>NC_057811.1:259785311-260106838 GCF_018294505.1 Triticum aestivum
AAGTTTCTGCGTGGGATATGAGTGTCGGTGAGTACCTCGTTGCTTGTGAGGCAACTACCCGCATGTTCCAAAGTTGCGATGATCTCTGGTGAGAGATGGCCTAATCATGTGGTGACATGAAGGGCAGCAAGGTGGTACTGTTGTAGCATACCAGCCTTGCGTCATCCGTCAAATTCCGACGTTAACGTGGACGGAGTCACGTTATCGTTCTTTTCCCTTCAGTGCTACCACATGTTTCTTTGCCAGGATGCGGTTTAGTAAGTTGGTAACCTCTTTCCGTGTACACACCAAACAGAGGGGCCGGGATGATGGTTCCATGGCCCTGGATTAAAGCCAGTCATCCGGTCAGGGGGCATGGGTGTTTCCGGTTGGGACCGAGAGGGGGGGCACCCCCTTAGAGCGCGCGTATAGAAATTTGATCCCATGCCACGCGAGGTTGTAGCCTCCCCGTCTCAAGGTTTTTCTTGAACGTTGCCGAGGGTGATCCCTGGCTTCGGAATGTTGAATGGGTGTGTACTGGTTAGACGTGTTTCTTCCAAAACACCGTAAACGGAACTAGTCCCCGTGACTACTGAAATCCGTTGGCTGTGGTTAAGTACAAACTCTGCAGAGTCAAATCCTTCCAAGTCATCGTATCCATGATCAAGTAGGGTGATCAGTTTATCTATATCTATCCTCGTGGTAAATCCCCGGTGAACAAGCTCTAGTAGTAAACCCAGTTTAATTGTTATTCCCGTGGATGGACTAACCTTATACCTGTCTCGTACTTGTAATAATTTATGTTCTCGAGCTACTGAATTATTGAGCTGCAATATAAGCCCTTTATGTGATGTCGCTCAGACGTCCGACTGTGGCATGGTTGCCCTTTTGCTTTCAATATAAGCCCTTTATGTGATGTCGCTCAACGTCCGACTGTGGCATGTTTGTCTTTTATTTCTGTTATGAGCCCTTTATGTGGTGTCGCCCTGACGCCCGACTGCGGCATTATTATTCATGCAGTTTCCTCTCGAGGAGTCATTCAGACCCTCGTTTGGCACCGGTATTACTATTCTTGCAGTTTCCTCTTCAGACCCTCGTTTGGCACCCAGTATTTATTATGGGATTTCGGGAGGACTACCGCCCGACTTCTCTGCTATTTTTCCCACGCATTATTATCTCTATGTCTGGACGCACTGGTTAATCTGTTCATATGCTTCATGTTTACATTTGTTATATCTTTTGTCCGAACTGTCTTGCGAGTACTTTCATAGTACTCACCTGGCTTGTTGATTTGGCCAGATGTTGACGAAGGCGATCTCTTGGATGAAGAGTTTGATAGTGCGTCCGACGCCTAGAGGAGTCCCAGTCAGTCATGTGCGATCTTGGATATTGGTCACTTGTATTATATACGCTTCCGCCACCCGCAATAAGTCTCCTCGAGCCTCACTCCGACGCTCGAAGAGCTGTAGTCTTCAGGAGTCATATCACCCACTTCGCGGTGATATTTCCACCACCGTTGTTATCGTAAGTTAGTAGTCATGCCACCCTATCCGCCGTTATGTTTTATCGGCGTTCATGTAATAAATTGTTGAGCAGTCTCCGCTCAACCTTGTATTATATTCAGTACTCCTGGTATTTTTCTTCTGTGACCAAGATATTGTCTACCAGTGAGAAGGAATTCTTCTTTACTGGTCCGTAAAAGGGATTGGTCTCTCAATAAATATTTTATTGAAAAACCGGTGTCACGACCGGATTTTCGGGATGTAATTTCTCAGAAAAACGTCCTTTGTGCTCACCAGCCCCAGGATTACTGTTAGCTGATGTGGCACCAACTTGATACAAGAATTCCAAGCAAGGTACAAAAATATGTAGTACAAGACCATTGTGGCCTAGGAGTACAACATTTGGTTTCTAGTGGTTGAGGGCGGAAGCGGTTGGATACATCTGTGTCTATGGGACTCCATTTTCCCACATGAACAGCTGACCAGGATAACTCCTATCTTCGCGAGGCTGCAATCGTCAACACGTGGGATCCGAGGTTGTCACCGCGATGCTTATCTCCAAGCAAGGGATCTGGCCAAGACAATAGCCAGGGACAAGCCAGTGAGTACGTTTGAATGTACTCGCAAACATTAAGAACACGGGTATAACATAATAAGGGACAATCATACTCCGAAATAATTATGATCACAACGTCTGCCACGAAAGTCTGCGCTGCTCGCATGCAGAGATGATATGAACATGCAGTACGTGGGTGAGTACTATGAAAGTACTCGCTAGCTAGTTCGAATATAACAAATGTAAACACGATGCATGAGGACAGATTAACAAGTGCAATTCAGACATAGAGATAATGATGCATGGGAAAACAAAAGAGAAGTTGGGCGGTAGTCCTCCCGAAATCCCAAAATAAATACTGGGTGCCAAACGAGGGTCTGAATGACTCCTCGAGAGGAAAATGCAAATAAATTAACAATGCCACAGTCGGGCGTCTGAGCGACACCACATGAAGGGCTTGCAAAGGATAATTTAACAACAAACATGCCGCAGTTGGGCGTCTAAGCGACACCACATAAAGGGCTTATATAAGAATAATCACAGTGAATATCCAGGAGGTAGAACCGTCCCAGGGATACTCAATAATCCAAATAATGTAAATGGTTAGTCCACAATAATAAAGATCATAATCCATATGCGCCACAATCATAAACAATACTTAGTTCAGCCGTTTCTCCATCCGAAAACCGATATTATGATCTAGTCAAGACGTGTCTCCATCCGAAAACCGTCACTGAGTTCTAGTTAAATCGTTCTCCATCCGAATACCGATGCTAGATCCCACTCAGACTGTGGTCCTTACCTATGAACATGGCTATCCAACAGGATATATCCTCTGCAGAGGGAGTACTATTTTCCCACGAGTAACGGATTTACTTAGTCCATCGGGACTAATTCCGCCTACGGCCTTTTAATTGAAAACACGCCTGACCTGCACACACCAGCTTAACTCACCGATGTCTGGAATCACCCACGACACCTGCCAAGCAAAACTCTAAGTGGGGAGGCTACAACCTCGACGTAGCATGGGATCAAATTTCTATACGCGTGCTCTAAGGGGGTGCCCCCCTCTTGGTCCCAACCGGAAAACACCCATGCCCCGGACCAAGTGGCATGCCTACCGGAGGCCTCCATTATCTTCCACTATGGCCTCTCTGTACAGTGTGTGCTTTGGTAAGGGGTTGACAACTTACTGAACCATACCCCGTCTGCGACAGGGACAAGTGGTGGTACCAACAAATAAGGAAGCTACTGAACAAGACTCGATCTATGACCGACTCAGGTGGTCCAAGTATTCTCCAACAATATTACCATTAGCAGACAAACTCACCACTCATCAAGCCTTTCCATGCTATACCGGACATACTCGTCTCAACGAGGAACTAGGGACAAGCTCGTGTCTACCCAAGACCACGACTTTCCCGGCTTCCTTCCGGTATACATGAGAAGCTCACGAGGGTGAACATCATCACTAGCATATCCATTACTGATAGCAAAAGTATCTCCATTATGTACATACGCGAAAGATTTTTATCGTCACATAGAAATAATACATGCTTCAAGTCAAATGGTGCTGTAACCATATCAAAACACCACACAAAATATTATGCCAGGGTTCAGAAATGCTTGCCTTCAAGAGCATGCAAAGGATGCACTTTTTGAAAGCTTTTCCCTTCTCTCCAAAATCCTATTTTGAGAAATATCCAAATAACAAATAATTCAAACACAGCACAAAAAGTTGTCTCAAATATTTTTGAAATAAAACTTAAAATAAACTAGATGAAATTTGAGAGGGGTAGGAAAAAGAATCAACTCATTTGGAGTTTTATTTTGAAAGTTATAGCTGGTCAAAGTCTGGTCAAAACTTTGTTTTTAAATAAAACCAGAAAAGAAAACGTTTTGAGGGGAAATACGCTTTCGCAGCAGAGAAAACGTACTCGGGACTAATGCGCCTTCACCTAAAACAGAGAAGACGGCGCGCGGGTCACTGACAGTGGGTCCAGAGGGCCCACTGGTCAGGTTTGACCGTTCTCCCCCTTCCTCCTCTTCTCTGCCCGACGGGAGCGGAACTCCGGCGATCGCCGGCGACGAACGGCGGCTCCCCGAGGGCATCTGAGGGCAGGGATGGACTGGCCAGACCGAGGCGGTCCTCTTGGTGGTTGCTGGTTCGTCGGAGGTGGAAGGAGTCGCCGGCGGCGAGCTCCGCGGCGGAGGGGGCTACGGTGGTGAAGTGGTTTTTGGGCTCCGGTGGTCTCTGATCGGGGTTGGGTAGCTGGGCAGCTCCGCAAGGACAAGGGGAAGCTACTGGTGGCGTCGGTTGGGCGAAAGGGTGGCTGGCTGTGACGTATTGCACCGGAGTTTGGCGGCGGCCGCACTGGCCGGAGTTGGGGAAGATGGCCACTACGGGTCGATCCACTGCTTGGGGAGCGCTAGGAGGAACGTCTGAGGTTGCCTGGGGTCTTGAACGAGCTCGGGGACCCTTTAAATAGGCGCTCGGGGCTGGGCCGCGGTGGCTGAGGATAAGATCGCTGGCGACAGCCGTGCTGTAGCCGCAGGGCGACGTGGCAGCGACGAGCGCGTGCCGACGAGCTTCGGGATAAGATCGAGCTATTCACAGGGGCAGCTGGCGCGCTGGTGTGGTTTGGGCGGTGCCGAACATGGCAGAGGCCGCTGCCGACGCCGGCGTGCCGCCAAGGGCTCTGCCAGCGGCGCTGCAGGGCGCCAGAGATGGCATGGAGAGGGGGCGAGCTAGTGCGCGGTTCAGCGGTGGAGCAAGGGCCAGGGACGGGTCGCGTCGAGTGCGGCAGTGCGGCGCGGCGGCTCAGTGCGCGTGCGTGCAAAATGTGCACGCACGGGACCTGCTCGACAAAATGCCAGGGCAGTCTAGAGCGCGAGGATGAGGCTGGCAACTAACAGGACTAGGATAGAGATGGCTAGGAGTTTAGTGGACAAGGTTGCTGGGTCATTGGAGCAAGTTCACAGTGCAAACTAGAAAACATGCCCCAAGCTGACTGTGCACACTAAGGGTTCGACAGAATGCCAAGTGCACTTAGACAACTCTTGGAGTGGCCAAAATCTCCAGATCAGGGTCTCTTTAGGTGTAGGAGATGATGTCAAGATCATTTGGGCAAAACCAGAAACTTGCTAGTGCAAGCTTTGCAAAACTTCAGTTTTGGATAGAAAGAAAAAGGGTTTATTTCATGCACTTCAAAACCTCCAATGAGTCCACTCTTCTGGACTTAAGGGTTTTGAAGGGAGGGCTATAAGTAGGAAAAAGCTCAGGGTCACTAGAGCAAAATAAAATAAGGTTGCAGTTCAAATCACCAAACTGGACCAGAATAAAAAAAGAGGTTGTTTTACTCGAATTTTTCAAAGAACATCACTGGGTTTTTGCATGGAGTTGAATGGTATGCATCCACTGACATCTCCAAACACTTGGAAGAATTTTTAAAGGAATATTTAAATAGGTTGTAGTGCAAAAATGACTACTGGACCAGATTGGAAAAATTGTAGTAGAGCTCAAAATCTCCAATGAACCTCAAGATATTTTTGCATAAAAGTGATGTGGAGACACCACATGACATCCCCAAATTTTGGTGGAAATTTTGAAGGCATTTATCAAATGGTTGCAGTGCAAAACAGGCTCCAAATTCAAAAGAAATCATTTTAAAAGAATAAAGTTATGAGGAAACAACTCTTGGAATTTAAATCCACTGATAAAGAATTGTTTCATCACAGAGGGTATTCAAGTCCAACAATACCTTTTTAAAGTTTTCCACTTGAAGTAAAAATCCACAATAACCAAAGGGTAAATCTTGACAAATGGAAAATTTTTACTTCTTGGCAAATTTTTTAATAAAACAAGGTTAAAATTTTGGGGTGTCACAGAACTTCAAATAGTTCAAATATGAAAGCACAAAATTGTTAAAAGAAATCCAAAATTTGCTAGTACTCACCTCCCGCCTCTTATCTCACAATATAAAAATATAGAACCTCACTCGAAAAAAAGGGAAACTAAGGAATTTCACGAACAAACTTATATGAAAAACATAGATATGTGGGAAAAATAAAAAAGATAAGTGTTCATCGTAAAAAATAAACTCACAAAATTGCTTACAGGAAAAATTAGATCGATTTTATTTCCCCCCTTTCTGAAATAAATACACATAAGTTCATAATAAAAAACTTGAGAAATTCAAATTAAAATAACTAAGAAGTTCGACGTTTAAAACAACTTAGATTTTTTTTTCTAAATAATGAAAAGTGAGAAGTTCAAACAAAAAATAGAGCAGTTTAAAATTCATTAAAAAAGAATTTCACCATTTCTAAAAAACTCTAGAACTTGAAATTTAAAAAATAGACCGATTTAATCTTTATTACAAAAAAAGGTTTTTTTCGTTACTAAAAGAAATAAACCAAGAAGTCTAAATTACAAAAATAGAGTATTTCAATATTTATAAAAACTCAGATTTTCATTGTTACCAAAGAAATAAAACCAATATGTTCAAATTAAAATAATGAAAGTAGTTTGATGTATACGGGAAACCCAAAATTCTTTGTGTTTAGAAAGAGAATAAAAGAATACAAAACTAAAAAATTTAAAGTCCAAATCTGCTAATCGGAAGATCATCAGAAGTTTAAACAAAAATCACAGAGCAGTTAATAAAATAGAGCACTTTGTAGTGGATATTTCACAGTTTCTACATAAAAACAAG
The DNA here is from genome assembly GCF_018294505.1 of Triticum aestivum. Lineage (NCBI taxonomy): Eukaryota > Viridiplantae > Streptophyta > Magnoliopsida > Poales > Poaceae > Triticum > Triticum aestivum. The sequence goes on from NC_057811.1 coordinate 259,792,064, forward strand.
TAGTTAAAATTTAAAAAGTAGAGCAGATCAAAAATAGTAAAGAAGCATCTCTACCATTTCTAAATTAAAGAAACTCTAGAAGTTCAAATTTAAACAAACGGACGATTCAATATTTATTACAAAACTAGTATATTTCCGTTAAAAGAAATAAACTAGGAATTCCCAATTAGAAAAATAGAGAAGTTCGATATTTATAAAAAAACTCAGATTTTTCTTGTTACTGAAGAATAAAATCAAGAAGTTCAAATTAAAAAATAATGGAGTAGTTTGCTATATATGAAAACTAAAACTCTTTTCGTTTCTAGAAAAAATAAAAGAAGTTCAAATTTAGAGGTTCAAATTTAAATAATGGAGAAGTTCAATGTTTATGAATATACAAATTAAGGTCAAATTAAAAAATTAGCAGTTCAAAAAGTTTATAAAGACGGTTTCCCTCTTTTTAACAAAGACCTAGAAGTTCAAATTTAAGTAATTGAGCGGTTCAATATTTAATACATACCTTGGATTTTTTTCCATTACTAATTAATAACACCAAGAAGTTCTAATTAAAAAATCAAGGTCCTTGACGTTTATAAAAAACTCAGATTTTCCCTGATACTAAAGATTAAAACAAAGAAGTTCTATTTTAAGAATTGGAGTAGTTCAATGTATATAAAAAACTCATTTTTTCTCATTATTGAAGAATAAAACCAAGATGTTCAATTTGAAAAAGCAGAGCACTTTGATATTTATTTCAGAACTCAGATTTTTTCGATTACTAAAGATATAACCAACAAGTTCAATTTGAAAGAACGAAGAAGTTTGATGTTTCTTACAAAATTCCAATTTCGCATTCATAAAAACACACAAAGAAGTTCAGGTAAGAAAGTTAGAGCGGTTCGATGTCTATAAAAAACTCAGATTCTTTTCCTTTACTAAAGCAAAATAGATAGAAGGTCAAATTGATAACACGCGGAAGTTCAGGTACTGCATGGTTTGCGTTTCGTATGAGAAAAAAGGAATAAAAGGCAAAGTTTTGGTGCTAGAAGTTCAAGTGCTCGGCCCCGGAAAGTTCAAAAATTCTTGTGAGAGAAGTCACCATGTTTTCCATGTTCAAAAACACAAAAAAGATGTTGTTTTCGTGTGTTAAAATAATACCCTCATTCCATTACAAAATTGAAACAAAATTCTCCACATGAAAATTTTCCTCCTATTCAACAACTTTCGAAAAGGGTATATCGTATTCCAAAATAAACGGTTAAAACAAATTTGTGTATGTTGTTTGGAAAAAAATTACAGTATTAAGAAAGTTGTGTCTTTTCAGCAGGTTTCTAAAAGGTATATCATTTTTTAAACTCCGACGTACGGCTAAGGAATTATGAACGAAAATATGTGGCAGAAGTTCAATATGAATACAACGAGCAATTCGACTACAACACGAAATGTGTTTCACAAGAGAATAAAAGAATACAAAACTAAAAGCCTAAAAGTTTGTTGCAAGAAGTTCACTTTTTCTCCCTGCTCGGTTCAAACATTATATTGCGAGATGTCCGACCTTCAATTACATGTAAAAAAAATGCAAAATCGATGTTGTTTTGCCATCCTTAAAACTGATCTTAAATTGCAATGAATTTGTAACAACTATCTACATTAATAAATTGCTCCTATTCATAAGCTTTCCAACGGTATATTATATGCTACATTCCGATGAACGGTTTAAAAGTTTCATTTATACCATTAAAAAGACATTTTTACGTATTAAAAAAAACTTTAGAACCGTCGCGAGTATTTAAAAATGGTCAACACGGGAAATTTGCATGTTTTAATAGCTTTCCATCGGTATATCATTTGCTCAATTCTGGGAAGTGGTTGGGGAGTTATGGGCCAAAAACAAGACGTGAAAAATAGAGTGAAGTTCAAACAGACATACCCAGAAGTTCAACTTCTTTAGGCAGTGCATTTTCAAAGACCCTGTTTTCGCGATGAAGGAAGAACACATGATCTCGTTGTTTTCAAAATTACTTTAAAACAAAGAATTAGAGAAAAATTTCTATACAAAAAAGTTACACATTTTTTGTAGCTTTCCAATGGTATATTTTTGCACCATTCCGAACAAAGATTGCGAAAATTACAGCCAAAAACCGTTTTTTTTGCCATTTTCACAATTGTCATAAAACTGTAAAGAATTGGGAGAAACATTATATATAAAGAAGTTTCACATTTGTACAAGCTTTCCAATGCCATATCATTTGCTGCATTCTGATAAACCATTTAGAAAAAACGTGAAAAAACAAACTCGGGGGAACTTCAACCGTTTTCTAAATTACTTTTAAACCATTCAAAATTGAAAAAACATTTCTATATGAAAAAGAAATGCACTTTAATAAGATTTCCAATGCCATATCATTTGCATCAAACGGGTAATCTGTTTTCAAATTACGCCAAAAAACGAGCTCGGCTGTTCGGTTTCAGAAAATCCGCCATTTTTCAAATTACTCTTTAGCCGTATGGAATTAAGAAAAACTTTATATATGGGAAATGAGCGGATTTACAATAGCTTGCCAACATCGCGGCATTTGTCTCATTCCGATAAACGGTTTAGAAATGGCCTCGAAAATATGATTCATGTTTTTTTGTATGAAGAAAAACGGTTTGCAAAACTGCTCTTAAACCATGTTGATTTTTCAAAAACTTCAATGTAGGTTGTGATCCACATGTCCATAGCTTTCCAATGGTATATCACAAGCCCCATTTGGACAATGTTTGCGGAAGTTCAACCTCTCCCTGGATGAAGTTCAACTACTACTGTTGCGACAGGTCGACTAGTTATCAGAATATTTTTCTACTCCCATGATCAGAATAGTGTTTATGTGTGGATATATATATATATATATATATATATATGCACTAAATGCATGGTAAATGCGAAAATGGCTCAACTATAGCAAACAGGATCTGAAATGCACCAGAGCACCAGAAAATCGAACCTAGGGTACAATGGTGATTACTTACCATGGAAAAAAATCGAGGTGAAATGATGAACTCACGTCTTCATTCAAACGAAAATATGTTGTTAGTTGATGTAAATGTTTTCAAATAAGACACGGTTCATTCACGAGAGTCATGTGCCTACCAAACCATGGCCGATGCCCCCCCGCTACGCACGCGATATGAGTCCTACGTTCTGATTGGCTAGAACCCAAACCCCATGAATCCTACTTCTCCATCGTTGGATGCTCCCAGATGGAACGAAAATCCTCATCCCTTCCATCAGGACATGCAATTGGGGCTATGATTTGATTTATATGCCAAAATGCACGGTAAATGCCAAAAATGGCTTAAATACAGCAAACGAGACCTGAAATGCACCAGAAAATCAAACCTGTGGTATAATGGTGATTGCTTACCGTGGAAAAAACTCAAGGCGAAACGATGAAATCACGTCTTCATTTCAAAATTAGCATGTCTTCATTTCAAACGAAATTATGCAATTCGTGCACGCGGGCGCTTAGATGTAACTGTTTGCATAGGCCTTTCCGCGCGGCGACAGGGGATCTTTTTTCACCTTTTTCACCGAAGCCACTAACATCCCCCCACTGCCCGCCCTCATTTTACTCAATAGTCCACCCAGTGTCCATCACCAGCTCCCCCAGATCCACACTAGAATCCTCTCTAGCGTCAGCATGCTTAACCCGGTCGTGTGCCCGCTCTTCGGCGTCAATCCTACCTCCACTTCCGTTCCCAACACGCGACTGCCCGTGACTCACCGTCTTTGTTTGCTCGCCAGCCGCCCTCGAGCATATCTATCATGTAACCCTTGCCTCTCCTGTGGTCCTGCCAGGTTTGCAAAAAAACCTGATAGTTACTGCTGTCCATCGTGGTGTGGCATATTTCCTCGCAATCCCTCTTCCTATTTCGTTCGGTATGTTCCCAAATCGGCTATAGAATAGCGGAGAGCGTATATATGTTCATTATCTACCTTCCTAACTACTCCCTCTGTCCCAAAATAAGTGTCTCAACTCTAGTACAACTTTGTACTAAAGTTATTACAAAGTTAAGACACCTATTTTGGGACGGAGGGAGTAGTACATATAAGCTATATTTGTCCCAATTAGTTATTGGCGATTTACAGATCATGGGTGCCCGAATCACACAAAGTTAACAAATTAGCCGTACATTTTCAAAATTATTACATGACATGTTTAGACAGCTTGCTACCAAGTTGTTAGCTTTATGCTTATCCTCCTTTCTTGTGTTTCGCATGTGTTATCTGTAGATGCCGAGTAGCACCGGCAGCACTCGTGCTTCAGGCGATGTATCTTCATCTGAGTTCGACAACCCTAGGCCTCTAGAAGATGGTCAGGGATCAAGTAATCTAGAATTGAATAGAGCTGCAACAATTACCCTTCCGGTCAGGACACGGAGGAATGCTCCAAGGAAGCCCACACACCAACCTAAAGTTATATATGAAGTAACCTACATCGGTTTAAAGTCTTGGACTCCAACTAAACCAGATAAAGCATGCACGAGGTTCAAGAGTGTGTGTGGATTTGTTGGTGGGGAAAGGCTCAACATTAATCTGCTGAGGTTTCGGAAGGCTGGCATAGAAACATGGCAAAGGATAGTCCGAGAGATCATGGATCACTTCAATGTTCCAGAGCAGTGGAGAATGCAGGTGGAACACACAGCACTGAAGAAGGCCAGGGATGCTTGGTGAAACTGGAAACACATGTCGTACAAGAAGTACTTGAGTGAAGGCAAGGACACAATCCCTGCATACTCCCAAATTACAAAGGCAGACTGGGCAGAATTCAAAAGTGTCAGGGCAACTGCAGAGTTTACTAAGAAGAGTGCCAAGCAACCGGAACTTCAGAAGAGGAGCACAGACACACCCCACCGTATGGTTGTGGAGGGATACTACAGCATGAAACTGATATGGGACCAGGAGGACAAAGAAGTAGTAGCTGCGGGTGGGAAACCGGCCTTTAGTGAAATCAGGGATGAACGTGCTAGAGACTACTTGCGGGCATGTGCAAGGAGGAGTGACGATGCAACTTATTACTTTGAGAACTCACGTGACGAAGAACTATATCGCATGATGTTAAAGGCTTCCAAGATCCCTGGAATGTTCTACAGGAACTCAGGGCCATGTGGCATTCTGTCCGATGCTTTGGAAACAAAAGAGCCCCCTGGCTATGGAAGGGGTATAGGTGTCTGTGTCCCGCAGAAGAGGGCTTTCGCACTCAACAAAGAAGAGAGGCTCGACATGAAAAAAAGCATGGAGTGAAATGAAGCAGAATGAATTGTATGAAAGGTTGAGGAGGGACATGTATCCGGGGCTTCAAAAGGGAATTGAGGAGTTAATGATGATGCAGAAGACTCTAACACTGACAGATAGCCAACAGATGGGAGGGGAGGCGGGCATGGAGGATGTTGGTTATTGCGCGACAACACCGCACAAGAGTAGTTGTGCATCAGCTGACCCCAGCGACGCTGAGACTGCAGCTGCTCATGATGATGCTATATCTGATCTATCTGGAATAAAAGATAGACTGAGGGGCGTGCTTACACATTATGAAGGTACCTTAAAATGTGCAACAACCTGGGTTTTCCCACCCTTCTTGGAAGAGGCCCTCTTGTTGGACAATGTGCCATTGAAGTCGGGCTGTGTGAAGTGCTACGTGACTGAAGTAAAGCCTGGATTCAATGAATTTTCCCTAAAGAATGTCCTAGGGGACTTTCATGAGTACAGAACATTTGGAGAAACACTATTACATCACATCCAGTGGCCATGAAAGGAAATAGACTTCATGAATGAGATCCCTAAAGCCCCGCCAAGAGCAACCAATGTCGCCCTTCAACTGGTGATGCTCTCCTTGCCATAACAGCTCTCGCGTGCTTCCCCCAAGGAACCTAATACTCGTCTGAGGGCTGATGCATCAATTTGTGATCATCCCACCCGACTTTTTGCCATACACGCCATGTCATCGTCCACCCCAGAGCAGCCAATGGCAAGGCCTACAACTGCTGAAGACGCACCACCGTTCAGATGCCGACCACTGAAGCAGTGGGGGGAGACTCAGCGGCACCACATGCTCAGCAAACCAACCTCGTGGAATGGACTACTAAGTAGTCTAACATTTCAGAACCACGTGCTAAGCATTCTGTAGGTCCAGAACCGACTGCTCATCAGTCCATCGGTCTGCAGCCGTGTGATCAGCATACCAATGCGTCAGCATTGCCTGCTCAGCAAACCAATGTGTTGGCACAACCTCCTTAGCACACCGACAAGTTGGCACCACATGCGCAGAAACCTGACATAACTTCGACGTCTGGTTAGCAGTCCGATGCCTTTGCTCCTATAGCCTAGCAATCCATCACAACAGCACCGCTAGCTCAATAGTCCGGCGTAGGTAAACCGTCTGCTCGGCAGCCCGCCTATCAGCCATCCAGACCTTGCACCAGAAGTGCTGCAAGTACCAAGAAGGAAGTGGGCAAAAAGGCTGCATCCGTGAGGAGGCGGCCACGGAGACTGAGGAGGAATGAGAACGATTGCCTCTTACTTAAGGCACTCAATGCCCAGAACCAAATTAATAGAAAGTTGTTCGAATCGGAGAGTAATATTATTTCTGACGACATGGACGATGCAGAATTAGAATAAACACTTGCTAAAAATAAAGCAGACGTACTTGAAACACACAATTATGTCCATGGCTAGCCATTTCTTGTTGGTGAATACTTTGATGAGTGCAGTTCCAGTTGTCGCACACTACATAAATTTTGCATGGATCAATTTTTAGTAGGTCATCATGTTCTGCTAGTCTACTACAACAGAGATCATTTCCAACATGGTTTGGGTTCCGTCGGTGTGGATTTCGAGGACTTACATCTCTTTTTTTGACTATATACTGCAAGGCAAAAGCCTCACAGCCGTCTTTATTGATAACAATAATAAAACAGTCCTTTACAAACTAAAAGGAAAGAAAAAATACTTACACAAGATACAGGAAAGGGAGTTAGCCTATACAACTAAGGCAGATTAGCCAGCCAGTCCAAATAGCTATCCTTAACTTTACATTTGATCCTACGAGTTAACAGAGTCATGTCATGGATGAAGTTGTGTCTCCAAGTGCTGAAGAGGGGCTTTTCAATTCTGAAAACCTTTCCATTTCTGATTATCCATATGTTCCTAGCAGCAGTGAAAACCACCTCAGTGAAGAAAGGCTTGCCAAAGTTTGTCCTGGCCTGCAAAGCCATCTGATATGTTGTCATGCCAGGCAGAGGTTCCCATGCAATTTCCAAATAATTCCAAACCCTTTGACTAAAGTTGCAGGAGAAAAAAAGGTGACCAACATCTTCATGAATGAGGTGAGGACAGAGAACACATGTATGATCATCCACATGCCAATGCCTACGCTGGAGCATATCTCTGGTGTTTAATCTACCCCTTAGGAATAGCCACCCACACATCTTTATCTTCAGAGTACATGAGCTTTTCCATATCCATGGAAATATAGGATCAACCACAACACTGTCATGTACCTGAGTGTAATATGATTTAGGTCTAAAACACCCTTTATTGAAAGGCCAGCTCCATTAATCATCCATTGCAGAAATCTAATAGTTGGCCAAAATCTGCTGCAAAGAGTGTAGCTCCTGAAAAGCATGTGTTGATATAGGCAATTGAAAGTTATCCAAGATATCATGTTCCAATACCTGTGCCACAGAAAGTTGTCCATCAAGTACATAGGAAAATAATCGTGGAAAGCTCTGGCTAATGGTGGAGCCATTGAGTTCCAAGATCCAAGTATCATTCCAGAAGATGACGGACCTCCCATTACCAAGAGTGGGTCTAGCAAACTAGCAATATTTGGAGAATAGTTTAAACACATCACGCCACCAGAATGAGCCGCAAAGGGTAGTTGCATGAGGCACAGAACCATGATAATATGAATCCCAGATCAAACCAACCCAAGGAATATCATGATGATTATAAAACTTATGCAGAAATTTCATGAGAAGGGCTTCATTCTGAACTCTCAGGTTAAGAACTCCTAAACCACCTCTGTTTTTTGGCAGACAAACAAGATTCCAAGCAGCAAGAGATTGCGTGGGTGTGTCAGAATTACCTCTCCAAAGACACTGCCTGTGTATACGCTCAATCTGCTTTAACATGCCAGGTGGAATATCCAAAGTGCAAAGAAAATATATTGGCATTGATGTAAGGACAGACTGTAATAGTTGCAACCTTCTCCCTTGGTTGAGAAAACACGAAGTAGCAGATAGTCTCCTCTCAATTCTGTGTACAAGGGGCATGAGGTCTTGTATAAAGGGCCTAGTGGTGCCCATGGGCAATCCAAGATAAGTAAAAGGCATTGATCCCAACTTACAGCCCAAGACGGTGGATAATCTGTTGGCTTCCTCAGGAGAAACATTCAGAGGTATCATCATGGACTTTGAAAAGTTTACATACAATCCAGTGGATGCAACATAAATCTCCAACATGTCCTTCAGAGCAAGGAGTTGATGATCCACTGCTGCAAGTACAATCAATGTGTCATCAGCATACTGAACTATAGGGTAATCCTGACAGTTTGTGGGTATTGGCAAAGTGAAGATGCCCTTAGCACACCTGTCATTAACCACAGATTGAAGCAAATCAACAGCAAGGACAAAAAGCAGAGGAGACATTGGGCCCCCTTGTTTGACACCTCTCTTACACTTGAAATGATGACCAGGCACACCATTTAGTAAAACAGAGGCTGAACCATAGGATAAAATGTTCTTGATCCAAGAAATCCACAGTTCATTAAAACCTTTGTATCTTAGGATTCTGATAATTACCTCATGCTCAATAGTGTCAAATGCCTTTGTGAAATCCAACTTGAGCAGTACAATTGGTCTCTTGGAAGCTTGACATTGATGAATATATTCAAAGCACCAGCCCAAGCAATCCTAAATAGATCTAGACTTAAAAAATCCATACTGGTTTTTGTGAATGCAGGACAAGATCACTTTTTGCAACCTATTAGACAGGAGCTTAGTTAAAAACTTCAAACATGTATTGGTTAGTGAAATTGGCCTATAGTCATTCAAAGTCTCAAGACTTATTTTCTTACAGATCAAAGTGATCAAAGAGCTATTAATGCACTCAAGGTGCAAATTTCCTTCAGAGAACTCTTGCACCATCAGCATAAAATCATCCTTGATTATTTCCCAACATTGTTTCAAGAACAAGCCACTAAAGCCATCTGGCCCAGGGGCTCTGTCTGGTGGAATTTGTTTAATCACAAAGTTAATTTCCTCTGCAGAAAAAGGTTTGGTCAGATCATCCAACCCCTCAACCTTTTTGATTACTGCCCCCAGATCAAGGCCCATCTGAATATCATTGGAGCAGCCCATCCTTTGCTTGAAATCTTTCAAAAACATAGCTTCCATAGCCGAATGGTCAGATACCACTTTATCATCCACTGTGATGTTCGATATAGTGTTGGAAGTGAAATGTTCAGTTTCCATTGCATGAAAGAATTTAGTATTCTCTTCCCCCACCTTTATAGACCTAATGGTGCATCTTTGCTTCCAATAGATGAATTGTAGTATAAGTACTTCTTCCAAATGAATCTTGACAATTCTTCTAAAGTTGGATTCAGGCAAAGAAAGATACCTCTGTTCCTCAAGAGAATCAAGACAGAAAATAACCTTATTACAATCAGCAATCAGGGCTTTAACCTTGGAAAGATTAGTATGCCAAATCTTGAGGGTGTGTCTAAGGTTTTTGAATTTAGCTGTGATAATAGCAGCACAGGACTTTCTGTGTATAGGCTTGGACCAAGATTCTCTGACACAGTCAAGGAAGCCAAGCAAATTGACCCAATAATTTTCAAAACGAAATATCTTTGCCTTTGGAATCATTGTTTTGATAGAAACCACACAAGGTGTATGATCAGATGCAGTCCTGGCTAGGTGAAACACCATTGTATTAGGATAACTAGAAGTCCAATTGACTGTTGTGAAAAACCAATTAGTTTGCTCCAAGAGGGGAACATCTTGCATATTGGACCATGTGAACCTTCTCCCTTTTAAAGGTAGTTCAATTAGCCCCAAGTGGCCAATAACCTCATTAAAAAGAAGCATGTCATTAACATTTCCTCCTAGCCTGTTTATGTTTTCCATGGAACGCAAGAAGTTGAAATCACCCAACAAAAGCCAGTTATGATCAACAGGAATAACCAGATTATGTAGCCAATTAATAAACTCTTCTCTTGCAGGGTTTTGACATGGGCCATAAACAGTAACCAAAGTCCAAACATCAGAATTATGCTTAGATTGAAATTCCACAGTGATACTATAACTTAAAGAAGCAAAAAGTTTGCCACTGAAAATCGCAGAGTTCCATAGCACAATCATACCACCAGAAGCACCAACAGAGGGAACATAAACAAAATGATCGAAAAGCCATGGACAAAATTTGCAGATAAAGCGCCGATCCATCACCTCACACTTTGTCTCCTGTAGACAAATAACTGAGAAGCCACTTTCATCAATTTCTGACAAACAACACGTTGGCGATTTTCAGAGTTCAAGCCATGCACATTCCAGCATAAAACCTTCCAATCCCTAAAGGTGTTCTGATTCATTACAGACTGATGCAAAAGAGCAGCAAAAGACCACCACATAATGGCAGTACATAACCAACCACACATCATAATTAAAGTACTGCTAAGAAAGCAAATTAAACCCTAGATAGATGGTTTTAACACGAGTTAACCATAAACCCATAAAGGATAAAGCTCTAAATATCATCAGATGATGGTACAGAAGAAGAAGACTCAGGACCAGCATTAAGCTGATCGGCAGAAAGCTTCTCTGGAGCTATTCCAAGACGACCTCCAATGTGCTGCATGAAGGAAATATGCCCTAGAGGAAATAATAAAGTTATTATTTATTTCCTTATTTCATGATAAATGTTTATTATTCATGCTAGAATTGTATTAACCGGAAACACAATACATGTGTGAATACATAGACAAACATAGTGTCACTAGTATGCCTCTACTTGACTAGCTCGTTGATCAAAGATGGTTGAGTTTCCTAGCCATAGACATGAGTTGTCATTTGATTAACGGGATCACATCATTAGAGAATGATGTGATTGACTTGACCCATTCCGTTAGCTTAGCACTTGATCGTTTAGTATGTTGCTATTGCTTTCTTCATGACTTATACATGTTCCTATGACTATGAGATTATGCAACTCCCGAATACCGGAGGAACACTTTGTGTGCTACCAAATGTCACAACGTAACTGGGTGATTATAAAGGTGCTCTACAGGTGTCTCCGATGGTACTTGTTGAGTTGGCATAGATCAAGATTAGGATTTGTCACTCCGATTGTCGGAGAGGTATCTCTGGGCCCACTCGGTAATGCACATCACTATAAGCCTTGCAAGCAATGTGACTAATGAGTTAGTTGTAGGATGATGCATTACGGAACGAGTAAAGAGACTTGCCGGTAACGAGATTGAACTAGGTATTGAGATACCAACGATTGAATCTCGGGCAAGTAACATACCGATGACAAAGGGAACAACGTATGTTGTTATGCGGTTCGACCGATAAAGATCTTCGTAGAATATGTAGGAGCCAATATGGGCATCCATGTTCCGCTATTGGTTATTGACCAGAGAGGTGTCTCGGTCATGACTACATAGTTCTCGAACCCGTAGGGTCCGCACGCTTAACGTTCGTTGACGATATAGTATTATATGAGTTATGTATGTTGGTGACCGAATGTTGTTCGGAGTTCCGGATGAGATCACGGACATGACGAGGAACTCTGGAATGGTCCGGAGATAATGTTTGATATATGGGATAATAGTGTTTGGTCACCGGAAAGGTTCCGGAATTCACCGGAAGGGGTTCCGGATGTTTCCCGAAATGTTTGGGTATGAGAACACTTTATTTGGGCCAAAGGGGAAAGCCCACAAGGTTTTTGGAAAGCGCAAAAGGAAATTTTGCGAAGTCCAGGGGCCAGACGCCAGGGTCCCTGGCGTCTGGGTCCAGACGCCGGCAACCCTGGCGTCTGGCCCTGGAGTCCGAGAAGGACTCTTGCCTTTCGGGTGAAACCGACTTTGTGGAGGCTTTTACTCCAAGTTTCGACCCCAAGGCTCAACATATAAATAGAGGGGTAGGGCTAGCACCAAAGACACATCAAGAAACACCAAGCCGTGTGCCGGCAACCCCGTCCCTCTAGTTTATCCTCCGTCATAGTTTTCATAGTGCTTAGGCAAAGCCCTGCGAAGATTGTTCTTCATCAACACCGTCACCACGCCGTCGTGCTGCCCGAACTCATCTACTACTTCGCCCCTCTTGCTGGATCAAGAAGGCGAGGACGTCATCGAGCTGAACGTGTGCTGAACTCGGAGGTGCCATGCGTTCGGTACTTGGATCGGTCGGATCATGAAGACGTACGACTACATCAACCGCGTTGTCATAACGCTTCCGCTTACGGTCTACGAGGGTACGTAGATTACACTCTCCCCTCTCGTTGCTATGCATCACCATGATCTTGCGTGTGCGTAGGAAATTTTTGAAATTACTACATTCCCCAACAGTGGCATCCGAGCCAGGTTTATGCGTAGATGTTATATGCACAAGTAGAACACAAGTGAGTTGTGGGCAATACAAGTCATACTGCTTACCAACATGTCATACTTTGGTTCGACGGTATTGTTGGATGAAGTGGCCGACCGACATTACGCGTACGCTTACGCGAGACTGGTTCTACCGACATGCTTTGCACATAGGTGGCTGGCGGGTGTCAGTTTCTCCAACTTTAGTTGAACCGAGTGTGGCTACGCCCGGTCCTTGAGAAGGTTAAAACAACACTAACTTGACGAACTATCGTTGTGGTTTTGATGTGTAGGTAAGAACGGTTCTTGCTCAGCTCGTAGCGGCCATGTAAAACTTGCAACAACAAAGTAGAGGACGTCTAACTTGTTTTTGCAGGGCATGTTGTGATGTGATATGGTCAAGGCATGATGCTATATTTTATTGTATGAGATGATCATGTTTTGTAACCGAGTTATCGGCAACTGGCAGGAGCCATATGGTTGTCGCTTTATTGTGTGCAATGCAATCGCCCTGTAATTGCTTTACTTTATCACTAAGCGGTAGCGATAGTCGTAGAAGCAATAGTTGGCGAGACGACAACGATGCTACGATGGAGATCAAGGTGTCGCGCCGCTGACAATGGTGATCATGACGGTGCTTTGGAGATGGAGATCAAAGGCACAAGATGAATATGGCCATATCATATCACTTATATTGATTGCATGTGATGTTTATCCTTTATGCATCTTATTCTGCTTTGATTGACGGTAGCATTATAAGATGATCTCTCACTAAATTTCAAGGTAAAAGTGTTCTCCCTGAGTATGCACCATTACCAAAGTTCGTCGTGCCGAGACACCACGTGATGATCGGGTGTGATAAACTCTACGTTCATCTACAACGGGTGTAAGATAGTTTTACACACGCAGAATACTCGGGTTAAACTTGACGAGCCTAGCATATGCAGATATGGCCTCGGAACACTGAGACTGAAAGGTCGAGCGTGAATCATATAGTAGATATTATCAACATACTGATGTTCACCATTGAAAACTACTCCATTTCACGTGATGATCGATTATGGTTTAGTTGATATGGATCACGTGATTACTTAGATGATTAGAGTGATGTCTATCTAAGTGGGAGTTCTTAAGTAATATGATTAATTGAACTTAAATTTATCATGAACTTAGTCCTGTTAGTATTAGCATATCTATGTTGTAGATCAATAGCTCACGTTTAGCTCCCCTGTTTTATTTTTGATATGTTCCTAGAGAAAACTAAGTTGAAAGATGTTAGTAGCAATGATGTGGATTGGATCCGTGATCTGAGGATTATCCTCATTGCTGCACAGAAGAATTATGTCCTTGATGCACCGCTAGGTGACAGACTGATTGCAGGAGCAGATGCAGACGTTATGAATGTTTAGCAAGCTCGATATGATGACTACTTGATAGTTTAGTGCACCATGCTTTATGGCTTAGAATCGGGGCTTCAAAGACGTTTTGAACGCCACGGAGCATATGAGATGTTCCAAGAGTTGAAATGATGAGGACATCTCTGCCGCAGTTACACCTGTCGCCACTCCTACATCAGTTATGTCATCCGGACCTATAACTAGAGCGCGCGTGAGACAAATAAATGGCCAGGTACTATCGTTCCTTTATAAATATGATCTGGCTAATGAGGATATAATATTACGCTCATATTCGGATTTACTTGTACTTAGGAATAAAGGAGAGATAAAAGATGAAGACAGTGTGCATTCAGATCAAATGGAGCAACATTCTTGCATGCATGTCACGTCCCATCCATGTACATGCATGAAGTGCACCAAGGGACTTGGATTAACGGGCCAACATCACCACGTGGGTGGGCCTCTGGCTTTCGGCCACGCCGCCAGGTGCTTGGAGCAACTTCTAGGAAGGCCAGCTACGTACGACACGCAGTCCGATTCGTGGAAAACACATACCGCCTTCGACCGGAAGCAGTAGCGAAACGTTTCGACCGCATCATTGCCTTTTAATAAATAGCTAGTCTAGGTTAGGGTTTAGACTGGGGTTTTATTGTATTGTCTAGCCATCACTACAATTTCGCATCTACGAGACGTGTAGGACTACCGCCTTGTCAGATCCACAGTGGAACCCCAACTTTTGATCTAGTTCGTGTGCTTAATTTTTCATCCGCAATTTCAGATTGCAATTCACCTTTGTTCTTGCCGGTTCTTCGATTGCTTGCAGGAACTCGAACCTCGTTGTTCAGGTTGACGTGCCTACGGCAAGGTCAATAACCATCGGAGATTGGTTTAGCGATTGTCGAGGCATATCGTCGGGTACGGTATAGCTGGATCGTCAAGGTGAAAATCCACCAAATCGATAATTATCCCCACTCTCATCAAAAGATCGGGCCACCGTCACATCAAGTGGTATCAGTTTTCAGGTTCATCGGTGAGAGATTTATAGTTTTCGTAGTTTAGTTTATTTTTCGGTCCTATAAACCCACGAAAAAGCCAAAAAATAGATTAGTTCATCCATTACACCTATCTTTTTAGCCTTTAGCAATTTTTGCATCTAGTATTTGCGTAGTTGAATTGTTGGTTGCATTCATCCTAGAATTAGTGCTGGTTTAGATTTGTTTTGGGAGATAATCATCTACTAGATCGAACCTTGTTTTTGTCCATCATATTTTCCGCCGCCAGTTCGTTCGTAATCTAAAAAATAAAAAAACAAGTGGCATCGTTTTCCACGCGTACAGGCTTTGCGCCACGACACAGTATTCCAGACTAGGTCAACCTGCGCGTGCGTACGTGCAGCCTCGTCTCGCGTGTTCGCCCAGACATCAGCCACCCAGTGTCTGCCCTCCGCGCTGTTATTCCCACACGTACGCGAGTGACCAGACATCTTTCCATCGATGTCTGCCGTCACGCGTCACACCTCCATCAGGCTGTTCCTATCCATTCATATACTAGTCCTGACTAATCTCAAACACCAGCGCTTTTATAGCTAGCTCGCGTAGCACTGTGTCCAGTAGCCTTGCATTGTTTTTCTTTTTCTCTCTTGTGACTTAATTTCTGTCCGTGACTTGTGCTAGCAACCGGTCTGAAAAAAAGAGGAAAAAAACAGAGAACAAAAAAAACAGAAAAAAGAAGAAGAAAAAAAGGAAGAAAAAAGGTTTTGCAAAGTTCCGGCCGGTTCAGATCTTTTGAAATATCTCTTGCTGTTCAGAACTGTTACTTGGTGCATATACGTGATAATTGTTGCACATCTTCTGCTCTTGTCGTCATACGCTACGTTTGTACCTCACTTATATCTAGCTATTTAGAGCTATTTTCGTTATCGGTTTTCACTCCCTTGATTCAGTATCTAGGTTTAGATTGTTTTATCTCTTACTATTACTAGTCGACTGCCAGCACTAGTTAGGAGTTTGAGCAATTATTCAGCTTGCATTACTTTTTGCTTAATTGTGCCACATATTGTGAGTTGAGGAAACCTTCACCAAGCTCCACTTCCTATATTGTACTCTGTTCGGTCACTTGGTAATCGCTATATCAATCTTTTGATAACTTTTGACATCGCCAACAGCCGACAACCATTGCAGCACGGTAAGAATTGGTAAGAGCTTGGTAATTGCTCGAGAGTTGAGAGACATTTTCCACCGCCTCACCGTAGTTATTGTAGGAGCAATATACTTGTGATTTTGTTCTTGTTTCATCCTAACCATGGCAGGTGACGAAGACAACATGAAAGCCACGGTCGCACGCCTTGAGGAGGATGTGCATGCATACACCGAGCGGTTCACATCGTTCGAGGGCGCATTTGATAAGTGTCTCAAGTCGATCGAGGATAGCAACGAGAAGTTCAATCAAACACTTGCATCTATTATGAAACGTCTCGATGCCCAGGATGCCCGTCTGGGTGGCACCTCCACTGCCGCTCTGCGTCTTCCAGCCACCAACACAGGTCTACAACGAGCTTCTCGGGTGCCCCCAGGAGACCCGAGGCACCCTCTTTCATACACCGATGCCGTCGACCAGCCCCGTCCTCGCAACGCCAACTCGATAGCCGACGACATCCAAGATGACAACTATGATGGTGATTCTGAGGATCCTGATGCAGTTAATGATAACAATGATCGTGATCATCATCGACTACGCAATAATCAACAAGGTATGGGACGACACCAGCGTCCTCAGGTACGTGGCCATGACGATTCTTTGGGTAGAATTAAATTTGTCATGCCTCCTTTTGATGGGAAATATGATCCAGATGTTTATCTTGATTGGGAATTACTAGTTGATCAAAAATTTGCTTGCCATGATTTTCCTGATGATAAAAGAGTTAGGGCTGCAACTAGTGAGTTTAGTGATTTTGCTTCTATTTGGTGGAGACAACATTGTCGTAAACATCCTAATAATATTCCTGCCACTTGGGAAGCTTTGAAATTTGTAATGCGTCACCGTTTTGTTCCTGGATATTATGAACGTGACTTGCTAAATAAACTACAACGGTTGAACCAAGGATCTAAATCTGTGGAAGACTATTATCAAGAATTGCAAATGGGCATGTTACGTTGTGGTTTAGTTGAGACCGAGGAAGCCGCTATGGCTAGGTTCTTGGGTGGATTGAATAGAGAAATTTATGACATACTTGCTTATAAGGATTATCATTCAATGACCCGTTTATTCCATCTTGCTATACATGCTGAGCATGAAGTGCAGGGTCGCTCGAGAATACGTTCTCATTTTTCTACAGGTCGTACTTCCACATGGGCGCCGCGCACCCCTGCTGCCCCGTTTACTCGCCCCTCTACAACAGCACCTGCAACCTCTCGACCGGGGTCTTCTTCATCAACTTCAGCATCACACACTTCGGCACCACTGAAAAGTACTACACAAATTCCAACAAAAAGTTCGTCGTCATCGTCCGCTTCCTCCAAAAGAACAAAGGATATCCAGTGCCACACTTGCAAGGGATTTGGCCATGTCATGAAGGAGTGTCCTAATAAGCGTGTATTGATCATTCGTGAAGACGGCGAGTACGACTCCGCTAGTGATTTTGATGAAGACACATATGCCTTGCTTGCTGCACACGAAGACGATGACACAAGACCGGAGCAAGAGGAAGAACATGTGACCGCTGACGACGCCGATAAGTACATGAGTCCTATATCACATCGTGTACTTAGTGCTCAGATTGTCAAAGCAAAGAAGGATCAACATCACAACCTCTTCCACATCAAAGGAGTCGTCAAGGAGCGTTCCATTCGCATAATCATTGATGGAGGGAGTTGTAACAATTTAGCAAGCATTGACATGGTGGAGAAGCTCTCCCTACCTTCGCGACAACATCCACAACCTTACTACATTCAATGGTTTAATGATGGTGGAAAGGTAAAGGTAACACGCATGGTGAGAGTTCCTTTTTCTTTAGGTTCATACCATGATACTATTGATTGCGATATTGTGCCTATGCAAGCTTGTTCTATGTTACTAGGAAGGCCATGGCAGTATGATAAACAATGTTCACATGATAGTAGAACTAATCAGTACACTCTCACACATAAAGGAAAGAAAATCATTCTACACCCTATGTCTCCTGAGCAAATTTTAAAAGATGATCTTGCTAGGGCTAGTAGAAACACAAATACTGCGCGTACTAAATCTGAAAATCAGAAAGTTGTTGATGAGTTAGAACAATTTAATAAGATGCACAAATCTGATCCTAGCACATCTAAAGAAATTAAATTGAAAGGTGCTTCTTTCTTAGCTACACGTGCTGAAATTTTTGAGTTAGATGCTCATACTGATGAATGTTATGCTCTTATTTGCAAAGAAGTTTTGTTTTCATTTGAGGATATGCCTTCTTCTTTGCCTCCTGTTGTCGCTAACCTTTTGCAGGAGTATCATGATGTTTTCCCAAAGGAAGTACCACCGGGGCTGGCACCTATGAGAGGAATTGAACATCAAATTGACTTGATACCTGGCGCCTCATTACCCAACCGTGCGCTGTACCAGACTAATCCTGAGGAGACTAAGGAGATTCAGCGACAAGTTCAAGAACTACTCGAAAAAGGTTACATTCGGGAATCCCTTAGTCCATGTGCTGTACCAATTTTACTTGTTCCTAAAAAAGACGGTACTTCACGTATGTGTGTTGATTGTAGAGCCATAAATAATATAACAATTCGATATTGTCATCCTATTCCTAGATTAGATGACATGCTTGATGAACTCAGTGGCTCAGTTGTGTTTTCTAAAGTGGACTTGCGTAGTGGCTACCATCAAATTCGTATGAAACTAGGTGATGAATGGAAAAATGCTTTCAAAACTAAATTTGGTTTATATGAGTGGTTAGTTATGCCTTTTGGATTGACTAATGCACCTAGTACTTTCATGAGACTAATGAATGAAGTCTTGCGAGCTTTCATTGGACGATTTGTGGTAGTATACTTCGATGATATTCTGATTTATAGTAAGTCACTAGAGGAACACTTGGACCATTTGCATGCTGTTTTTTTGCTCTACGTGATGCACGTTTATTTGGTAACATCGAGAAGTGCACTTTTTGCACGGATCGAGTCGCTTTTCTTGGCTATGTTGTGACAGCACAGGGAATTGAAGTTGATAAAGCCAAGGTTGAAGCGATCCAGAGTTGGCCGACCCCTAACTCGGTCACACAGGTACGAAGTTTTCTCGGACTTGCTGGGTTCTACCGCCAGTTTGTGAAGGATTTTAGTACCATCGCAGCGCCGCTCAACGAGCTCACAAAGAAAAATGTGCCATTTGTTTGGAGTGACGCACAAGAGGAAGCCTTCACTACTCTTAAAGATAAGCTTACACACGCCCCTTTGCTGCAATTACCTGATTTTAATAAGATGTTTGAATTAGAATGTGATGCTAGCGGCATTGGTTTAGGCGGTGTTTTACTGCAAGAAGGCAAACCGGTAGCATATTTTAGTGAAAAACTCAGTGGGCCTAGTTTAAATTATTCAACATATGATAAAGAACTTTATGCACTAGTTCGGACTTTGGAGACATTGCAACATTATTTATGGCCTAAGGAGTTTGTCATACATTCTGATCATGAATCACTCAAGCATATTAGAAGTCAAAGCAAACTGAACCGTAGACATGCAAAATGGGTTGAATTTATTGAGTCTTTTCCTTATGTTATTAAGCACAAGAAAGGGAAGGAGATTGTTATTGCCGATGCATTGTCTAGGCGCTATACCATGTTATCACAACTTGACTTCAAAATTTTTGGACTTGAAACTATAAAAGAGCAATATGCTAATGATGTCGATTTTAAAGATATTTTGCTCAATTGCAGAGAGGGTAGAACTTGGAACAAGTTCGTCGTTAATGACGGATTTGTTTTTCGTGCTAATAAGCTATGCATCCCAGATAGCTCTGTTCGTCTTTTGTTGTTACCGGAGGCACATGGCGGAGGACTTATGGGACATTTCGGTGTTAAAAAGACAGAAGACATCCTTGCTGGTCATTTCATCTAGCCAAAAATGAGACGGGATGTGGAGAGATATGTTGCACGCTGCACGACATGCCAAAAAGCTAAGTGACGATATGGGACGTGACTAAACCCACATGGTTTATATATGCCTCTTCCTGTTCCTAGCACTCCTTGGGAAGATATATCTATGGACTTTGTATTAGGACTGCCTAGAACACGACGGGGAAGGGATAGTATATTTTTTGTTGTCGATAGATTCTCTAAGATGGCACATTTTATACCTTGTCATAAAAGTGACGATGCTACTCACATTGCTGATTTGTTCTTTCACGAAGTAGTTTGTTTGCATGGTGTGCCAAATACAATTGTTTCTGATCGTGACACAAAATTTCTTAGCCACTTTTGGAGGGTGTTGTGGACAAAATTGGGGACTAAGCTTTTATTTAGTACTACATGTCATCCTCAAACAGATGGTCAAACTGAAGTGGTTAATCGAACACTGTCTACTATGCTTAGGGCTGTTTTGAAAAAGAACTTAAAATGTGGGAAGAATGTTTACCTCCTGTAGAGTTTGCTTATAATCGTTCAGTTCATTCTACCACAAAGTTATGCCCTTTTGAGATTGTTTATGGATTTATACCTCGTGCACCAATTGATTTATTACCTATTCCATCTTCGGTGAAGGTAAACCTTGGTGCTAAAGAACGTGCTGAATTAGTATTGAAAATGCATGAGACGACTAAGAAAAATATTGAACGCATGAATGCCAAGTATAAACTTGCTGGTAGTCAGGGTAGGAAAAGTATTGTGTTTGAACCAGGTGATTTAGTATGGTTACATTTGCGAAAAGACCGCTTCCCTGATTTACGGAAGTCAAAGTTAATGCCTCGTGCGGATGGACCTTTTAAGGTGATAGAAAAAATTAATGAGAATGCGTATAAGCTTGATTTGCCTGCAGAATTTCGGGTTAGTCCCACATTTAATGTTGCAGATTTAAAGCCTTATTTGGGTGAGGACGAAGAAATACCGTCGAGGACGACTTCGATTCAAGAAGGGGGGGATGATGAGGACATCTCTGCCGCAGTTACACCTGTCGCCACTCCTACATCAGTTATGCCATCCGGACCTATAACTAGAGCACGCGCGAGACAAATAAATGGCCAGGTACTATCGTTCCTTTAGAAATATGATCTGGCTAATGAGGATATAATATTACGCTCATATTCGGATTTACTTGTACTTAGGAATAACAGAGAGATAAAAGATGAAGACAGTGTGCATTCAGATCAAATGGAGCAACATTCTTGCATGCATGTCACGTCCCATCCATGTACATGCATGAAGTGCACCAAGGGACTTGGATTAACGGGCCAACATCACCACGTGGGTGGGCCTCTGGCTTTTGGCCACGCCGCCAGGTGCTTGGCGCAACTTCCAGGAAGGCCAGCTACGTACGACGCGCAGTCCGATTCATGGACAAAACATACCGCCTTCGACCGGAAGCAGTAGCGAAACGTTTCGACCGCATCATTGCCTTTTAATAAATAGCTAGTCTAGGCTAGGGTTTAGACTGGGGTTTTATTGTATTGTCTAGCCATCGCTACAATTTCGCATCTACGAGACGTGTAGGACTACCGCCTTGTCAGATCCACAGTGGAACCCCAACTTTTCATCTAGTTCATGTGCTTAATTTTTCATCCGCAATTTCAGATTGCAATTCACCTTTGTTCTTGCCGGTTCTTCGTTTGCTTGCAGGAACTCGAACCTCGTTGTTCAGGTTGACGTGCCTACGACAAGGTCAATAACCATCGGAGATTGGTTTAGCGATTGTCGAGGCGTATCGTCGGGTACGGTATAGCCGGATCGTCAAGGTCAAAATCCACCAAATCGATAATTATCCCCACTCTCATCAAAAGATCGGGCCACCGTCACATCATGAAATTAGTATTTCAGACTCATGCCCATGTCGAAAGGTATGAGACCTTTGACAAGCACTTTGCCTACAAGATGGAGGAGAATTGCTCAGCTAGTGAGCATGTGCTCAGAATGTCTGAGTACTACAATCACTTGAATCAAGTGGGAGTTAATCTTCCAGATAAGATAGTGATTGACAGAGTTCTCTAGTCACTATCACCAAGTTACTAGAACTTCATGATGAACTATAATATGCAAGGGATAACGGAAACGATTCCCAAGCTCTTCGTGATGCTGAAATCGACGAAGGTAGAAATCAAGAGAAACATCAAGTGTTGATGGTTGACAAGACCACTAGTTTCAAGGAAAGGGCAAAGGGAAGAAGGGGAACTTCAAGAAGAACGGCAAGCGAGTTGCTTCTCAAGTGAAGAAGCCCAAGTCTGGACCTAAGCCTGAGACTAAGTGCTTCTACTGCAAAGGGACTGGTCACTAGAAGTGGAACTGCCCTAGATACTTGGCGGATAAGAATGATGGCATAGTGAACAAAGGTATATTTGATATACATGTTATTGATGTGTACTTTACTAGTGTTTATAGCAACCCCTCAGTATTTGATACTAGTTCAGTTGCTAAGATTAGTAACTCGAAACGGGAGTTGCAGAATGAACAGAGAGTAGTTAAGGGTGAAGTGATGATGTGTGTTGGAAGTGGTTCCAAGATTGATATGATCATCATCGCACACTCCCTATACTTTCGGGATTAGTGTTGAACCTAAATAAGTGTTATTTGGTGTTTGCGTTGAGCATGAATATGATTTGATCATGTTTAATGCAATACGGTTATTCATTTAAGTTAGAGAATAATTGTTGTTCTGTTTACATGAATAAAACCTTCTATGGTCATACACCCAATGAAAATGGTTTGTTGGATCTCGATAGTAGTGATACACATATTTATAATATTGAAGCCAAAAGATGCAGAGTTGATAATGATAGTACAACAAATTTGTGGCATTGCCGTTTGGGTCATATTGGTGTAAAGCGCATGAAGAAACTCCATTCCGATGGACTTTTGGAATCACTTGATTATGGATCACTTGGTACTTGCGAACCATGCCTCATGGGCAAGATGACTAAAACTCCATTCTCCGGAACAATGGAGCGAGCAACAGATTTGTTGGAAATCATACATACTGATGTATGTGGTCCGATGAATATTGAGGCTCGCGGCGGGTATCGTTGTTTTCTCACCTTCACAGATGATTTGAGCAGATATGGGTATATCTACTTGATGAAAGATAAGTCTGAAACATTTGAAAAGTTCAAAGAACTTCAGAGTGAAGTGGAAAATCATCGTAACAAGAAAATAAAGTTTCTATGATCTGATCGTGGAGGAGAATATTTGAGTTACGAGTTTGGTCTTCATTTGAAACAATGCGGAATAGTTTCGCAACTCACGCCCCCTGGAACACCACAGTGTAATGGTGTGTCTGAACATCGTAACTGTACTTTATTAGATATGGTGCAATCTACGATGTCTCTTACCAATTTACCACTATCGGTTTGGGGTTATGCATTAGAGACAACTGCATTCACGTTAAATAGGGCACCATCTAAATCCGTTGAGACGACACCATATGAACTGTGGTTTGGCAAGAAACCAAAGTTGTCGTTTCTTAGAGTTTGGGGTTGTGATGCTTATGTGAAAAAGTTTCATCTTGATAAGCTCAAACCCAAATCGGAGAAATGTGTCTTCATAGGATACCGAAGGAGACAGTTGGGTACACCTTCTATCATAGATCCGAAGGCAAGACATTCGTTGCTAAGAATGGATCCTTTCTAGAGAAGGAGTTTCTCTCGAAAGAAGTGAGTGGGAGGAAAGTAGAACTTGATGAGGTAAATGTACCTGCTCCCTTATTGGAAAGTAGTTCATCACAGAAACCGGTTCCTGTGACTCCTACACCAATTAGTGAGGAAGCTAATGATGATGATCATGTAACTTCAGATCAAGTTACTACCGAACCTCGTAGGTCAATCAGAGTGAGATCCGCACCAGAGTGGTACGGTAATCCAGTTCTGGAGGTCATGTTACTAGACCATGACGAACCTACGAACTATGAGGAAGCGATGATGAGCCCAGATTCCGCAAAATGGCTTGGAGCCATGAAATCTGAGATGGGATCCATGTATGAGAACAAAGTGTGGACTTTGGTTGATTTGCCCGATGATCGGCAAGCCATCGAGAATAAATGGATCTTCAAGAAGAAGACAGACGCTGATGGTAATGTTACTGTCTACAAAGCTCGACTTGTTGCAAAAGGTTTTTGACAAGTTCAAGGAGTTGACTACGATGAGACCTTCTCACCCGTAGCGATGCTTAAGTCCGTCCGGATCATGTGAGCAATTGCCGCATTTTATGATTATGAAATTTGGCAAATGGATGTCAAAACTGCATTCCTGAATGGATTTCTGGAAGAAGAGTTGTATATGATGCAACCGGAAGGTTTTGTCGATCCAAAGGGAGCTAACAAAGTGTGCAAGCTCCAGCGATCCATTTATGGACTGGTGCAAGCCTCTCGGAGTTGGAATAAACGTTTTGATAGTGTGATCAAAGCATATGGTTTTATACAAACTTTTGGAGAAGCCTGTATTTACAAGAAAGTGAGTGGGAGATCTGTAGCATTTCTTATATTATATGTGGAGGACATATTGTTGATTGGAAATGATATAGAATTTCTGGATAGCATAAAAGGATATTTGAATAATAGTTTTTCAATGAAAGACCTCGGTGAAGCTGCTTACATATTGAGCATAAAGATCTATAGAGATAGATCAAGACGCTTGATAAGATATTTCAATGAGTACATATCTTGACAAGATTTTGAAGTAGTTCAAAATGGAACAGTCAAAGAAGGAGTTCTTGCCTGTGTTGCTAGGTGTGAAGTTGAGTAAGACTCAAAACCCGACCACGGCAGAAGATAGAGAGAGAATGAAAGTCATTCCCTATGCCTCAGCCATAGGTTCTATAAAGTACGCCATGCTGTGTACCAGACCTATTGTATACCCTACACTGAGTTTGACAAGGGAGTACAATAGTGATCTAGGAGTAGATCACTGGACATTGGTCAAAAATTATCCTTAGAGGACTAAGGAAATATTTCTCGGTTATGGAGGTGATAAAGAGTTCGTCGTAAAGAGTTACATCGATGCAAGCTTTGACACCGATCTGGATGACTCTGAGTCTCGATCTGGATACATATTGAAAGTGGGAGCATTTAGCTAGAGTAGCTCCATGTAGAGCATTATATACATATAAATTTGCAAAATACATATGGATCTGAATGTGGCAGACCTATTGACTAAACTTCTCTCACAAGCAAAACATGATCACACCTTAGTACTCTTTGGGTGTTAATCACATGACGATGTGAACTAGATTACTGACTCTAGTAAACCCTTTGAGTGTTGGTCACATGGCGATGTGAACTATGGGTGTTAATCACATGGTTATGTGAACTATTGATGTTAATCACATGGTGATGTGATCTAGATTACTGACTCTAGTGCAAGTGGGAGACTGAAGGAAATATGCCCTAGAGGCAATAATAAAGTTACTATTTATTTCCTTATTTCATGATAAATGTTTGTTATTCATGCTAGAATTGTTTTAACCGGAAACATAATACATGTGTGAATACATAGACAAACATAGTGTCACTAGTATGCCTCTACTTGACTAGCTCGTTGATCAAAGATGGTTGAGTTTCCTAGCCATAGACATCAGTTGTCATTTGATTAACGGGATCACATCATTAGAGAATGATGTGATTGACTTGACCCATTGCATTAGCTTAGCACTTGATCGTTTAGTATGTTGCTATTGCTTTCTTCATGACTTATACATGTTCCTATGACCATGAGATTATGCAACTCCCAAATACCGGAGGAACACTTTGTGTGCTACCAAATGTCACAACGTAACTGGGTGATTATAAAGGTGCTCTACAGGTGTCTCCGATGGTACTTGTTGAGTTGGCATAGATCAAGATTAGGATTTGTCACTCCGATTGTCGGAGAGGTATCTCTGGGCCCACTCGGTAATGCACATCACTATAAGTCTTGCAAGCAATGTGACTAATGATTTAGTTGCAGGATGATGCATTATGGAACGAGTAAAGAGACTTGCCGGTAATGAGATTGAACTAGGTATTGAGATACCGACGATTGAATCTCAGGCAAGTAACATACCGATGACAAAGGGAACAACGTATGTTGTTATGCAGTTCGACCGATAAAGATCTTCGTAGAATATGTAGGAGCCAATATGGGCATCCAGGTTCCGCTATTGGTTATTGACCAGAGAGGTGTCTCGTTCATGTCTACATAGTTCTCGAACCCGTAGGGTCCGCACGCTTAACGTTCATTGACGATATAGTATTATATGAGTTATGTATGTTGGTGACCGAATGTTGTTCGGAGTTCCGGATGAGATCACGGACATGACAAGGAGCTGCGGAATGGTCCGGAGATAAAGTTTGATATATGGGATAATAGTGTTTGGTCGCCGGAAAGGTTCCGGAATTCACCCGAAGGGGTTCTGGATGTTTCCCGAAATGTTTGGGTACGAGAACACTTTATTTGGGCCAAAGGGGAAAGCCCACAAGGTTTTTGGAAAGCGCAAAAGAAAATTTTGCGGAGTCCAGGGGCCAGACGCTAGGGTCCCTGGCGTCTGGGTCCAGACGCCGGGAACCCTGGCCTCTGGCCCTGGAGTCCGAGAAGGACTCTTGCCTTTTGGGTGAAACCGACTTTGTGGAGGCTTTTACTCCAAGTTTCGACCCTAAGGCTCAACATATAAATAGAGGGGCAGGGCTAGCACCAAAGACACATCAAGAAACACCAAGCCGTGTGCCGGCAACCCCATCCACTCTAGTTTATCCCCCATCATAGTTTTCGTAGTGCTTAGGCGAAGCCCTGCGAAGATTGTTCTTCATCAACACCGTCACCACGCCGTCGTGCTGCCGGAACTCATCTACTACTTCGCCCCTCTTGCTGGATCAAGAAGGCGAGGACGTCATCGAGCTGAACATGTGCTGAACTCGGAGGTGCCATGCGTTCGGTACTTGGATCGGTCGGATCGTGAAGACGTACGACTACATCAACCGCGTTGTCATAACGCTTCCGCTTACGGTCTACGAGGGTACGTAGATTACACTCTCCCCTCTCGTTGCTATGCATCACCATGATCTTGCGTGTGCGTAGGAAATTTTTGAAATTACTACGTTCCCCAACACTGCAGAACTCTGATTGGACTAGGGGGAGGGACCGCCTCCTGTGTTTCCTCAGGCTCTTGCACAGGTGAACTATGCTGCATTTTACGCCTCTTAATAGGCTTTGCAGTTGGCTTCTTCAGAGAAACTGGTTCGGGTGAACTGTGCTTGAATCCATCCCTAAGGGCCGATAGCCGAGCACTATGTCTGACCTCAGACTCAACCACAATAGCTCTTGGATTGCGAGGACGGCGTGAACCTTTGACATAAGCAGAGAAACTGAAAGAGTTCATCTCAACGTCAAACAGAACAGTAGGAGCAACAGGCCCGTCAGTGAAAACAGAGTTGTCCTCAACTGAATCAAAACAGAGTGCACGAGCCACACTTGGCTTAGATCGAGCAGCCACAGACTTGCGAGGTGGGGTCTGACAATACACCATCTTGTTTCCCATGAGAGTGTATTAAAAAGACACTTCCGACGATCTCTTGGATAAAACAAATGGCTTGAAAGGGCTGATGGCAGGCATTCCTTTTGGTATCTGCATGGCCTCCAGAAAAGGCATCACACGAGCAAAACTCCTTGTCCATTGCATAACTAGTGGAAGCTCAAGTCCAAAAACAGTAAGCACCTGACCAATAACAATCGGGGGTTGAACCACAGGAGGTTGATAAACTGCTATAGCTTGCTGATTATCAGCATCAGAGTTATTAGTCCCTGAATTCTGTAAGACTACTGATTCCTGGGAGACAACATCCTTGTCCTCATCCTCAATTCAGTACTCCACAACAACATTATCATCATTGAGATCTCCCTGTTGGTTCATGTGTTTATTTGCAGGTTGCACCGGTGGGTCATCCCAGCCTAACTGAGGAAACTCAGGCATAACAATATTGAGATTGTCAAACTGCAAGTGGCCAGGCAAAGGGTGAGGATTTCCATTGAGGGGCATCTGATCCTCGTCCCCTGGCAAGATGTCGGCGAACTCAGTAGACAAAACATAAACAAGAGCAGTCCAAGATACCCGGGTGGCTCCAAAATCCGCATATTCGCGATAAACCACATCGCGGGGAACTTGCTCATGGCATGGGAAAGAAGCATAAACCAAGGTTCTGACCATGCGAGGATCCTCTTGATGCCATAGATGAAAGCGACCGAAAGTACCAACATCATCAGATATGTATTGTGTGGTGCGATAATCGAACAGAACTCCCAAAAGCATAATCCAACCACGACGGAAACCTTTTGTAGCTCTATGATTGATTCCATGGTCATGCGGTATGAAGCGAACAAAGTGACCATTGCCAAGATCGTAAGGGGGATGATCCATTATGGCATGCCTAGATGTAGGGCTACGAAACTCAAACAGACCAATGCCCTCAATCCATGGCTGATCGCTAAGCACATCACGGTGGAGCTGAGTAATCACGAAATCACTAACCATCTGACGAAACTGCTGAAGTTGCCTTGGCGGCGCTGGAGGCTTGACGATGCCAATGGCGTACTGCTCATGGCGGTGGTCCAAAGCCACCACAGGCGAGAAGAAGGTCTGAGGCAAATGAGTCGGGCCACCGTCGATGATGTCGAAGCCCAGCGGGATGAACTCCATCGGGTCGAGAGCAAAGTTGGCCATTGTTGGTGGAGACGATGGTTGTGAAGCTGGGCAAATCGGGGAGGACGGCTGGCACGTGACAATACCCTGCTGAGGCTTGTGGGTGGTCGTCTCAAAAACCGAGGAGTCCCTTGGTGGTTGAATAGGATTGTGACTCGTGGCAGGTATGGATACCACCGCCGGCGATTTACCAGGATTACATGATATATTTTTAACTTTCCAAATGTATCCATTATCCATGCCCACTGATTGCATTGAAAACAGTGGTGACGAAATTGATTATAGCCTAGGAAGACTGGGCACGCAGCTGACATGTGGCCCTGTTGATGGCATTTGCTGCAGGACAGAACTCGGGCCACCATGTCATCGACCATAGCATCAAACAAAGCACCAGCCTCATGTGTTGAAGGAAAGTCACGATGCTGCACATCCTCAGGGCCGTTGGGATCCGGACCAGCCGCTAACTCTCGCCCAACATGGGAAACCAGAGATCCGGATCCGACGTGAGTGAATTTTGAAGGTTCTCGTCCCAGCCATGCAGATCATGCAGTTGCGTGGAGGTAGCCAAGATATTCGGTCGCTGAAACACCGGCGATCTAGCATAACCAAAAATAATGGGCGGCGCCGCCATCGTCCAATGAAGATTCACCGGCTGCGGGGGACGAACAATAACCCTCTCATGAGCAGAAAGATCATAACCCGCAGAAGAGACATCATGAATATCATCCTGGGTGGCAGGGTATTGATAACCCTTGCAAGCATCATATTTTTGCAACGTGGTGAAGGAAAGCTTCTTCCTAATGGCTTGCCCCGATCTAATGGAAGACTTGCGAGGTGTATGATGCATAGCCAACATGCCTAAAGCAGCACCCCGCTTGGAAGGACTGACTAGAATCCATTCAGCATCACACTCTAATTTCCAACAATTAAACTCACGCTCCCAATTAGGTCCTCCACGGCCCAGAGATTAAAATAGCATTTAAATTTGGGCAAGCAAACGAACGAAGATCAAGAACACAAAAACCAACTTGCTTAGATGAGACGTTGAAGGAGTAAACCTTGTCACGTATGCATGAAACACCCAACTCAAATGCCGAACCTCCAATGGCTGCCTCCAGAGCCGCCACCACAGAATCATCCGAGAGACGAAAATCATGTTGTCCAAAAGACACAACCATCGTGAAATGGCCAGTGTCATCTGTAGGATGAACAAGAAATCATGTAGATCTGAAAACCTTATCCGCAAACTCAAAACCCTTGGAGAAATCCAAGCCAAGGGTTGATCCATAAGAGATCACCATAGGAGAATTGTATCACCAGAAAGAGAAGAAGACACCGGAGATGATGATCGGAGGGGATCCTCAGATCAATGGTGGTGTGAGGAGATCGCCGCAGATGGTGGGGTGGGAGGTGGGGTGGGAGGGGGCGCCATCATCTCAGGCTCTTTACATCTCTTCTTCAACTTCAACGTGCTCGATGCTACTCTTGTTAGATGTCTGTTTTTTGTAAGTACTTAACAAACTCTGATCAACATCTACATACAATGCTGTAAATGATAAACAACTAACTGTATTTTATTCCTCTTAGGGGATTGACCGAGAAAAAAGAAGAAAAAGGGAGAGTGTGTATTTCATAGATTCTGCATTAGCAAATGGCACAATATTACATGATAAGGATGAACGGGAGTAGGCCATTAACAATGTCGCCCGTATCTTCAAAAACACGTCCCATGCAAAATCATTTATCTGGCCATATCATGAAGGGTAAGTCAAATAAACAACCACGCATACACTGATTGTCTTTCAAATTTTGACACAATTCATAAGTTCATGGTTTTATTAATCTATAACAATCATGGGATCTTGCTATGCACTGTTCCAAACAAAAACATAGTTTACTATATGGATTCTCTCAGAGAGTCAATAAAGCCTCAGGATCTGACGCATCTTCAGCAATTCATGGATAGGTATTGAATTCTATGATGTTGAAATTAATTTGCATTCATATATGATTCAAGAATTGATGTTGTGAAAATTCATCTTCATTTGCAGTGTGTTAGTATTGTGGAAGACTAAACCAGGGAACCTACTCAAGAGGGAACTACCTCTGCAGCACAAGATCGTTTCTCCGGTAAGACACCGAAATCCGTTATTTGTGGAAAATGTATCCAATAGTTTACAAATACCTTTTCTTACACTAGTCAAATGTTCAAGTTTCTAAATAAATGTCTTTCTATTTCTGTCCAAAGAAAAAAAATACATCTAACACCAGTTAGGTTGTTCCTAACAAGGCAAATACATGACTAGTTTTGTACAAAAAAATTTAGTGTCCTCGGCGACAAGCAGGGACCAACCTTTGTGGATACTATGTTTGCACACACATGATCTCCATCTGCAAATCTGTTGATAGTTGTGAAGATGCTCGTGAATTAGTACTAGTAAGTCTATCTTAATTAATATCTTCTACTCCTGTCAGATTCAGGGCTCCGCGGACCCAAGAAGGTTTGAACTCTGGGGCGTGTGCGAAGATCTCAACCTCTCAAGCCTCAAGCTCGTCGCCCTACAGCCTAGCCTTGCCGGATTCGCATGAACGGGGAAGAAGATGAACATGACAATTTACCCAGGTTCGGGCCACCTTGTGGTGTAAAACCCTACTCCTGCTTTGGGGTGGATTGGCCTCACGAGGGGCTGAGGATGAACAAGCACAACCGATGAACAGCCTCGCGAGGCCTATGCTGGTGAGGGTGAAAAGGATCGGATCCTCCTCTATGGTGGTGGATAACCTACATTTATAGTGGCTTGGGTCCTCTTCCCTTGAAACTTAGGCGGGGAGGGATCCCACAACGGCCATTTTGAAAGGGGACAAGTAGTACATCTAATCCTGACGAAAGGCGGTCTTCCCCTGCGAAGCTTCTGGTCATGATGCGGTAGTGGGCTCGGTGATGACATCCGCCCTGTCGAGCCCGTGGTCTCGGTCTTGTAGCACCAGAATGGAAACCTTTGGGGGATTCCTCAGGAACCCGCGCTCATCCTTGCGCCCTTAGCACCGAAAGGGAAACTGTCTCCTCTACGCGTGCTGGCGCCTGCGTGACCATGGTCGTCATGGCTCACGTCATCGCAGCCTCATGAGGCTGGGTGCCTGCGTAGAAATCTCCGCTCCTCGGGAGGCCGCCTGGGGAGGCCACTCCCTGTGGAGGCCTTGGTGTCGTCCGCCTCGCGAGGCCAGGGCCCTCGCGAGGGTCTTGCCTTGGTGGTCTTGCAGATGGACCGTACCAGGCCGTCGAAGGATCCACGCCGTGGGCCGCAGGCAAGCAAGTCTGGGTACCCTGGTTCCCAGAACACCGACAAATCCACTTTTATGGCACATTTTGATCTTAAAAATACTGCAGCTCATCTTTGAACTGAGGACCCCTGAACCGCTCCCTGCTGGTGAATTGCTGATGGTTAGAAGATTTATGAGCAACTTCTTCCTGAATCACTACATCAAGCCCATTGATGAAGATTTCAGCATGCCTTCTCCTGAAAAAATGAGTAAGAGTTAGCCTCTAAAGATATACGCATGGATCCATTGTTTTCCATGTGATGAGGTCTTCGTCTTTCGTACACTATGATTAATTATGCAATGCATATATATATATATATATATGTTGACAAATCATTGGAATTTAGCTACCACTACAAAAAAATAAACTTCCGTGATGATACGTGTTTGTCATAGTAGGTCACGTTTCTATCATGCATGTACATCCATGATGATTTTATGACAGAATCAAGATAG
The DNA here is from genome assembly GCF_018294505.1 of Triticum aestivum. Taxonomy (NCBI): domain Eukaryota; kingdom Viridiplantae; phylum Streptophyta; class Magnoliopsida; order Poales; family Poaceae; genus Triticum; species Triticum aestivum. The sequence continues at coordinate 259,824,688 of NC_057811.1, forward strand.
TCATACCTGTGCTGTCGTAGAAGTGTTCCATGACATTACCAAAATTATCATCGCAGAAGTGTCCATTTCCATGACGATAAATGGCGCGTCATGGAAGTGCTTTCGTCAAGGGTGACCAACATGTGGCATCCACCGTAACGGGTCGCCGTTAAGCTATCGGGTCCGGTTTTGGATCCGATAACCCGTTAACAGCCTGGACCAATGGGGATTTTCCACATGTAAAATTCTCATTGGCCGGAGGAAACACGTGTTGGCTCACCACTGGGACAGATGTCGTCCACTCACTGGATTGGAGGCGCCTATGATACGTCGACACGTGGCACGGCTCAACAGAGGCACATCCCGGTGAAAAGGCCGGCCTGTTTGACTTGGTCAAAGAGGTAGCGAGCCGGCCCATGGAAAGCCTGTTAACGGCCTATTAGCATATAGCCCATATACTGTCAGGACCCCAATTCTAGGTCACACCGATCTAGCATGTAACACATCATATCACTTTGCGGCCTCACGCACGGTATTCCCACGGGTGCCACCTTACCTGCCCGGGAGCGTTTGTGCCTTTTGGCTCATGTATATGACAGTGTCACCATCCATATGACAGAGAACTCAGGCCGACATGATTAGTCGTAAACCCAAAGTGGCACTAACTTACAGGGACAGGCATACATGACCCAGCAACGAACATGTCGGTCATCAACGTATGAACCCAAGTCATAGCAAGCTACAAGGACTTAAAGGAACAACGCGTGACATTTCCCCGAAGGGACAGACACAGGAACGAACAAGGACACATGCCGGCCAGCCTAAGTGTTCCGGAGCAGTAGCAAGCTACCATGGCTCAATGGAAGCACTAGGAGACATTTCCCGGTAAGAGAGGCTACCAAGAATAAACAACTAGGTTGTCGGATCCGACACATACCAAGCATTTCAATAACATACACACAATATGCCCGATATGTGCAAATACAACATGGCATCACAACAAAACTCTATGACTCAAAGTATTTATTCATAAGACTCCAAAGAGTCAAATATTACAAACATGGGTCACATGACCCAACATACAGAGCATACAGGCAACAGAAGCATAACATGTCCGAGTACAGACAACTACAAATGGAAAAGGCTGAGAAGCCTGACTATCTACACGACTCTCCCAAGGGTACAAGATCGTAGCTGAGGTAACAAGCTAAACGTCGAAGTCCACACGGATCTACTAGTGAGACTGAAGTCTCTCTGCAAAAATATAAATTAAGAAAACATGAGTACAAATGTACCCAGCAAGACTTACATCAGAACTAGCTACATATGCATCAGTATCAACAAAGGGGTGCTGGGGTTTAACTGCAGCAAGCAAGCTTTGACTCAGTGGCTATCCTGAACTACGTCTGCAAGTAACTCTTTTGAGGTGGCGCACACGAGTCCACATATTCACCAAATCAATACACCACTATGGATCCGCTCCCGTCTCCCTACGGGAACACCATCCATAGCACTCACGCTTATCTTGTGCATTTTAGAGTATCCACTTTCACTTGTCTATGCACTGTATAGGCAACCCAGAAGTCCTTTACCGCGGACGCGGCTATTTGAATAGATCATTTATAACCCTGTAGGGGTGTACTTCTTCACACACGCTCTCGCCACTTACCACCATGTACACGTTGTGTATCTCGGCAACCTTCAAGCGGAAGCCTGGCGAGGGAGTCGGCCACGACCTGACTAACTACACAAGTCTCTTGTCCAGGTTTATCGCCTATTCGGGTTCCATCCGCAAGGAGATCCGGCCGAGGTTTCGCTCACGGCCCCAAACGATGACAGCAGGGTTCCCGTGGCACCAAACGGGCGTCTCGGTACACCGTGCCTCATGTCTCCACTGCATCATAGCCCACCCCTAGGGTCAGCACTACGCACGGCCCCCAACACATATCCTACAAACACCAGAAACTAGTTGCAACTCCTGGATCAGAGATCGAGGCGATTAATAAGCCGAGAGGGGTCGAGTTACCGGAACCCAATGTGTGGTAGTAACTGTTCATGGATCACAAACACAGAACTCAGTTCCTGAGGATGGTTTCAATGAGACAACCCACCATGTACTCCTACATGGCCTCTCACCACTACCTTTACCAAATCGTGTTCACACACTTAGCTCTCAACAGTAAGACATGTTCACCACATTCCAATTCATCCCCGATGAATCAGACCCGACTCAACTCTAAGCAGTAGCAGGCATGGCAAGCATGAATGAGTAGGAACATCAGGGCTCAAACAACTCCTGCTCATGCTAGTGGGTTTCATCTATTTACTGTGGCAATGACAGGTCATGCAGAGGAAAGGGATTCAACTACCGCAGCATGTAACAGTTGAAGCGTTGTTGTCCTAATGTAGTAAAAGAGAGTAGAAGCGAGAGAGTGGGATTGTATCGGAATGAACAAGGGGGTTTTGCTTGCCTGGCACTTCTGAAGATAGCAATAGCTCTTCATCGGTGTCAACGATCACAACGTCGGAACAACGTCCACTGAGAGGGAACAAACACCGACAAACAAGAGGGAACACAATCAATGCAGTGCAACAATATGATGCATGAATGTGACATGGCAATATGATGTTCATTGAGCTAATGCAACTAGCAACACAATTAAGTGTAGTTGGTTTGAACCCAAGGTTCAAATTCAAACTCCACATGTGGTTATTTAAATGCCATTCATTTGATTTGTCCTAAACAGTAGCCAAAAGTTGTTCTACCATGCATGAAAATTTTACAGATGGATAGATTATATTTTTCTGATCATTTTTCATATATAAATTATTTCATTTGGAGTTACAGTTGATTTTCTATGATTTTTAGAATTTTTGGCTATTTTCTGGAATTTCCTGGATTAATAAAAACGCCAGAAAACATTTACTGCATCAGCATGACGACAGCACTGCGTCAGCAGGTCAACTGGGTTTACCCAGGTCAAACTTGACGTGTGGGGTCCACACGTTAGTGACACAGGGACTAATCCCGGTCAAAACCTGTGCTGACTGGGTTTGACCCCGCAGTAGGGCCCGCTGTCAGTGGTGGTTGGGTGGCTAATTAGAGGGATTAGCACCTAATGGCCTTGCCACGTCGACAGGGTTACGCCAGTGATGACCCGACACAGCAACGATCGCCAGCCGACTATTTCCGGCCACAGCTGGTCGTGCGGCTGGGCGCAATGGGACGCTCGCAGAGTGGCACATCTGTTGGTGGTCGCGGGGATGCCGGGGGTGGCATGTAGCAGCGACGGCGGCGAGCGTAAGCGGCGGTGGAGCTCGGTGATGTGCGGCGTTGCGTCTAGAGCTCACGGCGAGGGGTCTGAGCAAGGCAGCGACTAGGGGAGGCGCTCAGGAGCACGCCAGTTGCACGAGGGAAAAGAGCGAAGCACGGGGAGCGCGCGGGCTGCAGCCATGGCGGAGCAGAGCTTCGGCCGGAGGTGGAGCCATGGCTGGGGAACATGGAGAGGACGAGGGAGAGGGGTAGTCAATGGCGGAGCTCACAGTGATCATGAGGAGGGGCTCGGCTTACTCGTGGACGACCTGGTGCAGACAAATTGAGCGGCGGCATCTCGGATGCCCGAGGTTGAAGAAGACGGCAGGGGTGGTGTTACGGTGCGTCCCAGCTTGCGTACGTCGATGGATCAGCGTGAGGAGATGGATCTCGGGGATACGAAGACGGGGCGAGGCAGTGGCTCTGGGCGCGGTGGCAGCGAGCGGCGGCGACGGCGCGCTCGGTTGCGTGGGAGGGAGAGAGCCAGTGGAGGAGAGGAGCACGAGAGAGAGATCAAGGGGATTCAGGGGGTTGTGTGGCGCTCAGGAGAGGCATCCAGGGGAAGGAGGGGGCAGCCAGGTAGGGAGGAGGTGGCCGGCGCGCGTCGGGCACACGCCCTCCTGCCTACTGGCAGGAGGTTGAAGACGATGCGGCGGCTGGTGGGCTGGCCGTCTACTTGGGCTGCCAGGTAAGTGGGCTCGTAGGTTAGCTCCTGTTTCCTTTTTTGTTTCTGTTGTTTTCTATTTTCTATAATTTGTTTTCGACTTAGTTTTGAAACTAAATCAAATTTACTGCTTCTGATAAATATTGTGTGGGCTAGTTGAGCTATTCCAGAGCCGCACACACATTTACAAAATTATCAGACTTATATTAAATATACAACAAATATAAATCCAATGCAAATAGCTATTGCATTAACTCCAAATGCCCAAAATAAATATTTATGAGCTCCTAAAAATATTGGTTTGAATTTTCACTCCGGCCAATATTTTCAGAGAGAAACATGAACATTTTCTTGGGCCTATTTGAAGCAATTTTTATCTTGGTCAGTTTCAGAAATGATTTCTGAGGCTTTCACATGTCCCCATTTCAAACTCATTGAAATTTAAACATGATGCACGCATGACTAGCTAGTCTAGGTCATACCAGAACTAGGGATGTGACATATACAGCCCGCTAGGTAACGGCCCGTTACGACTTACCCGAATTAGGCCTAGTAGCATCATCTGGACGTCCAGTATGATTCTAGCCCGTTGTAACTTCTGGCCCATGTCTGGCCCATGATGTCTTTCTGCCCATATGAGGCCCTTTGTAAATCTTGGCCCATTAACGGCCCGTGTTGAAACTGGCCCGTAATGAACAGTCTATCGCTTTATACCCATTAATGGCACATTAGTCCATCAACCGTTTCCACCCCCTGTTAACTTCCGGCCTTCTAAGGGCCCATTTATTCTTGGGCTCATTTCCAGAATTCGATTACTTACAGTCTGTTACTGGCCTGTTCAGCTTGTGGGCCAAATTCAGCCTGTGGTTACGGTCGGCCTGCTTGTGGCCCGTTAACAGGTTGGGCTATTTCCGTAGCGTCATCAATTACGGCCTATTAACGGCCCGTTATGGTCGGGCCATAAAACAGACGATTTCCACTCTAGCCCGTTTACGGCCCATTTTGCGGTCAGTCATTGGTCCACGAATAGTACGGCCCATGTTTGGCGAAACGATTATACAACCCGTAGAAGGCCCATAGATGAGACGACCCGTAGATGGCCCATGGATCCTACGGCCCGTAGAAGGCCCATGGTTCCTACGGCCCTTGGAAGGCCCATGGACCGTACAGTCCATGGAGGGCCATGGTCACTACGCAGGTAGCAGGACCATGGTCACAACAGTCCGTGTGTTGCCATGGTTATTGTGGCCTAGTTTATTGTCGCCGCTAGAAAAACACGTAAAAAGAACTACAGTGACTACAAGCAAACAACTAAACAAGACAATAAGGAAATAAATAAGCAAGGAACTAACGCTAGGCTATTACGGCTATTACACATATTACATCCACTGGGCATCAAGGTTCGCTACCAGTGCAAATATAGGGAACAAAGCAGCATATTACATACACTGGCCGTCTAAATTGTCCACAAGTGCAAATAAATGCGGCAGCAAAACAAGTCCATAGCTGAAACAACTTCAGAAGAGCTCAAGAAACGTTATCCTGGGTATCCACCATGCTGGCAATAAGCTTAGCAATCTTATTCACTTTGTCTTGTTTGGCGCTAAAATCGTCCAACGCTTGTTGTTGCACCAAAAAGTATGCATCCGAATGCTCCAGGGACTTCCGCAGTCCTTCTGCTTCTTGTCGCAGCACAGCTAATCGATGTCTTTCAGCTTGTAGTTGAGACTCAAGAAACCGAACTGATTCAGACATTGAGTTTGTATAGCTTGTGCAAGCGGTAGTGGCCAGTAACTCGAACACTAAACCAAGACAGGACTTTGGTGTTGTCTCACTGTCTTCAAGATAGTCTTCCTTAGCTGTTTTATCAGCTTTGTTGGAGACCAACAAGGGTGTCTCACTATCCTAAACCTTATCTGCATTACTTCCTTTACCATTGCTTAATAAGGCACTCTTCCCCAATATTCTGTCAGCATTCTAAAAGAAGAACAAGCAGCCACATAACAGGTTTAGCATGTACTAGTATATGAAACTCATTTCGGTGAACCAGTTCATTAGTAAGGTGGACAGGATAAAACTACCAAGTCTTCTATTGACGAGTAGTACATAATAAAAGCATCAAACAAACATATATCAATGTCCTATGGTCACTACATTGTCTTGCCAAATCAAAATAGAGACACGGCTCAAATGATATCAGTTCAAGACAAAGCAATGGTGAAAGAATACAAAGCACGGAAAACTACACGGCACAACAAGATTTCAGATGGGTACCATGGGTCTACATGTACAACAACACTGTTGGCTCTGTTGTGATGCTAGTAATGTGCATGATATGAGAAGTCAATTGTATACACAATTGAAATTGAAATCAACAGAGCTATTGATAATAGCAAACCTGCTAAGAAACATGCATGAACATACCTGCTGTGCATTGGAGTTTCGATTGGATCCTTTAGTTTAAAAATAAGTTTGTATGAGTAATACAGTGATACAAGAGCAAAGTAGTATGCACGATAGCAATGGAATCTTAAATTAGAACAGTTGTTCTCCAGGTTTAAGCATTTGTTCTACATGAAAAGAGTATAGTAAGACGTAAGAATATAGTACTTAAAAATAAAAAATGAGCTCATAGACCTTACCACATTCTTGGTTCGGGACCAGTACAGAACAAGGCATTCCCAGTCACCGTCCAGTAAATGTGTCTCAGGAGAACGTAAGGGAATTTGATGAGTTTCTTTGCCAGTGAAGTACGTTTTCTTCAGGTAATTCTGATACTGCCACCAAGCATTCTTGAAGATAGCATAGGTATTAGCACAGGTTACCTCATCCCGAGTTTCCAAATCGGTCCTTCTCTATAGAGAAAAATGGGAAAATGTGCTGTATTATAACCATCATGGAGGTAGAATGTATGGGACAAAGCAAAGTAATTGCCAGGAATAACATTACTTACTCATAACTCCTGGACAAACACCTGCAACTGGCATTTTCCTTCATCTTCAGTATAATATTTCCAAGATGGGAAGATACGCACATAGGATTTAACAACATCAAATGCGATAGATGCTAACCTACGACTGGCTGGTTGTGCTTCCTCCACAGGAATAGGCGTACTAACTGGTGGAGTTGGGTTTCGCCGTGGTAGTACTGGCCCTTTGGGCCCTGGAGCTGCCTTAGTAACTGCTCTTGTTTGGGAGCTCTGTGGTGGAGATGGTGTTGTGTCAGCAGGAACTGGGTTACTATCTGCTAGGGTTGGGGTTAGATTGGGTGAGGCTGGTTCTCTGTCCATCGCAGTAGGGGTACAATCTGCGAGAGTCTGGGTTATGTGTGGTAGGGCTGGTTCTCGTGCATGTACAACCGGGGTGCTATCTCCACCAAGAGGTAGCATTGTTTTATTTGAAGGCCGTGTTTTTACTCTGCTAGATACTGGCATCACCCGCTCCAACTCAAATGGCTGATAATCAGGAAACATAGTTGAATGTACAGACATTGTATGAGAGACAGATGCAATAGATAGTGTGGAAAAAAGAGGGCATGAAATAGTTGACATGTATATTGTTTAACTAAAACGGATAGCATGACATAATTTCACATATATGATGTCTACCTAAACTCGATAGCATGGCATAACATAATTCAAAGATATGATGAATAACTAAACATGATCGCATGACATAATTCACATACTTCTTATTTAAGTAATCAGGATCACATGATTTAATTAACATATGTGATTTATATGCTAAACAGAGGGCATTCGCATATATGATGTCTGAACTAAGAACATGGTGTTGAATATTGTGTAAATGATGTCTAAACTATGCAATGCAAGACACCATATGCATGATATGAGCAGTATAACCATGCCAAGTTAGAGCATACACCTCGGTGGGGGAATAGGACTGGTCATCTGTCTCTGAATCCATCTCTGAGTAGCTATCGGGACCCAACAAGAGATCTACTTTGACAGGTAGCACTGTCTGCTCTGAAGGCCTTGTTTTCACTCCAGATTTTTCCATCTCCCACCCAAATGGCTGATTCACAAGAAGAGTAGTTTAATGTACAAACGTTGTCGACAAATGGAAATGTAATGAAGAAAAGGATGGGCAAGATATCATTCAAATATATGATGCCTGGTTAAACAGGATGGCATTGCACATTTCACATATATTATGGCTGGCTAAAAGACATGAGACTGCATAATTCCCATATATTATATAGAAACTAAACAGGTGGCATTACAGAACATGTCTAAACTAAGTAGATGACATATATGATGTCAAAAGTAGGCACTGCAAGGCAACATATGCATGATATGACTAACATCATCATGCCAAGGTAGAGCAAACACCTTGGGGGGTAAATAGGAGTGGTCAGCTGCGTCCGAATCCACCTCAGAACAGATATCTTCCTCTGGATTACAATCTGGAGAGGGGTGACGGTTTGCCATTGAACCCACCATGGAGCGATGTCTAAATGACATTGTATTGCTACGCAAAACTCTTGTCTTTTTCTCTACATGTTCAGCATGACTGTGTACAATATCTGACATGTATACGGAAAAAATATGGTGAGATTATGTAAGGAGAGCATGCAGAAATGTAGAGTGATGGTAACAACCAGTGGATGGATCCAAAAATAATGATAGCAGGCTGATGATTGATTTAATTTAAAAGAAGACAGATGATGATTGCATTACTATTTGTTTCCCACCATAGATGAACAACATAGGCATGCCCTAGGTGAATCAGATATTAGACAGAGATACTATTCATTGCTTCCTTGATATATGCCCCACAACTAATTAGAACTCAAGTTTGAACATCAATTTGGACCTGACTTGGGTGTTTGTAAACACAAGATTTCTGTCAACTTGGGTGTTTGGTTCACAGGAATTGGAAGAGCAGAGGAATGCAAAGAAACATGGCCAAAATAAAGTGAAACCATATGAAAGCATGTACTATTAGAATGTTATTCTGCCACTAATGCACTTGGTCTTGTTTCCATGCATAGGATTTTGAAAAGTAGGTCCAGGTGGATGTTTTGCACCATTCCTTTCAACAAAATGCTTGAATAATTGAATAGTATAGTGCCATAGGAAAATTTCCTATTGCTATATTTTTCCGTTGAACCAAAATAGCCCTAATGGATCGACATGAATGTAGAGTAATAAGTGATGCAACAAGTGTACATCCTCTTTGCCGTAGCCGTGTTGACCTCAGCATCATTGGGTTGGCCGCTGAAGAAGTTGAGGCAGAGGTGGTTGTCGGAGGTGTGGAGGAAGATCTGAGGAATCTGTAGACGGCGTCTAGGGCACTGCTCTGTTGCGATGGATTGTTCTATCGTTGGAGCAGCTCCGATGAGCCGTAAGACGTCAAGGCTGAAGCTGCACAAGACAGACATCGTTAATCTCAAGTGGGATTCTAATAGCATCTCCAGTAGATGATGTAAAATACATTACCAAAAAGTGATAGCTGTAAAATTTACATCACCAAAAACCATCCGACTACAACAGATGAGGTAAAAACTGTTGACACTGAACTTAACAGTCGAAACTGAAATTTACTGTGAAATCTGAATGTTACTGTCGAAACTGAACGCAATGGTAGCAGAGAGGCACTTCACATGTAGTTTAGGGAGGGCATGCAGTTCATCTTCAACATGCACCCCCCTGAGCCGCCAGCCACCACCGGCCGAACAGCCGGCCCCCGCGCCGCCTCGCCACCTCGCCAGCCCGAAACTACTCCCCACCGCCGGTCCGCCGCTGCCCCGGCCAGCCCTCTAGCCCCCCCCCCCCGCGCCGAGCTTTTCCTCCGGTGATCCCCATGCCACCGCCCCATCACCGTGCCCCCCACCGCCGGTGACCACCGCCCCCACCATGAACCCTAAGATAGATAGTGGGGTACCTCTCCGGTGAACTCCCCTCCCCGATGCGGATGGTTCTTCCTTAACTCCGGCGAGCACCCCCCACCTCCTAAAAATCGACTGACCCAAAAGTCGATTCAGTCGACTGAAGTGTAGCTAAATCGGAGCAGAGCAACAGCACAAGCGAGGGGGAGAGTAGCAGCAGCAGCGCGAGCGAGCGAGAGCCGGAGCAGCAGCAGCGCGAGCGAGCGATAGCCGGAGCAGCAGCAGCAGATCCGGCTGGTATGGACGCCGCCGCCGAAGGGGCCTCGCACTGGGGGAGAGCCGCCATGGAGATGTCACCCGCGGCGCCGGCTTCGAGGTAGCCGCTCCATGGGGGTGCGGGATGGAGCACCGTCGGCGCCAGGAGGTTGAGTTAAGGAGAAGGTGCGATGTGATGAGTGTACAACCTCTTTGGTGGCGCCGAGTAGGCCTCGGCTTCATCCGAGGAGTCGGTGAGGATGCTGGGGTTCCGGTGGAGCAGGTTAAGGCGGCGCTGTGGGGATGGAGCAGCCGCAATAGACGAGGCGATCGTCGGAGCAGCTCCTTGGAGATGGAGGACGGGGCGGCTGAACCGGCGGGACGACAAGATGGACGACGGATCCTCATCCGGGGAGGTAGATGAGGGACGTCGAGCTGTTGCGGTGGACGATGTCGTCGGGGAAGAGGCTCCGGCTGGGTAGCAGTGAGGTGGCGGACGGAGGAGGGTGGGGTTTCGCGGCTGGAGCGGAGAGGTTATGGTGGCCTGGGATTTCGAACGGCGAAAAGGAGGCGATGGGAGGGGGAACCATGACTTAGGGACGCGCTTGTCCAAAATGTAGGGTGTGTTACAAAAGTACCCCCACCGATTTGAACTAGCGGCCCTTTCGGCTCAGGGTTAGAAGGGGGATTTCACGTGTCGGGATTTGGCAGCTGGAGGGAGTTTTCGCGCGCGTTGTAATTTCAGGATAGCAAGGCGCGGGTTGTGAAGGAGCCAGTTTTGAGAGCATGATATCTGAATTTTCGGGATATAACAAGGCGTGGGTTGAATTTTAGGGACAAGCCTAACGTGTAATATTGTACTTGCACGTACCAAATCAATTAGGACTTCCCGCAACAACAAAAAAGAAAAAATATAACTATTCACACCACACAAAGAGAGAGTCTTGTCCCGTTTGACTATACAAATGCTATTCAAAGGTATGAATCCATGTTATGTCCAATTAAATTTTTTTGCTGGCTGTATAATGCATGTAACCTACTCATACCAACATTTTAGTGCATTCCAAATGTCTATACCACCGTTGCAATTCGAACTGAATTTGAATTCGTTTCTCTATTTCAATAAGAATCTACAATCATGATTGTTGCCAACTTCAACCATCATTCGTGTATTACCTTAACAACACACCACATGATTACTATAGAGATAGATATGAACTATGTGTACTATATGAACTCGAATTCAATTTTTTGAATACACTTGATGTTGATTCCAAATAATAGTACATTCGACGACCCTTAGGTACAACTTCCTTGTAACATCCCGACGACCCTTAGGTACAGCTGCCTCCGGCCTTGCTCCACTGCCCATCTTCCCATGTTGCTTCATGTGGATCTTCTTTAGTTGTTTGCTTAAAATGTATCTCGGCCGGCGTACTTTCCATCTTGCAATCTCGTCCTCAAACCATTTTTGATAAACCACCATGCTGCTATCTTTCCCTTATTACATGGAATATGCTTCTTTTTTGTCGGAGTATGTGTCTTCAAATTGTGTTATTGGACAGTAATTGTTTCCTTTCTACCTCCTTTTGCAAACAGGGCTATCCATTTCACCTCGTTGCTATTGCGACCTTTTGGTGAACTGCACAAATCACTTTTTTCTTAAGAGTGTTTTGTGCAGTTCCGCCAAAATGTCACACGGGCAACATTTTTACATTTTTGTGGGACTGCAGAAAGGGAGATTGGTTTTGCTATCCTCCTCATCCAACTCCGTGCCTAAACTTGTCCAACAAGTAGTTAGTCCTAAAGAGTGATCGCAGAGGTGATCGGCTTCTATTTGTGTGTGTAATGTTTCATCATCTAGTTCCACTATTATTGTAATCACACTGACTGGATATCTTTGCAAACAGGGATGGTCAGCTCGATTTAGTGGAGCTTCATAAAATGATCGGATTATGCTGTCCTCCATACACCTCTTTTTTGGCTACAGAGCTGGGTGAATCTAGTTGCCAAGCAATGAACACTCTGCCCAGGAAATGGAGCCATGCCTACGAATAGCATCGATCAATTATATATTTTTCTTTATTTGTACACCTTCTCACACTTTGTCTTCAGTTGTGATGTGAATATTGGCGCTGATTGGTGAACCATTGAGATGCATTAGCAGCCATGGTAGTTTCATTTGTATTTGATGCAATGTTGTAACGAGATAGTCTTGAGGCAAGAGGACACATGAATCCTAAGTTGAAACCTTTTCTCCTGCGGGAACAAAAGTTGAAACCTTCATAGCATCACAGTACAATTTCATTAGAATTATGCGTACATATAAACAAATCCTGAAGGATTGATAGCAATGCAAGAAACTATTCAACTTCATTTCACCGACATGTGGGACATCCTTCATCCGGCTCCACCTGCCATGCAGCAATATTGAGTGCACAACTACAGGGAAAGATTCACCCCGGTCGTTGCGCCGCAGTAGTGATGACTAGTGAGCAGTCAGATCACTGAGCCCCAACTTCGCCACAATTAGTTGCTCGGGAAAAGCAACCATCATTTCTTTGTTCCTTGAATCCGCTGGTACTCCCGTATTCCCAGAGTAATAAGTTGCTCGGGCGAAGCAACCATCACTTCACCTTTCCCACAGTAAGTACTAGTACCTCCTTTTTTTACTCCAGAAACAACCACACGCGAATATTGGACGATAGCAGCACAACAACTGAATCAAAAATCGAAACCAACCAATGAACTACTAAGGGTGAGCGTTTGCTAGTATCATGTACTCCGTCTGTCCATGTTATAGGGCTTAATGCGGTTTCCGAGACTAACTTTGGCCCTGTTTGGATCCTTGGGTCAGAGTTAGTTTGAGCTAGTTGGGGCTCAAATAGCCCTAAAGTATCCAAGCATGAGGGTTAAATTGGAGCAAGTTGCACCGAACCCACCAAAAAAACTATCCGACCCAAGTTGCACCGAACTCATGTCCATGGCTACCACCCCGTGCTCGGTCATTAAGTATGTGCACTATTCACGTGCCATCGAGGAGGAAAAATATTGCGTAGCACTAGGTGTCATCGTAGTGCATGACTCACTTACGCACTGCTTATCTCCATTTTCTTGCATGACATGTGCACCTTGATGCTAGATGTCCCGCGTGTTGGCAAAAGGATGAACAAAGCTCATGTCAAAAAAGAGAGTGGAAGAACATAGATTTCCAACGACCGAGAAGGAGCAAGGAACCTCGTGGTGGAGCGTCTGCACTCATAATATTTTATATTATTCAGCGATATAAAATCAACCAATCATCTCCATAGTAGACCGGAAGAGTACGAAACACGGCAGCCAAGTGTAGTTACATCATACTACATGGCTAACCTACGCTATCACAATATTTCTTGGCCTCTATGTGACACCTAGCTCTAGTAATCCACCAGCCCGTATCGTTTCTCGCTCCTCGTCTCTCTAAAAGTGCGGCAGGCTGGCATTTTTTTCCATCTATTAAGGTCAGTTAACTCATCATATGTTAGCGACTCTTGGGTGGGATAGTTTTTTTGGTGGGGTTGGGGCAACTTGCTCCAATTTAACCCTCATGTTTGGATACATTAGGGCTATTTGAGCCCCAACTACCTCAAACTAACTCTAACCCATGGATCCAAAAGGGCCAAAGTTAGTCTCAGAAAACGCATTAAGCCATATATACATGGACAGACGGAGTACATGATACTAGCAAACGCTCACCAGTAGTAGTAGTTCATTAGTTGGTTTCAATTTTCGATTTAGTTGTTGTGCTGCTACTGTCCAATATTCGCTTGTGGTTGTTTATAGAATAAAAAAGGAGGTACTCCTACTTATGTTACTCCCACTATGGCTAGCCTAAGGTTAGTAGGTGACCTTGCGCTTGGCTCTTCGCCTCTTCCGGAAGTCGAACAATAATGATGGTACTACAGTAGTACTTCTGGCAATCTGACACCAAATGAACTACTGCACGTCCACCGCTTGGAAGCAAAAGTTTCTCCTCGTGCTGCGAGCCACCGCGCACGCGTTGGCGAGGGAGAAGGCATAGTAAGCAAGCTTCTCGTCATTCTGCGAGTTGACGGGACACATCAAAGTTATTTGGTACGTACTCACTCCAAAAAAGGGATGACCATGTCATGGCTACCATCCCGTGCTCCGTCGTTGAGTACGTGCACTATTCACGTGCCATCGAGGAGAAAAAATATTGCATAGTAGGTGCCATCGAAGTGCACGACTCACTTACGCACTGCTTATCTGATTATCTCCATTTTACTGCATAACACATGCACCTTGATGCTAGATGTCTCGTGTGTTGGCAAAAGGATGACCAAAGCTCACGTAAAAAAGAGAGTGGAAGAACAGAGATTCTCGACGACCGAGAAGGAGCAAGGAACCTCGCGGTGGAGCGTTTGCAAGGAACCTTGCACGTTTTCCCCTGTTTTTTGCCACCTGCCCACCTATAAACTGAAGGAAATATGCCCTAGAGGCAATAATAAAGTTGTAATTTATATTTCCTTATATCATGATAAATGTTTATTATTCATGCTAGAATTGTATTAACCGGAAACTTAGTGCATGTGTGCATAGATAGACAAACAGAGTGTCCCTAGTATGCCTCTACTAGACTAGCTCGTTAATCAAAGATGGTTAAGTTTCCTGACCATAGACATTGTTGTCATTTGATGAACGAGATCACATCATTATGGAATGATGTGATGGACAAGACCCATCCGTTAGCTTAGCATAAATGATCGTTTAGTTTTATTGCTATTGCTTTCATCATGACTAATACATGTTCCTCTGACTATGAGATTATGCAACTCCCGAATACCGGAGGAACACCTTGTGTGCTATCAGACGTCACAAGCGTAACTGGGTGATTATAAAGATGCTCTACAGGTGTCTCCGGTGGTGTTTGTTGAGTTGGCATATATCAAGATTAGGATTTGTCACTCCAAGTATCGGAGAGGTATCTCTGGGCCCTCTCGGTAATGCACATCACTATAAGCCTTTCAAGCAATGTGACTAATGAGTTAGTGACGGGGTGATGTATTACGAAATGAGTAAAGAGACTTGCCGGCAACGAGATTGAACTAGGTATGATGATAACCGACTATCGAATCTCGGGCAAGTAACATATCGATGACAAAGGGAACAATGTATGTTGTTATGCGGTTTGACCGATAAAGATCTTCGTAGAATATGTAGGAGCCAATACGAGCATCCAGGTTCCGCTATTGGTTATTGACCGGAGATGTGTCTCGGTCATGTCTACATAGTTCTCGAACCCGTAGGGTCCGCATGCTTAACGTTCGATGATGATTTGTATTATGAGTTATGTGATTTGATGACCGAAATTTGTTTGGAGTCTCGGATGAGATCACGGACATGACAAGGATTCTCAAAATGGTCGAGAGGTAAAAATCGATATATTGGAAGGCTATATTCGGACATCGGAAAGGTTCCGAGTGATTCGGGTATTTTTCGGAGTACCGGGGAGTTACGGGAATTCACCGGGAGAAGTATGGGCCTTATTGGGCCATACGGGAAAAGAGGAGGAAGGGCAAAGGGGAGGTGGCGCCCCCCATGGGTCCTAATAGCACTAGGGCAAGGGGGCGGCGCCCCCCTTGCCTTTTCCTACTCCCTCTCTCTTTCCCTCTTTCCTTCTCTCCTACTCCGAAAAGGAAAAGGGATTCCTACTAGGACTTGGAAGTCCTAGTAGGACTCCATACTCTTGGCACGCACCTAAGGGGACGGCCTCTCTCCCTCCCTCCTTTATATACGTGGGCAGGGGGCACCCCAAAGACACACCAAGTCTTCTCTTAGTCGTGTGCGGTGCCCCCCTCCACAGTTACACACCTCAGTCATATCGTCATAGTGCTTAGGCGAAGCCCTGCGCCGGTAACTTCATCATGACCGCTGCCACATCGTCGTGCTGACGGAATTCTCCCTCATCCTCAACTGGATCAAGAGCTCGAGGGACGTCATCGTGCTGATCGTGTGCTGAACACGGAGGTGCCGAACGTTCGGTACTTGGATCGGTTGGATCGCGAAGACGTTCGACTACATCAACCATGTTACTAAACGCTTCCGCTTTCGGTCTACGAGGGTACGTGGACACATTTTCGCTGCTTGTTGCTATGCTTATCCTAGATAGATCTTGCATGATCGGAGGAATTTTTTTGAAATACTACGTTCCCCAACAGTGGCATCCGAGCCAGGTCTATGCGTAGATGTTATATGCACGAGTAGAACATAATGAGTTGTGGGCGATAATATTCATACTGCTTACCAGCAACGTCTTATTTTGATGCGGCGGTATTGTTGGATGAAGCCGGACCGACATTACATGACCACGTTCATGAGACTGGTTCTACCGACGTGCTTCGCACACAGGTGGCTAGCGGGTGTCGGTTTCTCCAACTTTAGTTGAATCGAGTTTGACTACGCCCGGTCCTTGTTGAAGTTTAAAATAGCACACTTGACAAAAAATCGTTGTGGTTTTGATGCCTAGGTAATAACGCTTCTTGCTAGAAGCCCGTAGCAGCCACGTAAAACTTGCAACAACAAAGTAGAGGACGTCTAACTTGTTTTTGCAGGGCATGTTGTTATGTGATATGGTCAAGACGTGATGAGATATAAATTGTTGTATGAGATGATCATGTTTTGTAAAAGTTATCGGTGCAGGAGCCTTATGGTTGTCACTTTATTGTATGAAATGCAATCGCCATGTAATTGCTTTACTTTATCACTAAGCGGTAGCGATAGTCGTGGAAGCAATAGTTGGCGAGACGACAACGACGCTACGATGGAGATCAAGGTGTCAAGCCGGTGACGATGGAGATCATGATGGTGCTTTGGAGATGGAGATCAAAGGCACAAGATGATGATGGCCATATCATGTCACATATTTTGATTACATGTGATGTTTATCTTTTTATGCATCTTATTTTGCTTAGTACGGCGGTAGCATTATAAGATGATCCCTCACTAAATTTCAAGGTATAAGTGTTCTCCCTGAGTATGCATCGTTGCGACAGTTCGTCGTGCCGATACACCACGTGATGATCAGGTGTGATAAGCTCTACGTTCACATACAACGGGTGCAAGCCAGTTTTGCACATGCAGAATACTCGGGTTAAACTTGACGAGCCTAGCATATGCAGATATGGCCTCGAAACACTGAGACCGAAAGGTCGAACGTGAATCATATAGTAGATATGATCAACATAGTGATGTTCACCATTGAAAACTACTCCATCTCACGTGATGATCGGACATGGTTTAGTTGATATGGATCACATGATCATTTGGATGACTAGAGGGATGTCAGTCTAAGTGGGATTTCTTAAGTAATATGATTAATTGAACTTAAATTTATCATGAACTTAGTCCTGATAGTATTTGCATATCTATGTTGTAGATCAATAGCTCGCGTATAGCTTCTCTGTTTTATTTATGATATGTTCCTAGAGAAAACTAAGTTGAAAGATGATAGTAATAATGATGCGGACTAGGTCAGTGATCTGAGGATTATCCTCATTGCTGCACAGAAGAATTATGTCCTTGATGCACCGCTAGGTGACAGAACTATTGCAGGAGCAGATGCAGATGTTATGAACGTTTGGCAAGCTCAGTATGATGACTAATTGATAGTTTAGTGCGCCATGCTTTATGGCTTAGAACCGGGACTTCAAAAATGTTTTGAACGCCATGGAGCATATAAGATGTTCCAAGAGCTAAAATTGGTATTTCAGACTCATGCCCGTGTTAAGAGGTATGAGACCTCTGACAAGTACTTTGCCTACAAGATGGAGGAGAATAGCTCAGCTAGTGAGCATATGCTCATAATGTCTGAGTACTGCAATCGCTTGAATCAAGTGGGAGTTAATCTAGTCACTATCACCAAGTTAATAGAACTTCGTGATGAACTATAATATGCAAGGGATAACGGAAACAATTCCCAAGCTCTTCGCGATGCTGAAATCGGCGAAGGTAGAAATCAAGGAAAAGCATCAAGTGTTGATGGTTGACAAGACCACTAGTTTCAAGTAAAAGGGCGATGGAAAGAAAGGGAACTTCAAGAAGAATGGCAAGCAAGTTGCCACTCCCATGAAGAAGCCTAAAGCCATACCTAAGCTGCAAAGGGAATGGTCACTGGAAGCGGAACTATCCCAAATACTTGGCGGATAAGAAGGATGGCAAAGTGAACAAAAGGATATTTGATACAAATGTTATTGATGTGTACTTTACTAGTGTTCATAGTAACCCCATGGTATTTGATATCGGTTCAGTTGCTAAGATTAGTAACTTGAAACCGGAGTTACAAAATGAACAGAGACTAGTTGAGGGCGAGGTGACGATGTGTATTGGAAGTGATTCCAAGATTGATAAGATCACCATCGCACACTCCCTTTACCTTCGGGATTAGTGTTGAACCTAAAATAAATGTTATTTGGTGCTTGCGTTGAGCATAATATGATTGGATCATGTTTATTGCAATACGGTTATTCATTTAAGTCAAAGAATAATTGTTATTCCGTTTACATGAATAAAACCTTCTGTGGTCATACACCCAACGTAAATGGTTTATTGAATCTCGATCATAGTGATACACATATTCATAATATTGAAGCCAAAATATACAAAGTTAATAATGATAGTGTAACTTATTTGTGGCACTGCCGTTTAGGTCATATTGGTGTAAAGCGCATGAAGAAACGCCATGCTGACGGGCTTTTGGACTCACTTGATTATGAATCACTTGATGCTTGTGAACCATGCCTCATGGCAAGATGGCTAAGACTCCGTTCTCCGGAACAATGGAGCGAGCAGCTGACTTATTGGAAATAATACATACTGATGTATGTGGTCCGATGAGTGTTGAGGCTCGCGGCGGGTATCGTTATTTTCTGATCTACACAGATGATTTGAGCAGATATGGGTATATCTACTTCATGAAACATAAGTCTGAAACATTTGAAAAGTTCAAAGAATTTCAGAGTGAAGTGGAAAATCATCGTAACAAGAAAATAAAGTTTCTACGATCTGATCGTGGAGGTGAATATTTGAGTTATGAGTTTGGTCTTTATTTAACAATGTGGAATAGTTTCGCAACTCACGCCACCTAGAACACCACAGCGTAATGGTGTGTCTGAACGTCGTAACCATACTTTATTAGATATGGTGCAATCTATGATGTCTCTTACCGATTTACCACTATCGTTTTGGGGTTATACATTAGAGACAACTGCATTCACGTTAAATAGGGCACCATCTAATCCGTTGAGATGACACCGTATGAACTGTGGTTTGGCAAGAAACCTAAGCTGTCGTTTCTTAAAGTTTGGGACTGCGATGCTTATGTGAAAAAGCTTCAACCTGATAAGCTCGAACCCAAATCGGAGAAATGTGTCTTCATAGGATACCCAAAGGAGACTGTTGGGTCCACCTTCTATCACAGATCAGAAGGAAAGATATTCATTGCTAAGAATGGATCCTTTCTAGAGAAGGAGTTTCTCTCGAAAGAAGTGAGTGGGAGGAAAGTGGAACTTGATGAGGTAATTGTACATTCTGCCGAATTGGAAAGTAGTTCATCACAGAAATCAGTTCAGTGATTCCTACACCAATTAGTGAGGAAGCTAATGATGATGATCATGAAACTTCAGATCAAGTTACTACCGAACCTCGTAGGTCAACCAGAATAAGGTCCGCACCAGAGTGGTACGTTAATCCTGTTCTGGAAGTCATGTTACTTGACCATGACGAACCTACGAACTATGAGGAAGCGATGATAGGCCCAGATTCCACAAAATGGCTTGAGGCCATGAAATCTGAGATGGGATCCATGTATGAGAACAAAGTATGGACTTTGATTGACTTGCCAGATGATCGACGAGCCATTGAGATTAAATGGATCTTCAAGAGGAAGACGGACGCTAATAGTAGTGTTACTATCTACAAAACTCGAATTGTCGCAAAAGGTTTTTGACAAGTTCAAGGTGTTGACTACGATGAGAGTTTCTCACTCGTATCTATGCTTAAAGTCTGTCTGAATCATGTTAGCAATTGCCGCATTTTATGAAATTTGGCAAATGGATGTCAAAACTGCATTCCTTAATGTATTTCTTAAAGAACAGTTGTATATGATGCAACCAGAAGGTTGTGAATCTGAAAGGTGCTAACAAAGTGTGTAAGATCCAGTGATGCATTTATGGACTGGTGCAAGAATCTCAGAGTTGGAATGTACGCTTTGATAGTGTGATCAAAGCATATGATTTTATACAGACTTTTGGAGAAGCCTGTATTTACAAGAAAGTGAGTGGGAGCTCTGTAGCATTTTTGATATTATATCTGTATGACATATTGTTGATTAGAAAGAATACATAATTTCTGGATAGCATAAAAGGATACTTGAATAAGAATTTTTCAATGAAACACCTCAGTGAAGCTACTTACATATTGGGCATCAAGATCTATAAAGATAGATCAAGACACTTGATAAGACTTTCAATGAGTACATACCTTGATAAGATTTTGAAGGAGATCAAAATAGACCAGACAAAGGAGTTCTTGCCTGAGTTGTAAGGAGTGAAGTTGAGTAAAGACTCAAAACCCGACCACGGCAGAAAATAGAAAGAGAATGAAAAGTCATTCCCTATGCCTTAGTCATAGGTTCTATAAAGTATGCTATGCTGTGTACCAGACCTATTGTGTACCTCACCATGAGTTGGCAAGAGGGTACAATAGTGATCCAGGAGTGGATCACTCGACAACGGTCAAAATTATCCTTAGTGGAATAAGGACATGTTTCTCGGTTATGGAGGTGACGAAAAGTTCGTCGTAAAGGATTACATCGATGCAAGCTTTGACATTGATCCAGATGACTCTAAGTCCCAAATCTGGATACATATTGAAAGTGGGAGCGATTAGCTAGAGTAGCTCCGTGCAGAGCATCGTAGACATAGAAATTGCAAAATACATACAACTCTGAATGTGGCAGACCCATTGACTAAACTTCTCTCACAAAGCAAAATATGATCACTCTTTGGGTGTTAATCACATAGCGATGTGAACTAGATTATTGACTCTAGTAACCCTTTTGAGTATTAGTCACATGTAGATGTGAACTAATCACATAAAGATGTGAACTATTGGTGTTAAATCACATGGCGATGTGAACTAGATTATTGACTCTAGTGCAAGTGGGAGACTGAAGGAAATATGCCGTAGAGGCAATAATAAAGTTGTTATTTATACTTCCTTATATCATGATAAATGTTTATTATTCATGTTAGAATTGTATTAACCGGAAACTTAGTACATGTGTGGATACATAGACAAACAGAGTGTCCCTAGTACGCCTCTACTAGACTAGCCGTTAATCAAAGATGGTTAAGTTTCCTGAGCATCGACATGTGTTGTCATTTGATGAACGAGATCACATCATTAGGGAATGATGTGATGGACAAGACCCATCCGTTAGCTTAGCATAAATGATCGTTTAGTTTTATTGCTATTGCTTTCATCATGACTTATAAATGTTCCTCTAACTATGAGATTATGGAACTCCCGAATACCGGAGGAACACCTTGTGTGCTATCAAACGTCACAACGTAACTGGGCGATTATAAAGATGCTCTACAGGTGTCTCCGATGGTGTTTGTTGAGTTGGCATATATCGAGATTAGGATTTGTCACTCCAAGTATCGGAGAGGTATCTCTGTGCCCTCTCAGTAATGCACATCACTATAAGCCTTGCAAGCAATGTGACTAATGAGTTAGTTACGGGATGATGCATTACGAAACGAGTAAAGAGACTTGCCGGTAACGAGATTGAACTAGGTATGATGATACCGACGATTGAATCTCGGGCAAGTAACATACCAATGAGAAAGGGAACAACCTATGTTGTTATGCGGTTTGACCGATAAAGATCTTCGTAGAATATGTAGGAGCCAATATGAGCATCCAGGTTCCGCTATTGGTTATTGACCGAAGATGTGTCTCGGTCTTGTCTACATAGTTCTCGAACCCGTAGGGTCCGCACGCTTATGTTCGATGAGGATTTGTATTATGAGTTATGTGATTTGATGACCGAAGTTTGTTCGGAGTCTCGGATGAGATCACGGACATGACGAGGAGTCTCGAAATGGTCGAGAGGTAAAAGTCGATATATTGGAAGGCTATATTCGGATATTGGAAAGGTTCCGAGTGATTCGGGTATTTGGAGTACCGGGGAGTTACGGGAATTCATCAGGAGAAGTGATGGGCCTTATTGGACCATACTGGAAAAGAGCAGGCAGGCCAAAGGGGAGGTGGCGCCCCACATGGGTCTGAATTGGACTAGGTGAAGGGGGCGGCGCCCCCCTTGCCTTTTCCTACTCCCTTTCTCTTTCCCTCTTTCCTTCTCTCCTACTCCGAAAAAGAAAAGGGATTCCTACCAGGACTTGGAAGTCCTAGTAGGACTCCATACTCTTGGCACGCCCCTAAGGCGCCGGCCTCTCTCCCTCCCTCCTTTATATACGTGGGCAGGGGGCACCCCAAAGACACAACAAGTCTTCTCTTAGCCGTGTGCGGTGTCCCCCTCCATAGTTACACACCTCGGTCATATCGTCGTAGTGCTTAGGCGAAGCCCTGTGTCGGTAACTTCATCATCACCGTTGCCATGCCATCGTACTGACAGAACTCTCCCTCGTCCTCAACAGGATCAAGAGCTCGAGGGACGTCATCGTGCTGAACGTGTGCTAAACACGGAGGTATCGTACGTTCGGTACTTGGATTGGTTGGATCGCAAAGACGTTCGACTACATCAACCGCGTTACTAAACGCTTCCGCTCTCGGTCTATGAGGGTACGTGGACACACTCTCCCCACTCGTTGCTATGCTTCTCCTAGATAGATCTTGCGTGATCATAGGATTTTTTTGAAATACTACGTTCCCCAACATAAACAAATAAAAGAACATAAATTCTTCGCTAACCACTAGAGGCGATACATCAGGATGCTAAGTTGAAGATATTTTATAGTTTATATCGATAACCAAGCAAGAAGCCACGCATGCATAGGACGCATTCAGCCACGCATGTACACACGCCAACACACTAACTCATGCCGATCCAACTCATGCACATACGCGCACAACATGGAGCACACAACACACGTACACAACAAATGCATGCACACACACTCGGCCGCATAATGCATGTGAATAACACATGCATGCGCACATATTCGGCTGCATGGAGGCGTGCGCCATCTGCGGTGATGTCCGGTTCATCGTGCTACAACAAAGCTCGCACACAACGGGACCTACGCATCTCTTGCAGCACCTCTTTGCCATCGTTGCTCAACGACTAGCCGGAGACGAAGATGACTGCAGCCTCGGCCTTAGAG
The DNA here is from genome assembly GCF_018294505.1 of Triticum aestivum. NCBI lineage: Eukaryota > Viridiplantae > Streptophyta > Magnoliopsida > Poales > Poaceae > Triticum > Triticum aestivum. Next base: position 259,848,155 of record NC_057811.1, read on the forward strand.
CTAGCACTGAAGGAAAAGCACGCATGCGGCACGCACACGAGCAAGTACGGAGTGCCCACGACGTGGTGCGTCCCTAGTCGCCTCTACTCCTTCTGCGCACGTTGTCTATGAAGGCGACTGCGTGCCTAATGATCATGTGGGTGAGATCTTCTTGGACTCAGATGATGATGAGGCAAATTATGAGACTACCCACAGTGGCAGTAACATAGGTAGTAACATCATACATATCTAGATAAAGTGGATGACATGGCAAGCAATAAATGAAGAAAGAGAGTGTCGGTGGAAACGACACCTATGGAATCACTGGGATCCCTTCTACGGTTGGCGGGCGCGGGGTTGTGCAAAGAGCGGGTTTGGTAGCCAGCACAAAGATCGTTTACCCAGGTTCGGGCCGCAAGGATGCGTAATACCCTAGTCCTGCTTTGGTGTATATTTGAGTGTTCTTGAGCTCTCGAACTAGCTGCGGTGCGTGCATAGTCCAAAAGATCCGAATCCTTCTCCAGTACGCCTCGGGCCTCCTTTTATAGTCAAAAGGGGTCGCCACAGTGGCACACAGGAGGTGGAAAGGTATACAGTGTACAAGCTTATCGCCTGTCATTACGGGACAAGGCGCATTAAATGCGCTCCTTAGGTGTCCCGTTGCTTTATTGGGGACGGCAACGAGGCCCGTCCCGTCCGTCGCCGCTCCACCTCGCTCTAACACGCGTCCAGGCCAACAAGGCATGCAGCGCCACATAGGCTGGCAGGCTGCTGAGATGGCGTGGTGGTAGGGTCTTCACGAAGATCTGCATGCCACCACGCAGGCGCTTGACTAGCTGGACTAGGAGCCACGTACTGCCACGTGGGTACTTGCCTTAGCTGGTGGGTTGGCTGCTGGGTTGGCCTGGAGGTCGCGCGTCGCCATGCAGGTGCCTGCCCAGCCGGTTGGGCTGGCAGCTGTATGGGAATGGCGGTAGAGTCTTGGCAGACGTGGGCCTGGGTGTGGCCCCGCAGGTGTCCTCGGCAAGGGTCTTGCCGGGGCCCCGGCAAAGGTCTTGCCGTGGCATCGCGGTCGTCCCTGACAAGGATCTTGCCGGGGGTCTCGTGGATTTCCTCGGCAAGGATCTTGCCAAGGATCGTCATCTTCTGGTCCTCATCTAATCTTGTGTGCTTATGATCTTCACAAAGATCTGCATGCCACCATGGAGGTGCCTCCCGAGCCTTGGTTCCAATGTGGTTGATGGTGTTGGAACCCTTGGGCTCAAGGGTAGCGTGCTCTGCTGGCGTTGGGCAAGTTGCCCCGGCAAGGCTCTTGCCGGGGCTGCGGACGCCTCCCTGGCAAGGGTCTTGCCGGGGGAGTCCACCTCGCCCTCTTGCTCTTTGTGTCTCTGGTCTTGGCGTTGCTTTTCCTGTCTTGTCCCTCTAGCTTCCCTCCTCTGCCCTAGTTAGTGTGGTCGCGGGCGCGACTCTAACTGCCCGTGCACAAGTAAAGGGGTAAAAGGGACCCCACTTTTGTACACCGACAGGAACCCCCGGGCCTGGGTCAAAACGGTGCGTGGGCAGGTGGGGCGGAGTTTTCCGCAGTAACTCCTTCGCTCACTGCGCTACCCCACGACCCGCGTTGAATGTGCGATGTGGAGGGTTGTGCGTGACCTGGGGGTCATGCGTGGGGCGGTTCCTGCCCTCATGCGTCACATCATGGTAAAAGGCGGCTCGCGCCTTCCCCATAAAAAGAGGAAAACGCAGGGGCGCGACTCATTTACTGAGTGGACTCGAGTCGTGGCCTTCAAGGCGCCCGTGCCCTACGATCACGGGGTGGAAAACGGTCGCCTCACTCGTTCCCTCGATTTCTGCTTGCTCGCCATGTGTCCCCCATGCCTCGAAGATGGTAGGCGGCGGATGCGGGGGGCACGGGCCTTAAATGACGAGGCGGGAAACCGGGTAGCCGCTGATTGGAGCAGCGGGTCGGTCTTGATTCCATGCGCCCCTGATGGCCGGATTGGTTGAGTGGGGCTGTCGAGCCCCCACCCCGCCCCTTTATAAGAAGGGGATGGGGATGGTACCCCTCAATCTTTCATCATCCATCTCCTTCCACCTTGGCTCCTTTCTTTCTTCTGCTATGGCGAGAGGGCGCGCCGGCACTTCGACGGTGGCGACGAGGGTCGCCGCTCGACAGTGCACCCGTCCTTCCCAAGAGCTCGTGGCGGCGGAGCCGGCCACGAGAGGAAGGGGGAGGGGGCGAGGCCGAGGCCGCTGTGGCGCTCGGGGAAGAGGAGGACGTGTCGGAGGTGGGGTTCTGGCAAACCCTTAAGGTTCGAACACTGGGGTGCGCGCGAAGTCTTTCCCTCCTACCGATCTACGCCCTAGCTCGCTAAGATCTCGCGGACGAACTCGACAAACTCGCAACACAGAAAGACACAAGGTTTATACTGGTTCGGGCCACCATTGTGGTGTAATACCCTACTCCAGTGTGGTGGTGGTGGATCGCCTCTTGGGCTGATGATGAACAGTACAAGGGAAGAACAGCCTCCTGAGGTTGAGGTGTTCTTGTGCGTGCGAACTTGTGCGTGTCTCTTTATCCCCTCGCTACTACTGTGGTGGCTAGACCTATTTATAGAGGCCCTGGTCCTCTTCCCAAATATCGAGCGGGAAGGGAGCCAACAATGGCGGGCAAATTTGAAGGGGGACAGCTAGTACAAGCTATCCTGACAAAAGCGGTCTTCGCCTGCGAAAAGCTCTGGTGGTGACGCCGTCTTGGGCTCCATGATGACCTCCGTCTTGCCGTCCTCTTGGTCTTGGTATCGTTGCACCAATATAGCAACCTTTGCCTGATGCCTCGGTACTCTTCGCCTGTGATGGCCTCCTTAGCACCAAAGAGGAAATAAGGACGCTGCGCACGCTGGCGCCCGCCTGGCGCCGTTCGTCATGGCTCACGTCACGAGAGCCTCGTGAGGTTTTCCTCGCCTTGATATCTCCGCTCCTCGCGAGCCTACCTGGCTAGGCCACTCCAGAGGAGGTCTGGCGTCGTCCGCCTCGCGAGGCTTGGACCCTCGCGAGGGTCTTGGATGCCTTGTTGATGAAGATGGGCTATACGGCCTGCTGGCTTTAGCCACGCTATGGGCCGTAGGCAGGCAAATCTGGGGAACCCCATTCCCAGAACGCCGATAGTAGCCCCCGGGCCCAAGGTGCGCTCGGGCTTGGCTTCGCGGCGAAGCCAAGAGTCAAGTTCGGAGCACCGCGGGCCCCAAAAGCCTGCGGCCTCGGTTGACGCGTGGCGGTTGATTGGACGTGGGCGTCTCCGCTTCCCCATGCTGCCTCGGCAACTGCTTGGCCTGACAAAAGGCTGGCGCAGGCTGCACGTGCCTTCATTGCTTATTCCTTGCCTCGCTCCAGATCCCCTTTCTCGCTCCTCGCCACCGCTATCTCCAAATCCGCTCCAATCTCATCCTACACTCACAATCCATGGCGCCATGCAAAGTCAAGACTTCCTCAGCACCGGCTTGGTATGAGCCGGCCCTTGAGGCTCCCACCATCACGGAGAAAAGCCACGCCTCCGTGCGCCTGCTGACGGCGGGCGAGAGCAATGAGTGGGGGGCGACCTAGCTCCAGCTTGCCTCCGACGTGCCGGAGCCCGAGGGAAGCACCTTCTTCCCCTTCTTCTCGAGCGGTGTCACCGTCGGGTTGGTTCCTCCCTTCTCTGATTTCTTTTATGAAGTCCTCGACCACTACAGTCTGCAGGCGTTGCATCTCCACCCCAACTCTGTCCTCCTCCTGTCCATCTTCGCCTACTACTGCGAGGCATACCTGGGCGTGATGCCATCCGTGGCGTTGCTACGCCATTTCTTCATCCTTCGTGTCAGCGAGGGTCACATCTCCGGATGCGCTAACTTCATCGCATGTGACAAGGCCAACTCGATCTCAAGCACCGGGAAGAGGGCCGACAATATCCGATCCAAATGGGTCATGATGGATGCCCAGCGTGCCGATCCGCGCCTGGCGTTGCCAACGGCGGCGCCCTCTTCCAACGGGGGGGAGGGGGTGGCCCAAGGCGGAGCTCACCGACGAGCAGACATCGTTAGTGTTGGAGCAGATGGTGACCGACCTGAGCCGGGCAATGCGAGGGCGGTCAAGGTGACGGGGGTCATGCTCCTGAGGGAGTTTCTGACACTGCGAGTGGCCCCGCTCCAGGCGCGCGCACGCCCCCTGTGGGAGCTTGAAGAAGAGGGGAACAAGGCCCGCCTGAGGCCGGGGGCCCTGCCCGACGATGAATTGGCTGCTGTTCTGCGCCTCATAGTTGGGGACAACCAGGAGTGCCCGCCAAGCGCCTTCGTTCCCCTGTTCCAGCGTAGGGATCAGGAGGAATTCGTCGCCTCCAGGCCGACCTTCGACGCGCGCGGGTTGGTGCCGCCGGCGCTCCCAGGGGCTCCTGCGGCGCCGAAACCGGTGGAGGTGTCCTCTGGCGAGTCCCTCGGGGAGGGGGAAGAGGAGGTGGACTCGAAGAAGACTCTGGAAGAGGTGGGGGAGACCTCCCCTCTGAGCAAGGCCGAGATCCTCCATGCCTTGCCCGACGATGCCGAGGTCGACGCCCGCCAGGAGGTGAGGGAGCAACCCCTCATCCCGACAAGGGGCAGGTCGTCGCTGGTGCCTCGTGATGCCGCCTCCGCCCCGACGCCTCCTGGCGCTGGCTCCGGCCCTGCCGCTGCTTCGCCTGCTGCCGCCGAAGCCCGCACGCCTACTCCCCAGGTCCCGATGCTTTCAGGCTTCAAGCTCCCCAAGCGGAAGGTGGAGTACTTCGCGGTGGACCGGTAGGTGTCTTAAGCTTCGCCTTGTCCTTGTTTGTACTCGTCATTTCGTGACGCTCGCCCTTGGTCGATCAGGCCGGCATCTTCGTCGAAGAAGAAGAAGGAAGACACAGCGGCTGTGCCTCCCCCCGCAGAGAAAGGACGCAGCAGCGCCCGTGTCTCCCCAGCCTGGCCGTCCTCGCAAAGCCAAGAGGAGCATCAGCACATGGAGTCAGCCCCCAGGGTCCCGCTGGCTCTGGGGGTGCCAGCGCCTGGTGCGACTGATGAGGTTCCAGCTGCTCCGGAGCCCGCGATCCCTCAGGCCCTGGTGATGATGTCGCCTCCTCCTGCTGCTGCACCTCCACTCCCAGGTTCTTCTGCTGCTGTTGCTTTGGAGCGTGCTCTTTCGGAGATGACCCAGCTGCAGGCGGATCTCCTAAGCGCGGACCCACATCTTGTGGCCGGGCGCCTGGAGCTGGCCTCAGGCTGGCTCCACTCCGATTTGGCTGTTCGCGCGATGCTGGGCCAGGCCGCCGCGGCTTCTGAGAAGGAGAAGCAAAGCGCCGCCAACGCCGCAGCCGATCACGAGACGGCGTTGAAAGACGCCAAGGCCGCCAGCGACCACTACCGTGCACTTGAGGACGAGTTGCAGAGCCTGCGCGACCAGCACACCGAAGAGGCACGCTGCCGCCAAGCGAAGGAGGAGGAGGTGAAGGCCCGGGAGGATGCCGTGAAGAACCGCGATGCCGAGCTGGCGGAGTTGGAGAAGACACAGGTCGCCGAGCGGAGCTGGTTGGAAGGGCTGGTGCGGAAGGCGAAGGCGAGGGAGGCCGATCTCGATGCCAAGGCACGTGTCCTGGCCGAAGATCGCGCGGCCTTCGCCGACCTCGAAGAGAGCTCTCGCAAGGTGCTGAAGACGCTCTACGAGCACGGCCTGGAGAAGTCGCTGGCCACCGATGAGGACGGCTCCGCCCAGCTGCTTCCTCTCTTGGTGAAAGCGCTTGAGGAGGTTGTTGATGGCCTCGGTCCCATGGCGGAGGCGGAAGCTCGCGTCCTGTCTTCGGCTGCGCTGACTCGTGTCTTTAGCCACCTGCACCTTCGCGACCCCAACGCTTGCCTTGACGAGCTGCTGGAGCTTGTAGCTGAAGATCAATGCGAGGCGGCCGCCGCGGCCATGCAAGGTCAGGTGGAGGCCTTGCTGAAGAAGTTCCGCGGCTTTGTCTCCGCTCCTCTGTCCGGCGATGTCGCCGATCCCGCGGCGGGTGGTGAAGGCGAGAACATCGTTGCTCATGGGGAAGTGTCTTCCGCAGGCGATGGCGACGTCCAGGGGTGACCTGCAGCTTTTTCTCCCGTTTCGTTCCTGCAACATGTATCAGGCCTCGTGGAGGCGTTAGAATTTTCGTTTGATGTCGTGAGGACAATGTGTTTGTAATATTTGCTTCGAGATTTTGCTATTTCCTTCCTATTTGCTTTGCGTTCTGCATCGGCAGAGCCCGGCCTCGCGCATACCTCGACCGCCATTGGGCCGACCGGAGACCAGGACGGACCAAGGAGTGAGGGGCTACGTGACCAGTTAGGCTCCTGAGTCGCAATGCTTAGGAGTCCCCCTTGACGCGCAAACAACATATAGGGAGAGTTTGTGAGGATAGATTAATGTTCTACATCGGCAGAGCCCGGCCCCGGGCATACCTCAACCGCCATTAGGCCGACCGGAGACCAGGACGAACCAAGGAGTGAGGGGCTACGTGACCAGTTAGGCTCCTGAGTCGCGATGCTCGGGAGTCCCCCTTGACGTGCAAACAATTTCCATACCTGCCCTCGCCGAGGCCTCGGGAGGGGCGTGCGACGCCCAGGTCCGGATGACCTCATTGGGTGGCGTGCGCTTGGGCGTGACCCGAGCACAGCCCCCGCGCCCAGCCCCCTCGTGCGGCTCTCCCGAGGGGAGGCGTTGTCATGAGGCTGGGCGCTGAGCTCTGGGCTCCCTGAGGTTGGTACGACCGTGGGGCCGCCCTCAGTTGTTTATCACCAGCGCGGAGCATAGTGCTTCCGCTTGTGCACGGGCATAGCCGCTCCTCGGCAGTGTCGACAGCCAGCGCGGAGCATGGTGCTTCCACTTGGGCGTGGGATGGGCGGCCCCTCCGGGAGGAGCCCTCGGGGCGTGTACAGCCCCGCCCTGACACGTGGCTTGCACGGCAGGGCTGCGAGGTGTATCTGCTCACTCCTGAGCCAGCGCGGGACTCACGAGGCCCTATGTCGTGGAATTGTCACGGCAGATGTCCTCGTGCAAGGACTTAGTCGTGGAGCCATCGCCGCTAGGAAGCTTAAAGGGGTTAAACGGGACAAGGAACACGAGGGTTATACTGGTTCGGCCCCTTACGGTGAAGGTAAAAGCCTACGTCCAGTTGAGGTGGTATTACTTAGGATTTCGATGACCAGGGAGCTTAATCGCTATGCCCGGCTCTCGATCTGTTGTCTCTCGTCCTGAACCGCCGCCGGGTCATCCCTTTATATAGAGAGGTTGACGCCCCGCGGCTCTCAGAGTCCTGGCCGGCTTATAACAGTATCCGGCTCGGACTCTTAACTACTCTTGCCTTACATTACAAGTCTTGCCATAACGGCGGGTTATCACTACGGGCCTTAAGCCGCCTCCGGGTCTTAAGCCCATTATTGATCCGCCATCCTTAAGCTTGGTACTGGGCTTCACGTGATGATCATTATGACGTAACCCGGCCCCTCCTGGGCGGGTGACTCTAATGCTTATATCCTCAACATTAGGCCCCAGATTGATTTGAACCGGTTCATGTCAATCTTCAATCCCTTTGAAAGAAAATCTTCCGGCTTCTGCTTGTGCGAAAGTTATAACCCGCCGTGACGTCATCTTCTGGATTCTTGGTAACCCGCCATGACGTCATCTTCCATTAAATTCATTTTTTATTCTGTCATATCCCAACGGATCTTATCTTTAATGACTATCCCAAAAATCGAGGCGTTTCTGTGGCGAGATAATCACGTCTTGGCCTCCTCGTTTCTCGCGCCCATTTATCAGTCACCCTTATAAATAGGCCCGGCCCATAAGCCTTCATTCACTCCTCTCTTCCATCGTCTTCCTCCTCTGACGCCCGAGAGCTCGAGCTCCTCCGCCGCCGCCGCGCCCCTTGTCTTCCTCAACCTTGGCCGCTGCATCACCCTGAACTGGTCCAGAGAAACGGCGGCGACCTCCGCATCTCATCAGCGCCAGTAAGTCCTTGCACCTCCCTACAGTAGATCCGCATTAGGGTTCTATCGTTCTTCCCCTGTTCTTCGCTGTTCATCTCAAGTTCTTCACAGTTCCGCCACCGAGGTTCCCTTTGATCTAAAAACGGTATAGACTCCCTGCGGTAGTAGTTTCTCACTCATTTTTATGCTAGTAGATCCCCTTTGGCGCAAAAAGACCTCATTCTGAGCTTATGAACTTCTCTGTATCAGCTTTCTAGGTCTAGAAATTTTTCCTTTCTAGATGATCGTTTGATCCAAAATAATTACTGCGATCTGTGAAACTTGTTTGTGCCACACTTAGTCAAAAATTGCATCTGTTAGCTATGGTGGCTCATATCTCCGGCTTAAAAGAGGCCATGCGCTGTGAAATTTCCGGCTCATTTATGATAGAGTTTTAAACTTGAATTACTCATGATGCCCACAGCGGCTTAGATAACCCGACACAATTAGCCATATATCATTAGGCCCCTTCATAAGCCGCCATCTTGAATACTGAACTGTAATCTTCCTCCGGCTTATATTTGAACCAGACATTTCCTTTTGTCATAGGCTTTCGTCTTTCACAATGCCGCCCAAGGCTCCCAAGGCACCCATTACGTGCAACTGGATGAGATCCAATGTTACTGATGATAGTTTAGATGATTTCGTGAAGACGGGTTACTTGCCTAAAAAAGAGGTCATGTCCTATCGTGCCCCTGACCCGTCCGAAGAAAGACCTCAACCAAGAGACGGAGAGGTTGTGATATTTGCTGATCACATGAGCCGGGGCTTTGCTCCTCCCGGCTCAAAATTCTTCAGAGACGTTCTGAACTTTTTCGATCTGCGACCTCAAGACATTGGACCCAATTCCGTGTCGAACATTTGTAACTTTCAAGTGTTTTGTGAGGTATACCTTGGAGAGGAACCCAACCTGCTACTCTTTAGGGAGTTGTTTTACTTGAACCGCCAGAATGAATGCGCCAACAGGCCTAGCTTGGAACTTGGCGGAATCTCCATTCAACGACAGAGAGATTGCCTCTTTCCTTATGCTGAGCCGCCAAGCCACCCAAAGGACTGGAACCAGACATGGTTCTACTGCCAAGATACTTCTCCGGCTGATGAGAACCCTCTGCCCGGCTTTCGTGCCCTGCGTCTGGAGCCAAATCACCCCCTGCCAGACAACCTATCTCAAGCTGAGCGTCAACCACTGATCCCCACCATCAAAAAGATTAAGGCTCTTCTGGGAAATGGCCTTAACGGCGTTGATCTGGTCCGGGTCTGGATTGCTTGGCGGGTGATTCCCTTGAGCCGCCGCCCCGGCTTAATGTGTGATTACACGGGCCGGAAGGATGATCCTCTGCGGCACAGCCCCAACGACCTACCTGAGGACGTCGTTGACGACATGACCAAGTCCCTCTTGAACGAGAGCTTAGCAGACTACGGGAGGACCGGCTTAAGCCCCTTCTGCCAAGTTAACCCGGCTCCGGCGGTAAGCTACCGATCTGAGCACTTTACTTTCCATTTTAACAATTTTCGTTTTAACTTCAAGGAAACCTTTGTTGCATTTTTTCAGGCTAATGACAAGTTCTGGAAGGTCAGGTATGACCATGAGGCTGCTAAAAAAGCCAGGAAGGCTAAAAAAGCCGCCAGGAGAGCCACTCCCCGCAAGAAGGGGAGTAAGCCTAGCGCCTCAGAGCTGCTTCAGTTGGATGATAGCTCCGAGTCAGAGGTAGCCCTTGATTCTTTAAGCTCTTCTTTTGTTTTTCGTCTGTTTTTAACCACCTTATTGACACTGATTATCAGCAGGATGATACCGGAGCGAGTAACCCGGTGATTGAAGAGGTAACTATACTTTCCTCCGACCCGGAGCCCTTGCCAAGGCTGAAAGTCCGAAGAGTAACCCGGAAAGTAAGATTTTCACATCCTTTAGCTTATCAAGATCCTCAATTTCTTTTGAAGCGACAGATTCATGAGAGCCGGAGACACACCCGGACCAACAAGGATGCAGACCTCTCCTCCGGCTTACCTGAAGCATCAAGGAAGCGCCGGACTGAGGTTATCTCCAACTTATACCCTTTTCATCCTTTAGCGGGCGTCACTCGTCAACCACTCAATTCGTCTGATTCAAACTATCAGGAAACTTCACCTTCATCCGGTGACTCCAGCAATCTAACCCGCGGGCTTTCAAGACCGCACCCGGGTAATGATAATCGGCTTATTTTGTGCTTTATCTTACTCATGTTTTTGCACTAACCTTTTGACTTTCAGCGCACAAGCAAAACTTAGCAAGAGGGCAAAGAAAAGTCACCCAGTCGAAGACCCGGTCTTGACTGAACCCAACGCCTCTACTTCTGAGCCGCCGTCTGCATCAGCTCTAGAAACCACCGCTCCAACTGAACAACAAGCCATGGAGAGTTCTAACAACCCGGAGATCCCCAGCTCAGCTCAACCGGCTGATGACCGGGATGTGGTAATTACCCGGACCGAATACGTTGAGCCGGGAAGACCCACTGTGCTGGCCAGATGCTCTGCTAAAGAAGAACTGCTGGAGCGCCGCAGGGCCAGACTGGATATCACTGACTATGCCAACTTGAGCATTGGAGACATTGTTTCTGGTTATATTAGTCAAGTGCACAACAGCCGGGACTTGGAGATTGACATGGTGAAGCAGATACAGCAAAAATCTGAGGTACAACTCTCTTGCTTGCTCCATAGTCATCCTTACCATGCTAGCCCCCAAGTCTATTACTTATGATAGAATATGTTGTAGACTTAACTTCCGGCTTATCTTCATGAACCGGCACTTATAAATAGAATCTTTCAGCATACATTAGCCCCCAAGTGCCAAGTGTCTTTGCTTGCAAAGCGCTTGGGACTTTAATGTTGCATGATAACCACTCAAACTGTAACCCGGAATTTGTACAGGCCGCCTGCAAGAAATTTGAGTCGGAAATCTCTGAGCTGAAGAACCGCCTGAAGACTCAGGAAACTGAGACCCGGAAGGCCAATGCCAAGTTTGAGTTCAGTGTTGCTGCACAAGAAAAATTGAAGAAAAAATTTGAAACAGAAAGAAAAACTTGGGCCGACGAGAAGACTGCCTTGCTCAGCCGGGCCGAACAAGCGGAGGCTGCTCTGACTGAAAGAACCACCGAACTCTCCGGCTTAAAACGCCATGTGTCACAGATGGTCTCCGCAATCTTCGGTAAGTCATTCTGCAAGCTCTTAACAAGTTTACATCATTCATGTCTCATAAATCCCACCATTGCCATCAGCTCACCTGACTTTGCTTATACAGGTCCCAGAAGCTCCAATCTTAATTAGAATGTTCTGACCAAGCTGAAGGCTGTTTAAACCTTGGTGGAGCAACTCTATACCGGGTCACAACGTGCTTTAGCCGTTGTGGCTCTGTCCAATGAGGTTCCCACTCACCTGGAAGACGTACTCAGGCGGCTTGCCGTTCTTCCTCAGCGCTTCCAAGAACTGAGACGGGCTTCTGCAAGAGCCGGAGCTATAGCTGCTCTGAGCCGGGCCAAGGCGTTTCTCCCGGAGCTAGACCCGGCCGACATCGCTCTTGGATACCCCAGCCTGAAGGAAGACGGGACCCCTTTTGACCAGAAAGACTTTGCCGTCTGTGTGAAAAGCGTGCGCCCGGTGGCTACCTTGATTGGGAATGACACAGATCTTACCAAGTATCAGCCGGGCTATGACGCGGAGAATCAGAGGATCCCAACTCCACGCTATGAAGCAGTCAGCCTGATCCCTCCGACTCGTAAGCATACCTTCGCCCCAGAAGTTGACCCGGCCGGGTTAATTGATGATGAGGCTCAATTTGAAGCTTTGAGCGGCATTGACTGGAAATCATCAACCTTCCAGGTCATGGAATCAGCCGGAGAAGCGGAGAGGGATGAGCCGGGAGCTTCAGCCCAACAAGCACTTTGATTTCTTAGGCGGCTCATGGTTACACCTTAAAACAATGCCTCACCTTTTGGACTCGGAGAGTCTTGTAATAGAGTAGGACAAACACTTAATTTTATCATGCCATCGTGCACGCGTGGAGTGCTTAACTCCGTTGAAGCTGCTCTTTATATTCCTCCGGGTTATATTTGATCATTTATTTTCCTTAAGCTTGAAGAACTGTCTTTAATTGTTCTGCATAGAAAAATAAATCACAAGTCTCTAGGCGGCTTACCGCATGGAGAGTCATATATCTTACACTTAACCCGGAACATAACCAAGGTCATAAAAGACCGGCTCTCAATCATATCTTCGGGATAACCACAATAGCCTACCTGCAAGCCTTGCAAGTACACCTCCGGCTTATGTAACCCAAATAATGAGGTTGAGGACGCAACTCCGGTTCACCAGCATCGATAATGTGTGTTGTGTGCTATCAACATTATTAATCAAAGTTAAGCCGGCAGAGTAAGAACCGCCCTTGCACACTGTTGATATGAGCAGAAGAACTTGTTGCAAATCAGAAGATCAAAACTTAGGGGCTTCCGGTTCGAATACGACCAGAAAACCGTCCCAAAGGGGTTAAGCTAAGATTCGCATGCGATCATATAGCCCCCAGTGGCTTTGGCGTTGCCGATCAAGAGGGTACCGACAGCTATGTTCTCTTTGGTTCGAATACGACCTATGTTTGAACAGGAAGCCCCCAAATGACCTTGAGAGTTGTTTAACAACGCTGATTCGAATACGATCCACGTCGGTTCCCAAAGGGGGTTGAGCTATGATTCAAATATGATCAAGAAAAACTCCCCAATGAGCTCGGAAATTTGCCAATCAAGTGGGTATCGACAGCTATGTTCTCTTTGGTTCGAATATGACCTATGTTTGAACAGGAAGCCCCCAGGTGATCATATTGTTAACGGCTAGATTCGAATACGATCGTAAGCCGGATCCACCTCCAAGTGATCATGTAATGTTGTAATGGAAATAACACGTTTACCTTTGGAGGAGAAAAGGACAGAGGTCCTGCTTTATTATTGATCATAATATATACATGACTATAGAAATATGTACATTATGAAAGCCGGTGGCTCAAGTGTAATAAGGCCAAAGCTGAGCCATGTTCCACGGCCGACGGGTCTCCTCCTCCGACTTACGTGAATCTTTGTGCTCCCGAACATCGATAAGGTAGTATGACCCGTTGTGCAAGTTCTTGCTGACCACAAAGGGCCCTTCCCAAGGCGGGGATAACTTGTGTGCATCTGTTTAATCTTGGATGAGCCGGAGCACCAGATCACCATCCTGGAAGACCCGGGACTTAACCCGGGGGCTGTGATAACGGTGCAGGTCTTGTTGGTAAATCGCCGAACGAGCTGCTGCCACATCACGCTGTTCGTCCAACAAGTCAAGAGCATCTTGGCGCGCCCGCTCATTATCCGCCTCAACATAAGCCTCCACTCGAGGCGAGTCATGCCGGATGTCGCTAGGGAGGACTGCTTCCGCTCCATAAACCATGAAGAAAGGCGTGTAACCCGTAGACCTGTTAGGAGTAGTATTGATGCTCCATAACACGGAGGGTAACTCCTCCACCCAACAACCCGGCGTCCGTTGCAAAGGGACCAAAAGCCGGGGCTTGATGCCCTTCAAAATCTCCTGATTAGCTCTCTCAGCTTGACCATTGGATTGAGGGTGAGCCACTGATGAAACATCAAGTCGAATATGCTCTCGTTGACAAAACTCCTCCATGGCGCCTTTAGACAGATTGGTACCATTGTCAGTTATAATGCTGTGTGGAAAACAAAGCGAAATATCACCCTTTTCATGAACTGAACCGCTGTGGCCGCGTCACACTTGCTAACTGGCTCTGCCTCAACCCACTTTGTGAACTTGTCAACCGCCACCAAGAGGTGGGTCTTCTTATCCTTGGACCTTTTAAAAGGCCCAACCATATCAAGCCCCCAATCCGCAAATGGCCAAGTAATTGGAATCATCCTCAGCTCCTGAGCCGGCACATGAGCCCGTCGCGAGAACCTCCGACAACCGTCACATTTACTGACCAAGTCCTCCGCATCAGCATGAGCCGTCAGCCAATAAAAACCATGACGAAAAGCCTTGGCCACAAGGGATTTTGAGCCGGCATGATGGCCACAATCCCCCTCGTGAATCTCACGTAAAATTTCTTGACCTTCCTCAGGGGAAACACAACGCTGGAAAGTTCTAGTGACACTGCGATGATGCAACTCGCCATTGATAATTATCATTGACTTAGACCGCCGGGTTATTTGTCTGGCCAAAGTTTCATCCTCAGGCAATTCTCCCCGGGTCATGTAAGCCAAGTATGGTACTGTCCAGTCTGGGGTAATGCGGAGAGCTGCCACCAACTGTGCCTCCGGGTCAGGAACAGCCAGGTCTTCCTCTGTAGGCAACTTGACAGAAGGGTTATGCAAGACGTCCGGGAAAGTATTAGGCGGCACCGGCTTTCCCTGAGAGCCCAGCCGGCTTAATGCATCAGCCGCCTCGTTCTTCCTGCGATCGATGTGCTCTACTTGGTAACCCTGAAAATGTCCAGCAATGGCATCGACTTCGTGGCGATAAGCCGCCATGAGAGGGTCCTTGGAATCCCACTTGCCTGACACTTGTTGAGCCACTAAATCTGAGTCGCCAAAGCACCTTACCCGGCTCAAGCTCATCTCCTTAGCCATCCGAAGACCATGGAGCAAGGCCTCGTACTCAGCCGCGTTGTTAGTACAGGGAAACATCAACCGTAGCACATAGCAAAACTTGTCACCTCGAGGGGAAGTTAATACAACTCCAGCCCCCGAGCCCTCCAATTGCCTAGACCTGTCGAAGTGAATAGTCCACTATGTATTATCCGGTTTCTCCTCAGGCACCTGCAGCTCTGTCCAATCGTTGATGAAATCCACCAATGCTTGAGATTTGATAGAAGTGCGTGGCACGTATTTCAGACCATGAGGCCCAAGCTCTATAGCCCACTTAGCCACTCTTCCTGTGGCTTCTCTGTTTTGGATGATATCTCCTAGGGGAGCAGAACTAACCACAGTGATAGGGTGACCCTGGAAATAATGCCTAAGCTTCCGGCTTGCCATGAATACCCCGTACACAAGCTTCTGCCAATGTGGATACCATTGTTTGGACTCAATGAGCACTTCACTGACATAGTAAACCGGCCACTGAATCGGATACTCCTTACCCTCTTCCTTGCACTCCACCACCACAGCCACACTGACGGCTCGTGTGTTAGCGGCTACATACAGCAATAAGGGCTCCTTGTCAACAGGAGCAGCGAGAACTGGGGGCTCAGCCAGCTGTCTCTTCAAATCCTCAAAAGCAGCATTAGCAGCATCATTCCAGACCAAGTCATCTGTCTTCTTCATCAACTGGTATAGTGGCATGGCCTTTTCACCCAAACGGCTGATAAATCGGCTCAAAGCAACGATGCGGCCCGCCAGACGCTGGACGTCGTTTATGCACGCCGGCTTAGCCAGAGAGGTGATTGCCTTGATTTTTTCCGGGTTAGCTTCAATGCCTCTGTGAGAAACCAGGAAACCCAAGAGCTTGCCTGCGGGAACACCAAAAACACACTTGGCCGGGTTAAGCATCATCTTGTAAACCCGGAGATTATCAAAGGTTTCTCTAAGATCATCTACCAGAGTCTCCTTCTCCCTAGACTTAACCACGATATCATCCACATAGGCATGAACATTGCGCCCAATCTGGTTATGAAGACAATTCTGCACACAACGCTGATAAGTCGTCTGTGCACTCTTGAGTCCAAAAGGCATAGACACATAACAGAAGGCTCCAAAGGGAGTGATGAACGCCGTCTTCTCCTGGTCCTTAACTGCCATTTTAATCTGGTGGTATCCAGAATAAGCATCCGAAAAACTTAAGCGCTCACAACCCGCCGTAGCATCAATGATTTGATCAATACGGGGGAGAGCAAAAGGATCAGCCGGACAAGCCTTGTTTAAGTCCGTGTAGTCCACACACATCCGCCAGGTGCCGTTCTTCTTGAGCACGAGTACCGGGTTAGCTAACCATTCTGGATGAAAAACTTCAACAATAAACCCGGCCGCCAAGAGCCGGGCCACCTCCTCACCAATGGCTTTCCGCCTCTCCTCATTAAACCGCCGAAGGAATTGCCTGACCGGCTTAAATTTCGGATCAATATTGAGAGTGTGCTCAGCGAGTTCTCTAGGTACACTTGGCATGTCAGAAGGTTTCCATGCAAAAATGTCCCTGTTCTCACGGATGAACGCGATGAGCGCGCCTTCCTATTTCGGATCCAGATTGGCACTGATGCTAAACTGCTGAGATGAGTCACCTGGAACGAAGTCAACAAGTTTAATCTCATCAGCTGACTTAAATTTCATTGCCGGCTCATGCTCCGTGGTCGGCTTTTTCAAAGACGTCATATCTGCCAGGTCAACATTGTCCTTATAAAACTTCAACTCCTCCGTTGCACAAACAGATTATGCATAAGCCGCATCACCTTCCTCACACTCCAAGGCTATCTTTTGGCTGCCATGAACCGTAATGGTCCCATTGTGTCCCGGCATCTTGAGCTGCAAATACACGTAACACGGCCGTGCCATGAACTTGGCGTAAGCCGGCCGCCCAAATAAAGCATGATACGGACTTCTTATCTTAACCACCTCAAAGGTTAATTTTTCCGCCCTGTAGTTGTACTCATCTCCAAAAGCCACTTCTAGCTCAATCTTACCAACTGGATATGCCGACTTACCAGGCACCACACCATGGAAAATAGTATCGGACTGGCTAAGGTTCTTATCAATCAACCCCATACGACGGAAGGTCTCATAATAGAGGATGTTGATGCTGCTGCCTCCGTCCATGAGCACTTTAGTGAATTTATATCCCCCCACCTGAGGAGCCACCACCAGAGCCAGGTGACCCGGATTATCAACCCGGGGAGGGTGATCTTCCCTACTCCACACAATAGGCTGCTCAGACCATCTTAAATAGCGTGGAACCGCCGGCTCAACAGCATTCACAACCCTTTTATGAAGCTTCTGATCTCGCTTGCACAGACTGGTGGTAAACACGTGATACTGTCCACCATTGAGCTGCTTTGGATTGGTCTGGTATCCCCCCTGCTGCTGCTGATGATGACCCTGGCCGGACTGCTGATTAAAGCCCCCTTGAACATTCTGAGAATTGGAATTTGAGCCGCCGCCCGGGCCATGAAAGCCGCCGGCGCCTGAGCCGCCGCCCGGGCCATTATTGCCATTGAAAGCATTGGAATTTTTAAAGGCCTTTATGATTGCGCAGTCCTTCCACAGATGAGTGGCCGGCTTTTCCCTAGAGCCATGCCTTGGACAAGGCTCATTCAACAACTGCTCAAGCGTCGGGCCTGACCCGCCGGCGCGGGGAGGCGGTCTCCCCTTGCGCCGGTGGTTGTTACCCTATGAACTGGCGTTGGCCACAAACTCCATACTGCCATCAGCCTTACGCTTGTTACCCCCCTGGTTCGCCGGGTTATGCTGGGGGCCCTTGCCATTGCCATTCCGGTTTCCCTTCCCTGTCCTTTCATCATCCGACGCAGGATCCTTGGTACTATCAGAGTCGGCGTACTTAACCAGAGCCGCCATCAGCGTACCCATATCGTTGCAATCGCGCTTGAGCCGCCCGAGCTTCATCTTCAGGGGCGCAAAGCGACAATTCTGCTCTAACATTAAGACTGCAGAGCCGGCATCCATCTTATCAGATGAATGTATTATCTCTTTGACCCGGCAAGCCCAATGGGTTGTAGATTCACCCTCCCGCTGCTTACAGTTAGTCAAATCCGCAATTGACATAGACTGCCTACAGGTATCTTTGAAGTTTTGGATGAACCGGGCTTTTAGTTCAGCCCAAGACCCGATAGAGTTTGGTGGCAGTCCCTTCAACCAAGTGCGGGCAGTCCCATCTAACATCATGGTGAAGTACTTGGCCATTGCCGCTTCACTGACCTCCAGCAACTCCATGGCCATCTCGTAACTCTCGATCCAGGCTCCGGGCTGTAAATCAGCCGTGTAATTAGGCACCTTCCTAGGCCCTTTGAAATCCTTGGGCAGACGTTCATTACGGAGAGCCGGCACCAGACAAGGGACACCTCCAGTCCTCGTAGGTATACCCACATCAATAGAAGCCGTCGGATAAGCCGGGGGTGGCTGGTAAGCCGTCAACTGAGGCGCCTGCTCCGCCTCTTGCCGTGCTCTGTCTTGGTCTACCGCGTGAAAGGCTCCGTTATGAGCCGGGCCATGGCCAGGAGGCAAGTCATGGCGTCGGACGTTGCTTGAGCCGGTCGATGAGACCATGTGTCTGCTATAACTCGGGCTCCGGCCTGGACGAGGGGTTGAATGAATCCTGTCCCGGCTATAAGAATATGCCTCCTGCTGCGCCAGAGCCGTCTGAAGGAGTTCTCTGACCCGGCGGGTTTCAACCGCCGTTGGAGAGTCACCGTTGATTGGGAGAGCCGCCGGTCGCACTGCCGCGGCGACCATGTTTTCCAACGGGTTGGCATAATGACCCGGTGGTATTGGCACATACTGAGGCGGGGCAGCGTTCACCCGGGGAGGCCCCATCACTTGGGGCTGAATTGACGTTCCAGCCCCGGGCGTCGTGACCTCTGGCGGGTTACTGGGCCCTGCACCAGGCGTGTTGAAGAGGTTTCGAGGATCGTAAACCGGAAAGACTGTGCCTGAATCATGATTGGGCCTTTTCATGCCTCCTTCTCATGACCTCATTGGACGCGTTCTGATCCATCGTGAGCCGGAAAGACTGTGCCTGAATCAGCTGAGTCTGGGCGTCGAGAGCCGCCCTCTCCGCAGCCATCCTGATCCCTTCCGCCGCCAGATCCTCCTTGGCTTTTGCTAGATCCAGCTTTAACTGTGCCACCTCCGCGTCATGCTGAGCTTGATCCGCTGGGACGACCGTAGCGGTTAATAGGGCCGTCATCTTGTCTGTGAGATCCATCAGCACCTGAGCCGGCGAGGGCACAGGGCTTCCTGCCCCGGCGGTGGGGTTTTGAACAGGTTGTGCGCCAGCCATGAAGATTCCAACCCAGCTCGGCGGCTCAAAGGGGTCCGGAATACTGTCGCCATCGGAACAACCCCTGAGCCTGCCATCTTGAAGTTGGTATAACGAATCGGTCTCCTCTATGGATGACTCGCCGTCAGAGCGAGCGGCCGTCTCATCACCAGATCCAGATCCTTCAGAGAGCTCTCCATGGACGCATCCCATGAAAGCACGCTTCAAGGCAGGCAAAGTCCGGGCGGGTCGTGCACGTTGAGCCGTCTCGATGAGATCGGCGCAGAGGTCCGGCTCAGGGCCCGACTCACCAATCTTGCCAATAAAGACATGGATTCCGCCGAAGGGGACCCGGTACCCGTACTCAATTGAGCCGGCGTCGGGGCCCCAATTTGCATCGTCGATGTAGAGCTTGCCGCGACGACTCTTGGTCATCCGGCCCACAGCGTATCCCTTGAGCCCTTTGAAGTTGCCCTTCAAGAACTCAAATCCACCGTGCACTGGCCCCACAGTGGGCGCCAACTGTCATGGAATTGTCACGGCAGATGTCCTCGTGCAAGGACTTAGTCGTGGAGCCATCGCCGCTAGGAAGCTTAAAGGGGTTAAACGGGAAAAGGAACACGAGGGTTATACTGGTTCGGCCCCTTACGGTGAAGGTAAAAGCCTACGTCCAGTTGAGGTGGTATTACTTAGGATTTCGATGACCAGGGAGCTTAATCGCTATAACCGGCTCCCGATCTGTTGTCTCTCGTCCTGAACCGCCGCCGGGTCATCCCTTTATATAGAGAGGTTGATGCCCCGCGGCTCTCAGAGTACCGGCCGGCTTATAACAGTATCCGGCTTGGACTCTTAACTACTCTTGCCTTACATTACAAGTCTTGCCATAACGGCGGGTTATCACTACGGGCCTTAAGCCGCCTCCGGGTCTTAAGCCCATTATTGATCCGCCATCCTTAAGCTTGGTACTGGGCTTCACGTGATGATCATTATGACGTAACCCGGCCCCTCCTGGGCGGGTGACTCTAATGGTTATATCCTCAACACCCTACCTCAAGGCGGTTGCGCCTGGTCTTGAGTCTTGGTGACTGTATGTTCCTGCAAGGCGGTTAGATGCAAGCACTCTACATTCTCAGGTCCCGGCCCTCGAGCGAGCTCAGCCGCCGCTGGTATGCCAGGTCGCGATGCCGTGGTCAAGGCCAGGGGGTGAGGGCTGGAGAGCCAGTAAGAGCTCCTGAGTCGCGATGCTTAGGAGCCCCCCTTTTAACGTGCAAGCGAATTGCATAGGATGAACAGACCCGTGGCGGGCGGCAATCGAGCAGGCGATAGCCGTAGGCAGGCCGAGCATAGAGAGCAATTTAACTTGGACAAATGCAGGAAGATACATGCCACTGGGTCCGGCCCGAGCGGCTTGGGGATGATGCAGCCCGAGGGGCGCCCCCAGCAAGGTAAGCTAAAGACATAAGCAAAAGGGATACATGCCACAGGGACGGACCCAGGTGGCCTGGGAATAATGCAGCCCGAGGGGCGCTCCTAGCTTAAACGAGCTTGGAAGATGTCACCTGGCTCTGTAGATGAAGTAGAGTTGGTGCAGCTGAAGGCGTGCGTTGAAGAAACGAATCCTCACGAGCCACCGGGACCTTGAGCCTCGGGAGGTTCCCTGAAGACCCTCTCCATCTCCTCCAGGACGGCGTGGTACCTAGCCCCCTGAGCCGCCAGGACACGCCGCAGGTCGCGTTGATAGGCTGACGCCACGCCCGGCAAGCTGAAGGGCATGCGAACGTAGCTGTGTGGTGGGCCCTCGCAGCGGCCCACACTCGATGGCCAGAAGCGCTCCTGAGATGCGGCCTTGTTGAGCCTGGGGACGTCGATGCAGACATGCAGCCCAGCATCCTCGCCAGGATGCAGAGCTATGCCTCGTGAGATATTGTCGCCGCGCATGGCTCTTGCTTCTTGCAGTTCCTAGGTGGTTTTGGTGACAAACTCCTGAGTGGTGGGCACTCCCTGGCCTGTGCTCTCCCGAGGAACATGTGCCGTGAAACACGCTTCCAAGTGGTGCCCAAGCGCCTCCCTCGTGAGGTTGGCAAGGTCAGAGGCCCTCCAGAAGAGAGCCCCCGAGTCCTGCCCGAGGAGGGCGCCGGGCGCGCTTTCCTATGCGACAGAGGGAGGCGCTCCTGAAGCGGGCGCCGATCCTGACGAGGCTCCTGCCGCGGCGCCATCCTCCTGAGGTCCTGCGCGGCGCAGCTTCTTCTTCTTGGGGATGGCTTCCGGGGGGCCTTCACTTCTACTGTCGGGGTCGTCGATTGCTGCGGCTTGAAAGGCGCGCTCGAGGGAGCACACCACATCCCTCTCTTCACACGGGACCGTGATGATTCCTCCGCTTCCTGGCATCTTGAGAACGTTGTAGCCGTGATGAGTGATTGCCATGAACTTGGCCAGGGCTGGATACCCGAGGATGGCATTGTACGGCAGGCGGATGTGCGCGATGTCGAAGTCAATGAGCTCGGTGCGGTAGTTCTTGCGCTCCCCGAAGGTGACAGGCAGGCGGACCTGCCCTATCGGTGTGGTGGAACCGTCGATCACTCCTGAGAAAGGCTTGGTGGGCTGGAGCTGTTCATATGGCACTTGGAGGTTGTCGAACGTGTCGACGGACAGGACGCTGAGCCCTGCGCCGCCGTCGATGAGGGTCTTGGTGACCTGCACATTGCTGATGACTGGGGAACACAGCATAGGGAGGGTGCCAGCGGTGGCTGCGCACTTGAGCTGATCTGCCGAGTTGAAAGTGATGGCACATTGGGACCACTTGAGCGGGCGCGTGGCTTCGAGCTTGGGGAGCACCGCTTTCACCTCGCGAGCGAACTGTTTGAAGATGCGCTGAGAGGCTGGGGCCTGGGTGCCGCCCAAGATGCAGGGGATTGCATGCGGCTCCTGGAAGCCCCCAGCCCCCTCGTCCTAGCGGTGGTCGTCGTTCCTTCTTGGTGGCGGCAGCGGGGGAAGACCGGTGTTGCCCTGGGGGCGATCCTCGCGAGGCAGGTCCCTCCAGGCACCCTCGCGAGGTTGGTCCTGCCAGCGGTCCTCGCGAGGCCGGTCGCGCCACTCCTGGCACGGGCCACGGTCGTCCCAGCGTCCGCCTCCACGTCCTCCTCCGCGGCCGTAGCCCCGGTCGCTGCGCTCGGGGCGTCGATCGAAGCGTCCTTCCCGTATGGCTCTGAGCTCTTGACAGTCACTGGTGTTGTGGGTGTTCCGGTTGTGGAAGGCGCAGAACGGTCGGCCATTCTTGGATGACTCGGGCTGATCTCTTCCCCTCTTGGTGTCGGGCTCCGCCGCGAGCACCACCGCCTCCTTGCGCTTCACGTCCTTGGCCTTGGCCTTCTTCTCCTCCGCGCCCACGGCTAGCAGCTCAAGGAGAGAGAGGCGCCCCTCCTCAGCTCTTGCACACTCGGTCGCCAGGTTGAACAACTCCTGAGAGGTGCAGAGCTCCTCGTGGATGGCGAGCTATTCCTTCATCTTGACGTCACGGACGCCGTCGGAAAATGCGGAGATGATGGCCTCGTCCGTGACCATGGGGATCTTGAGGCGGGTGTTGTTGAAGTGCTGGATGTACTTCTGGAGGGTCTCTCCTAGTTGCTGCCTGATGCGGCGTAGATCACCCGCGGCCGGTGGGCGGTCGCGAGTGCCCTAGAAGTTGGCGACGAAGCGGTCGCGCATCTCGTCCCAGGAGGAGATCGAGCCGTGCTGCAGGTTCAGGAGCCAGGAGCGAGCTCCATCCTTGAGAGCCATGGGAAACCAGTTCGCCATGACTTTTTTGTCGCCGTTGGCCGCTTCGATGCTCAGCTCATAGAGCTGTAGGAACTCCGCGGGGTCGGCGGTGCCGTCGTAGCGAGGAGGCAGGTGCGGCTTGAACTTGCTCGGCCAGGCGACACTACACAGCTCGGGGGTGAAGGCGCAGCAGCCAGCCGTGGTTGCCGGGGCTCGCTTCGGAGGTGGAGCTTGGTCTTGACGAGGTCCGCGCTGCGCCGCTGCGGGCGGTGCGCGGTCTTGACGAGGTGGCGCGGGGAGCGCAGGTGCAACTTCTCGCGGCCGCGGAATTTCTTGGCAGCTTCTCTCTTCGCGCGCGGGCACTGGGCGTGGCGGATCACGCCGTGGAGCCGCGCGCCTTGGTGCCAAGGCGCCATCTTGGGGCAGAGGTGGTGGAGGCACGCCATGAGCCTCGTCGCCCATGGCTGGTTGAGGGGGAGGCAGAGAGAGGGACGGCGCTGGAGATCCCCATGCGGCGCGGACAAGCTCGACGACGCGGTCGAGCCACTCCTCATAGAGGTCGTCGACGAGGCGGTAGAGCAGGAGTTCGTTCGCCACGAGGAGTGCGGCCCGTGCCTCCATGGGAGCGCGGCGCGCGTGAGACGAAGAACCGGCAGGGGTCGGTGATGGAGTAGCGCTGCGGCCGTCCTACCGCACCGAAGGATGGAGTGAGGACGCCTGCTGCTCGTTCCCCGCCGGGCCGGTGGTAGCGTTGGCGGCGGGAGACGGAGAATGATGAGGTGGCCCGCCAACGGGAGCCGTCTGAGCGACGCGGGCGATGAAGGCAGCCTGACGCTCAGCTCGAGCACAGCGAGCGTCCGCCATGGAGACGACGGAGCGATGGAGCAACGAACTGATGGAAGGGAAGCTACGGCGCACCCCTACCTGGCGCGCCAAATGTCGGATGTGGGGTTCTGGCAAACCCTTAAGGTTCAAACACTGGGGTGCGCGCGAAGTCTTTCCCTCCTACCGATCTACGCCATAGCTCGGTAAGATCTCGCGGACGAACTCGCAACACAGAAAGACACGAGGTTTATACTGGTTCGGGCCACCGTTGTGGTGTAATACCCTACTCCAGTGTGGTGGTGGTGGATTGCCTCTTGGGCTGATGATGAACAGTACAAGGGAAGAACAGCCTCCTGAGGTTGAGGTGTTCTTGTGCGTGCGAGCTTGTGCGTGTCTCTTTATCCCCTCGCTACTATTGTGGTGGCTAGACATATTTATAGAGGCCCTGGTCCTCTTCCCAAATATCGAGCGGGAAGGGAGCCAACAACGGCGGGCAAATTTGAAGGGGACAGCTAGTACAAGCTATCCTGACAAAAGCGGTCTTTGCCTGCGAAAAGCTTGGTGGTGACGCCGTCTTGGGCTCCACGATGACCTCTGTCTCATCGTCCTCTTGGTATTGGTCTCGTTGCACCAATATAGCAACCTTTGCCTGATGCCTTGGTACTCTTCACCTGCGATGGCCTCCTTAGCACCAAAGAGGAAATAAGAACGCTGCGCGCGCTGGCGCCCGCCTGGCGCCGTTCGTCATGGCTCACGTCATGAGAGCCTCGTGAGGTTTGCCCCTCCTTGATATCTCTGCTCCTCGCGAGCCTGCCTGGCTAGGCCACTCCAGAGGAGGTCTTGCGTCGTCCGCCTCGCGAGGCTTGGACCCTCGCGAGGGTCTTGGATGCCTTGTTGATGAAGATGGGTCGTACGGCCTGCTGGCTTAGCCACGCTGTGGGCCGCAGGCAGGCAAGTCTGGGGACCCCCGTTCCCAGAACGCCGACAGGACGGGGTGGTGCACCGGCCTCGCCTCCGCCAGCGGTCCCTCCCCCAATGGAGGGCCACGTCGGGGACCAGCCCCGTGAGTTCTTCATCAGGCTGCACCGGCCAGTGCGCCGTCGTCTTCGTCTCCCTGCTCCATTCGCTCGGGAGATGGAGCTCGAGCCGCGACAGACTCTGAGTTTGCATATGAGGGGCTGCGGGAATGGCGGCACGCGGGTTGATGTCGACTTTCCCGCCCCTCACGTCATGTCTTCATCGCGGATGGAAGATCTTCGCTCGTGTCCACAGCCTGACGGAGGGGCTCGTTCTCTACTTCAAATTAATAGAGAATGGCCTGCTCTCCGTCAAGGTCTTTGGGGACTTTGGAACTCGCCTAAAGTGTTGCGTGGAGAGCTCCTCTGATGACGAAGACTCCTCCTCAAGCGGAAGTGACGAGGAGGACAGCGACAGTGACGACGAGGGCGTCGAGCGGGGGACGCCGACTCTGACTCCGACTGACCGCGTCGCCCCTCCCTTGGCCACGCGCCCTGCCGAGGGCCTTCCTCGTCAAGCTCTCCATCGGCGCGTTCCCTGTCGCCCCCCTTTTTGCCTTCACCTGCCGCACCTGGGAGGAAAGGGGCAAGAACGGGGATCACGGGGCACTTATCTTTTTTTTAGTTTGTAAGCCTACGGGCCTTTGTAAGATTTAAATCTCGTAACCCCCTTGCTCATGTATGTATTCCGTACGAATTGTACTTGTTAGCAACGTATTAATGAGGAGAAGGGTGTTTGCCGGGTTTTGTTTGCGCGTGGGCGAGGGCCACACCAAGGAACGAGTCATCGTTATCTTAAGATAAACACTGTACCCCGGCAACAGGCCTTGCCGTCTTCCTGCTCTATAGCTTGGCTACACTCACGCCCTTGACGGAGGTAGGGGCCGAGTAGGATTAGGCCCTTCGCTCGTCCCCTTCCCATCGCACTACAACCAAGTTCCGGCCCAAAGTAAGGTTTTTGGACACGGGACAGAGGGAGCAAGATGGTATGAGAGCGAGCGAAGTCTCGTCCATTCAAGTTTCATACGGAGGCATAGAGTGGGGGAAAAAGACTTATCTGATGTTGCAGCCCCCGGCAACCTTGGCTTGCCGTGATCGGATCCTTAGACCTGCAGCCCCCGGCAACCTTGGCTTGTTGGGGTCGGGGCGTTGGCCTGTTCTCTTTCTTCCAAAATAGCTCAGCAGAAATGTCCACGCACCCTGCGAACCAAAAAGGATGGGAAGGAATAGAGAGATGCATACTCGACCTCTATGCTAAGGGTTAGTCGCCGCCATGCACTATCAACCCTAACACAGAGAGAGACTCAACCTAGCATGCATGCTAAAACTTAGGGCGCCAGTGCTTCATTTATTTATGCTCAGGGTCTGCGCCTGGCTTTGTACAAAGGGTTACATGCCTTGCCAGCAAGGCTTGCACTAAAGGTGGTTTGCCGGGGAGCCCGGCAACCGCGCCTTATGGGTAAAACTTGCGAAGATGTTCGATGTTCCAGGAGTTGCTCACTGGAATACCATCTTCGGTCTCCAGGCGGACTGCGCCGGGCCTGGTGACTCGTATTACCCGAGAAGGGCCTTCCCACTTTGGCGTCAACTTGTTGGAATTCTTGGCTGACTGAACGTGCCGAAGAACAAGGTCGCCTTCCTCAAAGCTTCGGGCATGAACCTTGCGGCTATGGTAGCGGCGCAAGGCTTGCTGGTAACATGCTGCTCGCACAGCCGCCCGAAGACGATCTTCCTCAAGGAGCGTTGCATCATCTTGCCGCAACTGCTCTTGCTCAAGCTCATCATAAGCGAGCACTCGAGGTGACCCATACGTGAGTTTCGTGGTGAGAACTGCTTCTGCCCCGTAACCGAGGGAGAAAGGTGTCTGACCGGTGGCTCGATTTGGTGTTGTACTAATTGACCAAAGAACAGCTGGCAATTCATCATCCAGCACCGTCCGCACTTATGTAGGCTGTCAAAAGTTCTTGTCCGGAGGCCTCGCAATACTTCAGCATTCGCCCTCTCAGCCTGGTCGTTGCTTCATGGGTGTGCAACAGAAGCAAAACAGACCTTGCTGCCGAGGTCCTGGATGTACTGCATGAAGGTGCGGCTCGTGAACTGCATGCCGTTGTCGGTGAAGACTCTATTTGGCACACCAAGATAGCAGACTAGTCCCTTAAAGAATTTGACGGCCGGCTGTGTTGTCACCTTTCGCCTCCACCTCTGGCCACTTTGTGAACTTGTCGATTGCGACGTACAAGTACTCAAAGCCCCCGACAGCACGGGGAAAGGGGCCTAGTATGTCGAGCCCCCAGACCGAGAATGGCCAGGAAAGAGGGATTGTCTGGAGAGCTTGAGCTGGTTGACGAAGCTTCTTTGAATGGAACTGGCACGCTTCACACTTGGTTACTAAGGCCGTTGCATCCTGGAGGGCAGTGGGCCAGAAGAAACCTTGCCAGAATGCCTTGCCGGCAAGGGCCCTTGACTCTATGTGGGAGCCACATATGCCTCCGTGGATCTCTGCCAACAGCTCCAGTCCTTCCTCCTGGGGAATGCACTTCAATTTCACACCGTTCGGCCTTTTTCTGTACAGAACATCGTCGATGAACTGATACATGGCAGATCGATGGGCTACTTTCTCCGCCTCTTCCTACTCCTCAGGAAGTTCCCCTGTTTGGAGGAATCGAACGATATGTTGTGTTGATATGTCTTCAACGTATCTATAATTTTTGATTGTTCCATGCTATTATATATTCTGTTTTGGATGTTTAATGGGCTTTATTATACACTTTTATATTATTTTTGGGACTAACCTATTAACCGGAGGCCCAACCCAAATTGCTGTTTTTTGGCCTATTTCAGTGTTTCGCAGAAAAAGAATATCAAACGGAGTCCAAACGGAATGAAACCTTCGGGAGCGTGATTTTTGGAACAAATGTGATCCAGGGGACTTGAGTGGACGTCAAGAAACCAACGAGGAGGCCACGAGGCGGGGGCGTGCCTACCCCCTGGGCGCGCCCTTGGGGCACCCCGGCTCTGAGAAAACCGGAACGCCCCGAATTCCAGCCCAGAGATCGAGATGAAGTCTTCTGGAATACGGCACTGCTTAGTATAGAACAAACCAGCTCTCTATTACAACACGAATGTGAATACAAGGGTTCCGATATTACAATGAATAACATCGGCATGGCGAAACTACGCCAACCATCGTTGCTCTATACAAGCAGCATAACAACTCGATGCAGCGGAACAACTACTGGCAGCGGAACAACGTACGGCGATGATGGACTCCAATCCGCAGGGACTCTGGCTGGAACGTTTATCCTAGCTCACGAACACGGAAACAACACCAAACAAGCAAGCAATCCCGGCACGACCTGCAAACTAGCTTGACACGCTAGGTCAGTACATTGAATGTACTTGCAGGCTCACAATAACCAGAAGCATTCAAGACAAACAACAGTATGGCAATTACAGGTTAAGCAGGAATTATCATGAGATCATCAGGATAACATAACATTAACAAAATGAACATAATACTGCTAGAACAATATGATCATGGCAAGAACGTATAAATCTGATGATACTAGCATGCAACATGATGACACTATATGCACCATTTATTCTGCTCGGGTTACCTCGTAACCATCACATGCATCACTTACCAACCTCGGACATTACACGATCATCTCAGGATCAAATCAAGCTTGGTATAAACAATACCGTAGTAATCATCAAATGACCACAAGGAGCTTGATCTTTACCCACGATTCCCGCACAACATCATGGATATCCAACAACTCGGTATCCTCGATACCACGGTGATCTTTCCGGCGATCACAACCATGACCAACACTTGGTCTCCAATGGTGATCTTTCCGGCGATCACAACCAACTTATCTCCTCAACGAACCGGGGTTGTTATTAAGCACATTATTATTAATACTGTTGACTCACAATGTGACCGACTACGAACTGGGCCCTTATCCGCAGGCGCGGCTATCGATAGATTTAATATACGCTCTGCAGAGGTTAGTACACTGGACCCACACCACGGAACCCATGGCCTCGCACTCCCATTTGGGTGGACCAACGACGTTCCGACAAAACCGATCTACTGCCATGACACTCTCCCGGCCACTCCGACTCACTCCCCATTGGGCTAGTCCTAGGTGGCCCCGTGTCTACCAAAGACACAACGACCACCGTCGTGGTCCGTCCCAAACAGGGACAAAAGCCAGGGTACGCACGCCCATAACCTTCCCTAGTTGGAGGCGCCGGTGAGAGGCACGACAATAGACCCAGTTAGGACCCCCATAAGGCAAGTGTGGTTGCACTGGTCAGCTCGATTTGGTGGCACCATGACTCGGCCAACAGTTGTTCAAGTTCAATTTAATCCAGTTAAACTCTAATGCAATATGCTGAGCCATGATAAAATAACATGATGCAATGACAACGCATGAACATGATATCAACGTAATCATGAGGGTACAACATAACTATCCACCATATCAACAATGAATCATCTCCATCTGAGCATAGTATAATCACGAGCATGAATATCACAAGTACAACATTACTCATAGAAACCTAGCATGACCACTAGCATCAACAATAAATATCATGCAAGAACATATCAACCATGCCATCATGCAAGCATTTAACCAACTGGATGTAACGGAACATGCATAACAACAGTCCTCGGGACAGACGACAGTCATGCACCGAAAACCATCACCAACATCAACATGTACTACTAGCAAGCATAAGTATATGAAGGGAATAATAGCAACTAGCAGGGCATGAAAACCAGGGGCATAACAACATAGCAAGTAAGTAAGTACTAACCCAGAAGCATTACCGAAACAACGATAACCATATTTTAAACAAGCAATCATTTAATAAATATTCAAGTTGAAAACCATGGCTACTGCATGACTATCATGCAAGTGGGTATTTTGGCTTGCCTGGGGTGGAAGAAATCACCGGGACAAAGTGCAAGAAGCTTGCGGAAAGAATCGCGGGAAGCAGATCTCTCTCGGAGGGGGCTGATTAGGGGTAATGGCCAAAAGGTCATTTTAAGAATGTTAAACCATAGTGAAAATGATACCAACAAAACGGGCTCAACGAGACGAAGAAGTGGGCTTTGGAATCACCTCATTTGGAGTTGTGGTTGAAAAGTTATGAGGCGTAGAAGACGAGGGACCAATCTATGAAAGTTTTCATCACCAATGGGTCCCTGAGTGGATAAGACAGAAACACATATTAGAAACTACGTTTTCTGAGCAGAAAAAGCGCATTCCTGGCCGCGGTATAAGGAAATACATTTTCTAGAGGGGAAAACGCATTTTGGCAAAAGAAGGAAAAGAATACGCTTTCAAGCAAATGAAAGCGTACTGGAAGAAATGCGCCTTCAAAGAATGGAGAGCGCACTCACCAGAAGGCGCTTCCACTTATCCACGTGGACCTGTGCCTTGGGCCACTTACAGGCGGGTCCCACGTGATCAGGGGAGGGGCCAGGCATTGCTCGTCTTCTACCTCGCTCGGGCCCCGACCGAGACAGAGGCGAGGCAGAGGCGGGCTCCAGCGAAGGGGCCGGCCGGCTCCGGTGGTCTCTGGCCAAACCGAGTGCACCGGCGGGCTCGCAAGGATGCAGCGCCTCCATTCAGAGGAGAAACGGCTCCCAGGGAGGCGCGTGGAGGAGGGGAGGCCGCAGCGACGGAGGCGGGCAAAGAGGCGGCCGCGGTGTTGGTGGTCGGTGATGTGGGCAGCTCCGGCGAGGGCTGAGGGGTGAGGACGAACCGTCGAAGTGAGGAGGAGGCATAGGTGGTGACGGAAGGGAGAGAGGAGGCTCCGATGAACTCGGTCAGGGTGGTGCCCGAGAGCAACGGCAACGGCCAAGCGCCGGGAGGCACGGCCAGAGGGACTCCAACGACGAACTGGTGGGGTGGGGAGGCTCTCTGGGAGGAGGGGAACACGGTGGACAGCTCAGGAGGAGAGGAGAGGGGCTAGGCACACCGGAACCAAGGAGGAACCGAGGCGGCCGACGCGAACTCCGGCGAAAAGAGGAGGGGGCCGAGGACTCCGGTGGGCTAGGGAGGCAAGTGAGGAGTGGATGAGCTGCGGGAGAGCTCGGGGAACGCTTATATAGCCCAGGGGAAGGCTCAGGAGCTCACAAGCGAGCTTGAGCAGTGCTCTAATGGAGGTCAGATGCTGGGCATGGCACGGGCACTGTTCTAGCGGCGCATTAATGGCGAACCACGACGAGGCACCGATGCAGGGCGACGCAGTCGAGCACGGGCAAGCTCCAGGACATGGATGGAGGTCGAGACGAGGAGAGAGGAGACGATAACAGTGGCCGGAACCAGCCATAGCACGCGTTCAGCCATGACGCAAGCGTGATCACCACGCGCACTGGCGCAAGCGGCGCTCTTTGGCGTGGCCAACCATGTTCAGTGGATGGACCTTGGTGCCCTTAGTCCAACCGAAGAAATAAATCAGTCCGGGGGCAAAAAAGAGATTTGCACTAAGCTCCAAAGTAAATCAGTAAGAAGGTGTTTGTAACTCTCTGTGGTTAAACCAGCTTGGTAACGTGGTAAAGAGTTTGCCTGGTGATGATCACACACTAAGGTGATGCTGATCACCAAAAACCAGACTAAGAGGAGGAGGTTAGATGAGGGTTGTTGTAGAAAGTGCAAAACTGGCGAGAATTAGGGATTTGGATGATACACTCACATACTTGATTGTCATGAGCTGAAATCTGGCAGAGAGGGGTTATATGATGGTATGAAGATGATGTAAAGATTTCATGCCATTTGGAAATACCAAAGTGGCACTTGCTTCACAAAGCTTCATTCTGGACAGAAACTTGGAAAAATTCTAGAGGAATATGGCTTGATGAAGCATGCCCAAAATGGGTGGAGGCAGGTTATATGGATAATAGAAGGCCTAGAAACATTTGTAGCCATAATGGAGCAAGATAAAATATACTTGCTTCACAAACTGAAATTTTGGACAGAATCAAAGAATTGAAGATGAGCTCACATGGAGGCATGAAATGAGCTCTACTTTGGTGGAGAGCTATGATATGATGATATGAGGGATCATGCAAAATTGCAACTTATTTGGATATGCCTAGCTTGCACCTCCTTCACAAAGCTTCTTTCTGGATAGAAACTTTGGAAAATCATAATTAAATAATTACTAGGCAAATGAGGTTGCATTTTGGCATGTGGCAATGATATGGACAGGAAAAGGTGTCCAAGGAGTTTGAGGTCAATTGGGAAAAGGAAAATAGCACTTGCTTCACAATGTGCCATTTAGGGCAGAATAGGGAATGAATTATTTGAGCATGATGATAAACATGACAAATGAAATATTTTGTCATATTTGAGAAAGATATGACCCAAACAATTTATGAGAATTATTTGGGAATTTTAGGAGTGATGGAAATACAGGTTGCTTCACAACCTAGGGAAATTTGAGTTATTCCTTTAATAGAAAAGGAATATTCCCAATGAAAAGAATATTGGGATTTGGGATAGAATGAAAATGACAGGGTCTAGGGAAGGGTTTGGGAATGACAAGCCACTCTAGAAACAATGAAGAGGGCATCTTCTTCAGTTTCCAGACCACAAAGCCACCGAAAAAGAAAACTCGAGCAAAAACCTTAGTAAAACAAAAGAAAAAGAAAGGGCCAAAAATTAGGCTGTCACAAACCTTACCCCCTTAAAGAAATCTCGTCCTCGAGATTTGGTTGCTCAGGGAACAAGTATGAAGATACTGACTTAAGGAAACCGTTTCCAACTCGGGTATCCTTTTGCTTATTTTTGTTCCCACTAAATTTTTATCTGACTGGCCCTGGGGTGGTTTGCTTTAATATATATATATATTCTGGCAGATCTTACCTTGCTTGTTCATGCTTATACAGGCTCCAATTTATTTTTAGATCTGCTGACTTAGCTGACTGTGATTGATTCTCACGACCGAAATATATGTCGGTCTCACAAATCCAAGAGTGATTTCCGCTGGGTGTGTCATCCGGCACTGCAATCTTTCATGAAGTGGTGATAAGATTTTTCTAGTGGACACCCAAGCTCTAACTCCTTGCATTGGGTTTCTCCACTAAATGCAGGTCCTTCGGATTCCAAACAGTGAGTTGGGTCATAACCGCTTTCCTGACAGATTCTGTCTTATCGTGGAAGTTTCTGAATCATCTTAACTGGTTCTACTGTCTTGAGTATCGGATCCGTACCAAATATTTGATTGTCACCTGGCGTGGCTAGCATAAGAGTTTGACCTGTATGATAATGTCTGCAGACTTGACTGACGGTGGTTCTGCACCACGCGGGTCTTACAACAATTTTCATACCTGCATCACTGGCCTTGCTCCTTCATAATTGTTTTCTTAGTCTGGATCCCTGGCTGAAAGAGCTGGGTCATATTGCTTCTTCGTATCACCATAGGTACTGTCAGTACAATTTTTTGGC
Organism: Triticum aestivum; assembly: GCF_018294505.1. Classification (NCBI taxonomy): domain Eukaryota; kingdom Viridiplantae; phylum Streptophyta; class Magnoliopsida; order Poales; family Poaceae; genus Triticum; species Triticum aestivum. The sequence goes on from NC_057811.1 coordinate 259,881,218, forward strand.
AATCATAGCTTATCCTCATTTTTCTGAAAGGGTACCCCATTAAATGGCAGGTTCAACACCCCTCATGTTCTGACCGCAAGAAAATGATCATCCAAACCTTTGCAAGAAATCGGCAAATAAATCAGTAGCCACCAGAACGGTCTTTACAACTCAGATCTGGGACATTACTGAAATACCTCAACCACGGCTCAAGACGGCCGAAAAGCAGCTCAGAACATGAGACCGGGTCGATAAGAAGAAGGTGGCAGCTCCCTAAAATAGCCAAAAAGCAGCTATAGGGCTACTGTCACAAAAAGAAACTCAACAGTTGTACGAGACGGCCGAAAAGCAGCTCAGAACTTGTGATAGTCATTGAAGAGAGAAATAAAAATCGGCATCCATCCCGGATAGCTAAAAACAGCTTAGATCACAGGCGTGGTGCCGTCATTGGAGAAAAGGGGGACAAGGTCTCATCAGGATCATTTTCCAGGTTCACATGTACTTGTATTGAGCTCATTGATGTCGTCAATCCTCATAATCCTTTGTCACACTACGGTGTCTACTGGCTTTCTTCTCTTAACCATCCTCACGTGGTTGTCAGATCCTCATCCAAGTGACTTGTAAGATCTTGGTGGTATGGTCACCGCATATATATGAGAATCTGATTCCCGAGAAAGACGTGTATTCTGACTGTTCTTGCTTCTGACCAAAATGTTGCGGATCTGATTCTTGGGATTCACTGCTATATGCTGTCAATTCACAGCGTACTACCTTGTACCAATGTCTTACTGAGGAAGATTGGCTGGCTTGTGCTCGAAACTTTCATCGGACAGCTTGCTGAAAAAGACTGGGTATCGTGCTTCAGAAGCTTACCCCCTTAAAGACTTTGCTTGGAAAAGACTCGGTACCTTATGCCGAAAGCTTTTGCGGTTGCTTACTGAAGAAGGCAGAGTACCTTGTACGGGAAATCATCCATGTATCGTACTAAGGAAGATAGATGAATCTTGCCTTGGAAGCTTCTCGGGTACCTTTGATAATATTCTGTCAACCTTGCACACAATTTATCTTCTTGCTGATTTGATCATTTCTGCTACGAGGAGTGCACGCTGAGGGAGACTTGACACTCAGTAACATGATCAGATATCCCCCAATCTGAATACATTCGGCTGAGACTTCCATACTGTTGTGAGGAATGCACGTTAATGCAAACTTTATACTGACATTCCACCCAGGATTTCTTTTGTATTCAGACGAGCTATTTCCAATTTCACTGCAGTCTGCTGACAATTCCATTCTGTTTAGCTGAGTTTCCAAATATATGCATTTCTGATTGAATCTTCGGGTCCGGTGTCGGCTGACGAGCAACTTTAATAGGGGGAAAATTTGTAATACCGAAGGCCCAAAGAAAGAAACAAAAGAAACGACTAAAACAAAAGCACACAAGCATACTACTAATATAATTAATCAAGCAATCATCACATATTACTGCTACTCACACCATAATATGCATGCACACCTAAGCACACAAATCGCGCGGAAACTCCGGTATTACAGATGAGGACGGACTTGACGATCAAGTAGCGAGACACAAAAGTCACGACCACATCATCATCAAGCATACGAAAGGGATTCATACACGTCCAAAGAATAGAATGACTGGGTAGGGTAGCGGTGGAAAAACAAGGCTCGCTGGCATTGCCCTTTTCTGATTACCAAGATCAGTAAGGGTTGCCAGAGGGATGAGATGGATGGCATGATTCGGGATAGAAACAAGTCTATCACCGAAATAATATGGGTAGGTGGCGGAAAAATATACGCGATACCTGAGCATAACTCCTGCAAATGGTGTCTGGAACTCTGGGTACCAGGGCATCACTCAGCTGGGACAGAAATGACGTCGAACACCAAAGAGCAGACATGCTAAGAGGGAGGGTGTGGGCCTTGGACCGAAAATGATGCCACCTACACTCACAAGATTAACCGTTAGTGCCAAAATAATAATCTATATGCATGCTATACGACAAACAAATGCAACAATCAAGTACAACAAACCAACTGGGGTCAATACTACCGCTTTCTAACGTTCGCGCGGGCTAGGGCATCCTACAGCCAGGCCTGCTCTGATACCAAGCCTGTGGCACCCCGGCTCAGAGAAAACCAGAACGCCCCGTATTCCAGCCCAGAGATCGAGATGAAGTCTTCTGGAATACGGCACTGCTTAGTATAGAACAAACCAGCTCTCTATTACAACACGAATGTGAATAGAAGGGTTCCGATATTACAATGAATAACATTGGCACGGCGACACTACACCAACCACAGTTGCTCTATACAAGCAGCATAACAACTCGAAGCAGCGGAACAACTACTGGCAGCGGAACAACGAACAACGATGATGGACTCCAATCCGCAGGGACTCTGGCTGGAACGTTTATCCTAGCTCGCGAACACGGAAACAACACCAAACATGCCAGGTCAGTACATTGAATGTACTTCCAAGCTCACAATAACCAGAAGCATTCAAGACAAACAATTCATTGGAAATTACAGGTTAAGCAGGAATTATCATGAGATCATCCGGATAACATAACATGAACAACATGAACATAATACTGCTAGAACAATATGATCATGGCAAGAACGTATAAATCTGATGATACTAGCATGCAACATGATGACACTATATGCACCATTTATTCTGCTCGGGTTACCTCGTAACCATCACATGCATCACTTACCAACCTCGGACATTACACGATCATCTCAGGATCAAATCAAGCTTGGTATAAACAATACCGTAGTAATCATCAAATGACCACAAGGAGCTTGATCTTTACCCACGATTCTCGCACAACATCACGGATATCCAACAACTCGGTATCCTCGATACCACGGTGATCTTTCCGGCGATCACAACCATGACCAACACTTGGTCTCCAATGGTGATCTTTCCGGCGATCACAACCAACTTATCTCCTCAACGAACCGGGGTTATTATTAAGCACATTATTATTAATACTGTTGACTCACAGTGTGACCGATTACGAACTGGGCCCTTATCCGCGGGCGCGGCTATCGATAGATTTAATATACACTCTGCAGAGGTTAGTACACTGTACCCACACCACGGAACCCATGGCCTCGCACTCCCATTCAGGTGGACCAACGGCGTTCCGACAAAACCGATCTACTGCCATGACACTCTCCCGGCCACTCCGACTCACTCCCCATTGGGCTAGTCCTGGGTGGCCCCGTGTCTACCAAAGACACAACGACCACCGTCGTGGTCCGTCCCAAACAGGAACAAAAGCGCTTATCATCCAACTACGGGCACACAAGGTTATGTCTGCTTACCGGGCCAGGGTACGCATGCCCATAACCTTCCCTAGTTGGAGGCACCGGTGAGAGGCACGACAATAGACCCAGTTAGGACCCCCCATAAGGCAAGTGTGGTTGCACTGGTTAGCTGGATTTTGTGGCACCATGACTCAGCCAACAGTTGTTCAAGTTCAAATTAATCTAGTTAAACTTGAATGTAATATGCTGAGCCATGATAAATAACATGATGCAATGACAATGCATGAACATGATATCAACGTAATCATGAGGGTACAACATAACTATCCACCATATCAACAATGAATCATCTCCATCTGAGCATAGTATAATGACGAGCATGCACAAGTACAACACTACTCATAGAAACCTAGCATGACCACTAGCATGAACAATAAATATCATGCAAGAACATATCAACCATGCCATCATGCAAGCATTTAACCAACTGGATGTAACGGAACATGCATAACAACAGTACTCGGGACAGACGGCAGTCATGCACCGAAAACCATCACCAACATCAACATGTACTACTAGCAAGCATAAGCATATGAAGGGAATAATAGCAACTATCAGGGCATGAAAACCAGGGGCATAACAACATAGCAAGTAAGTAAGTACTAACCTAGAAGCATTACCGAAACAACGATAACCATATTTTAAACAAGCAATCATTTAATAAATATTCAAGTTGAAAACCATGGCTACTGCATGACTATCATGCAAGTGGGTATTGTGGCTTGCCTAGGGTGGAAGAAATCACCGGGACAAAGTGCAAGAAGCTTGCGGAAAGAATCGCGGGAAGCAGATCTCTCTCGGAGGGGGCTGATTAGGGGCAAGGGCAAAAAGGTCATTTTCAGAATTTTAAAACATAGTGAAAATGATACCAACAAAACGGACTCGACGAGACGAAGAATTGGGCTTTGGAATCACCTCATTTGGAGTTGTGGTTGAAAAGTTATGAGGTGTAGAAGACCAGGGACCAATCTATGAAAGTTTTCATCACCAATGGGTCCCTGAGTGGATAAAACAGAAACACATATTAGATAATACGTTTTCTGAGCAGAGAAAGCGCATTCCTGGCCGCGGTATAAGGAAATACATTTTCCAGAGGAGAAAACGCATTTTGGCAAAAGAGGGAAAAGAATACGCTTTCGAGCAAATGGAAGCGTCCTGGAAGAAATGCGCCTTCAGAGAATGGAAAGCGCACTCACCAGAAGGCGCTTCCACTTATCCACGTGGACCTGGGCCTTGGGCCACTTACAGGCGGGTCCCACGCGGTCAGGGGAGGGGCCAGGCATTGCTCGTCTTCTACCTCGCTCGGGCCCCGACCGAGACAGAGGCGAGGAGGCGAAGCAGAGGCGGGCTCCAGCGAAGGGGCCGGCCAGCTCTGGTGGCCTCTGGCGAAACCGAGTGCACCGGCGGGCTCACAAGGATGCAGCGCCTCCGTTCAGAGGAGAAACGGTTCCCGGGGAGGCGCGTGGAGGAGGCGAGGCCGCAGCGACGGAGGCGGGGGGAGAGGCGGCGGTGGTGTTGGTGTTCGGCGATGTGGGCAGCTCCAGCGAGGGCTGAGGGGTGCGGACGAACCGCCGAAGTGAGGAGGAGGCGTAGGTGCTGATGGAAGGGAGAGAGGAGGCTCGGATGGACTGGGTCGGGGTGGTGCCCGAGAGCAACGGTGACGGCCAAGCGCCGGGAGGCGCGGCCAGAGGGACTCCGGCGATGAACTGGTGGGGTGGGGAGGCTCTCTGGGAGGAGGGGAACACGGTGGACAGCTCGGGAGGAGAGGAGAGGGGCTAGGCACATCGGAACCAAGGAGGAACCGAGGCGGCCGAGGCGAACTCCGGCGAAAAGAGGAGGGGGCGGAGGACTCCGGTGGGCTAGGGAGGCAAGTGAGGAGTGGATGAGCTGCGGGAGGGCTCGGGGAACGCTTATATAGCCGGGGGAAGGCTTTGGAGCTCACAAGCGAGCTTGAGCAGTGCTCTAATGGAGGTCAGAGGCTGGGCATGGCACGGGCACTGTTCTAGCGGCGCATTAATGGTGAACCACGACGAGGCACCGATGCAGGGCGATGCAGTCGGCACAGGCAAGCTCCAGGACATGGATGGAGGTCGAGACGAGGAGGGAGGAGACGACAACAGTGGCCGGAACCAGCCAGAGCACGCGTTTAGCCATGATGCAAGCGTGATCACCACGCGCACTGGCGCAAGCTGCGCTCTTTGGCGTGGCCAACCATGTCCAGTGGATGGACCTTGGTGCCCTTTTTCCAACCGAAGAAATAAATCGGTCCAGGGGCAAAGAAGAGATTTGCACTAAGCTCCAAAGTAAATCAGTACGAAGGTGTTTGTAACTCTCTATGGTTAAACCAGCTTGATAACGTGGTAAAGAGTTTGCCTGGTGATGATCACACACTAAGGTGATGCTGATCACCAAAAACCAGACTAAGAGGAGGAGTTTAGATGAGGGTTGCTGTCGAAAGTGCAAAACTGGCCAGAATTAGGGATTTGGATGATACACTCACATACTTGATTGTCATGAGCTGAAATCTGGCAGAGAGGGGTTATATGACGGTATGAAGCTGCTGTAAAGATTTCATGCCATTTGGAAATACCAAAGTGGCACTTGCTTCACAAAGCTTCATTTTGGACAGAAACTTGGAAAATTTCTAGAGGAATAATGGCTTGATGAATGATGCCAAAAATGGGTGGAGGTAGGTTATATGGATAATAGAAGGCCTAGAAACATTTGTAGCCATAATGGAGCAAGATAAAATATACTTGCTTCACAAACTAAAATTTTGGACAGAATCAAAGAATTGAAGATGAGCTCACATGGAGGCATGAAATGAGCTCTACTTTGGTGGAGAGCTATGATATGATTATATGAGGGATCATGCAAAATCGCAACTTATTTGGATATGCCTAGCTTGCACCTCCTTCACAAAGCTTCTTTCTGGATAGAAACTTTGGAAAATCATAATTAAATAATTACTAGGCAAATGAGGTTGCATTTTGGCATGTGGCAATGATATGGACAGTAAAAGGTGTCCAAGGAGTTTGAGGTTAATTGGGAAAAGGAAAATAGCACTTGCTTCACAATGTGCCATTTAGGGCAAAATAAGGAATGGATTATTTGAGCATGATGATAAACATGACAAATGAAATATTTTGTCATATTTGAGAAAGATATGACCCAAACAATTTATTAGAATTATTTGGGAAATTTAGGAGTGATGGAAATAAAGGTTGCTTCACAACCTAGGGAAATTTGAGTTATTCCTTTAATAGAAAAGGAATATTCCTAATGAAAAGAATATTGGGATTTGGGATAGAATGAAAATGACAGGGTCTAGGGAAGGGTTTAGGAATGACAAGCCACTCTGGAAACAAAGAAGAGGGCATCTTCTTCAGTTTCCAGACCACAAAGCCACGGAAAAAGAAAACTCTAGCAAAAACCTCAGAAAAACAAAAGAAAAAGAAAGGGCCAAAAATCAGGCTGTCACAGCCCTCCACCCTCGTGGGCCCCTCGTGGCTCCACCGACCTACTTCTTCCTCCTATATATACTTACGTACCCCCAAACCATCGAGGAGCACCAGGAAAACCTACCGCCGCAACCTTCTGTACCCGTGAGATCCCATCTTGGGGCCTTTTCCGGCATCCTGCCGAAGGGGGCATTGATCACGGAGGGCTTCTACATCAACACCATAGCCTCTCCGATGATGTGTGAGTAGTTTACCTCAGACCTTCGGGTCCATAGTTATTAGCTAGATGGCTTCTTCTCTCTCTTTATATCTCAATACAAAGTTCTCCTCGATTCTCTTGGAGATCTATTCGATGTAATCTTCTTTTGCGGTGTGTTTGTCGAGATTCGATGAATTGTGGGTTTATGATCAAGATTATCTATGAACAGTATTTGAATATTCTCTGAATTCTTTTATGTATGATTGGTTATCTTTGCAAGTCTCTTCGAATTATCAGTTTGGTTTAGCCTACTAGATTGATCTTTCTTGCAACGGGAGAAGTGCTTAGCTTTGGGTTCAATCTTGCGGTGCTCGGTCCCAGTGACAGTAGGGGAAACAACACATATTCTATTGTTGCCATCGAGGATAAAAAGATGGGGTTTATATCATATTGCAAGAGTTTATCCCTCTACATCATGTCATCTTGCTTAAAGCGTTACTCCGTTCTTATGAACTTAATACTCTAGATGCATGCTGGATAGCGGTCGATGTGTGGAGTAATAGTAGTAGATGCAGGCAGGAGTCGGTCTACTTGTCACGGACGTGATGCCTATATACATGATCATACCTAGATATTCTCATAACTATGCTCAGTTCTATCAATTGCTCGACAGTAATTTGTTCACCCACCGTAATACTTATGCTATCTTGATAGAAGCCACTAGTGAAACCTATGGCCCCCGGGTCTATTTTCCATCATATTAATCTTCCAACAACAAGATATTTCTATTACCGTTTATTTTGCAATCTTTACTTTCCATCTTTATCATAAAAATACCAAAAATATTATCTTATCATCTCTATCAGATCTCACTTTTGCAAGTGGCCGTGAAGGGATTGACAACCCCTTTATCGCGTTGGTTGCAAGGTTCTTATTTGTTTGTGTAGGTGCAAGGGACTTGAGCGTGGCCTCCTACTGGATTGATACCTTGGTTCTCAAAAACTAGGGGAAATACTTACGCTACTTTGCTGCATCACCCTTTCCTCTTCAAGGGAAAACCAACGCAGTGCTCGAGAGGTAGCATGTGCCCATGCCGGAGCCTGAGGCTCGACGACAAGGGCTAAAGGCGTTTCCTCTGCCATGGGAGCGGTTGTCTCTACGGCCAGGGCTTGACGCCCTGCCGGAGTCTGTTGCCCCATGGCAGGCTCAGTATCCACGGCAACATCTTTGCCGGTGGCTCCTGGGAGCTCGGCGGGAAAGTACTTACCGGGGCCTGATTTCCTCCGCTTGTTCTGCCCTGTCGATGGTTCAACGGATGGTTGAGTTAATCGAAGGACAAAAGTACCTGGTTCCACAGGCAATTTGAAGGCAGCGCGTTTCGACAAGTAGTCGGCGATGCCGTTCTCCATTCAGGGAACATGCTCCGCTTGTATTCCGTCAAAACGCTCTTCCAGCTTCCTCACTTCATCTACTAGGCCTCCATCAATGGGCTTTGATAATCTTTGTTAACTTGCTTGACGACAAGCTGTGAATCACCCCTGACGATGATCTTCTTGATTCTGAGGTCTGCCGCGATCCTGAGACCGGCAAGCAACCCCTCGTATTCAGCAGTGTTGTTTGTTGACATCTCCCTGGGAAAGTGCATCTGGACTACATACTTGAGGTGCTCTCCGGTGGGTGCGACGAGCAACACACCAGCACCAGCGCCTTGCAGCGAGAAAGCCCGTTAAAGTACATAATCCAGTCGCGACTCGTTTCCTTGCCGGGGAGAGCGGTCTCCTGAATATCTTCGTCGGGCGTTGAGGTCCATTCCGCAATGAACTCCGCCAAGACTCTACTCTGAATTGTCGAAGTGCTTTCAAACTTCAAACCAAAGCTCGACAGTTCCAAAGCCCATTCCACAATCCTCCCGGTTGCGTCTGGGTTATGCAATATCCTTTGCAATGGGAAGCGGGTGACGACGGTGATTTCGTGTGCTTGGAAGTAATGACGCAGCTTCCTCGAGGCCATAAGGAGGCCGAAGAGCAATTTCTGCACACCGGAATACCTTGACCTAGCCCCTGCAAGAGGGAGCTGACAAAGTAAACCAGGTGCTGCATCATCTTCTTCTGCACTATTTCATTTGGTTGTGTCGCTTCTGCTTCGCCAGCGTCAGACTCTGCCGGGGGCCTTGCCTTACCGGCACCAGGCTCTGCCGGGGGGAGCTCTGGTTTGCCATCTGCCAGCCCTACCATTGCCACTGCGTCTTTGTCGACCTCCCTTTGTGCCACTAGCGCGGTGCTGACCACTTGGTTCGTTGCCGCTAGATATAGTAGCAACGGTTCTTGTGGTTTAGGCGCAACCAGTATTGGCGTAGAGGAGAGGTACTTCTTCAAATCCTGCAGGGCTGCCTCGGCCTCTGGGGTCCATTCCATTGGGCCCGCTTTTTTCGAGATTTTGAAAAAGGGAAGGGTACGTTCAGCAGACTTGGAGATGAATCTGCTCATGGCGGCAATGCAGCCAGCGAGCCAACGTACATCCTTGATCCGCCTAGGTGCCTCGATCTGCTCAATGGCCTTGATCTTGTCTGGATTCGCCTCGATCCCACGCTGTGACACAAAGAACCCGAGAAGTTTGCCGGACGGAACGCCGAGGACACACTTCTCAGGGTTCAGCTTGAGGTTGATCTTGTGCAAATTTGCAAACGTCTCTTCTAAATCTTGTACGAGTGTTGCCCTGTTCTTGGTTTTGACCTCTATGTCATCCATATAAGCTTCCATATTTCTATGTTGCTGGGCCTCAAAACCAAATTGGACTGCTCTTGCAAACGTTGAGCCAGCACTCTTCAACCCAAAAGGCATTCGTAAAAAACAATACGTACCACATGGGGTGATGAATGCTGTCTTCTCTTCATCTTCTCTCGTCATGAAGATCTGGTGGTATCCTGAGTAGGCGTCAAGGAACGATAACAAGTCGCACCCGGCCGTGGAGTCAATAATCTGGTCAATATGCGGCAACGGGAAAGGGTCCTTCGGACAAGCCTTATTGATATCTGTATAATCAATACACAGCCTCCAGTTCCCATTTGCCTTGCGCACCACCACCGGATTGGCCAACCATGTCGGATGAAGTACTCCCCTCACCAAGCCTGCCGCTTCTAACTTCCTGATCTCCTCCGTGATGAACTCCTACCGTTCCAAAGCTTGCTTCCTGACCTTCTGCTTGACGGGTCGCGCATGAGGACAGATAGCAAGATGGTGCTCAATCACCTCCCTAGGAACGCCGGGGATGTCGGATGCTTGCCATGCAAACACATCGACATTCGCCCGCAGGAAGGTGACGAGCGCACCTTCCTATTTGCTATCAAGGGAGGCGCTTATGGTGAAAGCCCCTCCCGTGCCATCCTCCTTGACGGACACCTTCTTGGTCTCTGGTGGTGCAGCTCTGGATTTCTTGCTCTTGCCGGTGGAGCTCTCTGGCACATCCTCGACGGGAGCACAGCACTCCGAAGAGGTGTGCTTGCCGGAGTGGGTGCGAGAGGTCTTGCCGGTCTTCTTCCCTCTCGGGGCTTCGGCGGCAGGAGCAAGTGCCTTGGCGGCAGTCGCTGCAACTGCCTCCCGGTAGAGTTGGTCAGCGCATATCAGCACATCCTTCTTGTCGGAGGGGACAGTGATGATGGTCATCGGCCCAGGCATCTTCAGCGTGTTGTAGGCGTAATGTGAGGCTGCCATGAACTTGGCTAGTGCTGGGCGGCAGAGGATCCCATTGTAGGGCAAGGGGATCTCGGCTACATCGAAAACAATCCTCTCTGTCTTGTAGTTTAACTCGCCTCCAAACATCACGGGCAGCGTGACCTTACCCTTCGACTGACTCCTTCCCGGGTTGACCCCTTGAAATGTGCCTGTCTCTTCGAGGTCTCCATCAGGAATCTGCAGCCTTTTGATCACAACAGGTGAGATAAAGTTCAGACCGGCCCCGCCGAGAACTAGCATTTTTGTCACCTTGAGGTTGCGTATTGTTGGCGAAACCAACAACGGCAAACACCCGACCGCAGTTGTGCAATCCTCGGTGTCAAAAATGATAGGCGTGTTGGACCACGTCAGTGGCTTTTGAGCATCGAATGATGGTTTCGCTGCTGTTATCTCACGCGCCCACTGCTTGAGCTGGCGGTGAGAGGTGTGCAGCGAGGCGCCACCGTTGACGCACATGGCCTCTGTAGCTTTCTGGAACTCATGCTCACCGGACTCGTCGTCCTCGTCATGACCGTCGTCTTCCTGCTTCTTGTCGCGGCCCCGGGCGGGCCTCTCTTGCTGGTTATCCTTGCTGCAGCGACCTCCTTGGCCGCCACACTTCTTGCCGGATCCTTCGGCACCATCCTGACCCTTCTCCTTGTCCCGCCTCTCATACTCAGCTTTTTGCTTCTCAACAAGCAGCTCAACTTGTCGGCAATTTTGGAGGTCGTGGCCCTTGGTGCGGTGGATCTTGCAGTACTGCTTGTCGGAGCCTCCTAGCTTGTCGGCAGCCGCCAAGGCCCGGCAAGCGGCGCACCGGGCAATTTCCTTGTCGGGGTCGTCTGCCTTGGCCTTCTTGGCAGCGCCGGTGTCCTCGGATCCCTCGACGGCAAGCACGGTCTTGCCCTTGCGCTTCCAGTTGCGGCGCCAGCCCTTCTTCATCGGGGCGGCTGTGTCTTCGTCTGTGGAGTCGGTTTCCGCACCGGCGTCCTCGCCGGGGTACTTCCTCCCCTCTTCAGCTCGAGCGCACCTATCGACCAGAACATAAAGTTCGGCCACACCTTTGACCTTGTTCATCGCCAGCTTTTCACGCATCTTGCGGTTGCGCACATTCTGATGGAATGCGCTAATCACGGCGGTGGGATGAACATCTGGGATGTTGTACTGCACCCGGATGAACCTCTGTATGTACTTGCGCAGGTTTTCACCTTCCTTCTGGGGGATGATATGCAAGTCGCTTGCCTGGCCATGAGCTTGGTGGCCTCTAGTGGAGGCGCCAACGAACTCATGACACAAATCTGACCAAGAAGAAATGGAATCCACCAGCAAGTTCATCAACCATGACATGACATTGGGTTTAAGTGCCAACGGGAAGTAATTGGCAAGCACCTTGTCGTCGCGAGCTCCAGCAGCTTGCATCGCGATGGTGTAGATGCTGAGGAACTCCGATGGGTGGGTCTTGCCGTTGTACTTCTCGCCAACGTCGGCCTTGAACGTGCGGTGGGAGGGCCACTGGAACTGCCGCAGCTGACAGGTAAAGGCTGGGCAACCCACCTCGTAGGGTAGGCCACCAGATCCTCCCGATGCTGGGTGGTCCATAGTGGGCCCCGCCCGCCTATCTGACTGGTGGCGTGCTTCGCGCCGGCGCACGATGGTGGTTCGAGCGTCTTCATGAGATCGCTCCCGAAGAACTTGGCGCTGATCGCGGTGGGTCCGTGGGTCGGACGATGCTATGGAAATGTTATCACAAGCGTCATCACGATGGACCGACACCCGCGGTGGCTGGCGTGGGGGAGGAGAGTGCACCGTGGCCGCAGCACCTCCGGTCCTTCCACCACTGGCATCCGGTGGCTCGACGGAGCGCTGGCCTGAGGGCCCCGCTGGTCGCGATTCATATTTGTTGTCAAGGCCGACGAGGCTCCGGATGGTGGCTCTCCACTCATCGAGCTTTTCCGCAGCAGGAGGAAAGTCGAGGAGCAACTGCGCGCACGCCAAAGCTTCTGCTGGCGTGGGTGGTGGCAAAAGTTGTGTGGACCGTGACGCGCTCCGACTTCTAACCACGTTAGAAGGAGCTCTATCATGGCCTTGCGGCTGTGCGCCATTTTCGCCAGCGCCTAGGCATGCATGCTGGCCTTCTACGTCCCGCGAATGAGGCACAGGGCTCTTCCCACGGCGGCGCCTGGGGTCACCAGCGTGGTGACGCTGCTCATCGCGCAGAACTTGGGAAGAGCGCGTCGTGGGCGCCGGCGTAGGCATCTTGGAAGTCGCCGCGCCGCCCATGGGTGGCACAATGTCGCCCCTGGAGGGCCCCGCGCCGCCTGCCGGGGGCCCGACTCTGTCTTTGGATTTGGCGGCGTGTGGCCTGTCGTCTCGCGCATGAACGACGCCGCTCCCCAGGCTTTGACGGCAAAACCGATGTGGGTACGCGACTCGGCTTCCATCCGCGACTGCCCCACCACTCGCCCGCACTGGTACGGGCCGTTCGGCTCCCGATGAACCGATCGCCGTGATCGTCTTCTTCCTGGGAGCCATGGCGATGAAGAACTGCTAAACTAACTGCTAGACCGGATTTTCACAACTGCGCCCCCTACCTGGCGCGCCAAAGATGTCGGTGGAAACGACACCTATGGAATCACTGGGATCCCTTCTATGGTTGGCGGGCGCGGGGTTGTGCAAAGAGCGGGTCTGGTAGCCAGCACAAAGATCGTTTACCCAGGTTTGGGCCGCAAGGATGCATAATACCCTCGTCCTGCTTTGGTGTATATTTAGGTGTTCTTGAGCTCTCGAACTAGCTGCGGTGTGTGCGTAGTCCAAAAGATCTGAATCCTTCTCCAGTACGCCTCGGGCCTCCTTTTATAGTCAAAAGGGGTCGCCACAGTGGCACACAGGAGGTGGAAAGGTATACAGTGTACAAGCTTATCACCTGTCATTACGGGACAAGGCGCATTAAATGTGCTCCTTAGGTGTCCTGTTGCTTTATTGGGGACGGCAACGAGGCCCGTCCCATCCGTCGCTGCTCCGCCTTGCTCCGACACGCATCCAGGCCAACGAGGCATGCAGCGCCACGTAGGCTGGCTGGCTGCTGAGATGGCGTGGTGGTAGGGTCTTCACGAAGATCTGCATGCCACCACGCAGGTGCTTGACTAGCTGGACTAGGAGCCAAGTACTGCCACGTGGGTACTTGCCTTAGCTTGTGGGTCGGCCGCTGAGTTGGCCTGGAGGCCGCCCGTCGCCACGCAGGTGCCTGCCCAGCTGGTTGGGCTGGCAGCTGTATGGGAACGGCGGTGGAGTCTTGGTAGACGTGGGCCTGGCTGTGGCCCCACAGGTGTCCTCGGCAAGGGTCTTGCCGGGGCCCCGGCAAGGGTCTTGTCGTAGCATCGCGGTCGTCCCTGGCAAGGATCTTGCCGGGGGTCTCGTGGATTTCCTCGGCAAGGATCTTGCCGAGGATCGTCGTCTTCTGGTCCTCATCTGATCTTGTGTGCTTATGATCTTCACAAAGATCTGCATGCCACCATGGAGGTGCCTCCCAAGCCTTGGTTCCAATATGGTTGATGGTGTTGGAACCCTTGGGCTCAAGGGTGGCGCGCTCTGCTGGCGTTGGGCAAGTTGCCCCGGCAAGGCTCTTGCCGGGGCTGCGGAGGCCGCCCTGGCAAGGGTCTTGCCGGGGAGTCCACCTCGCCCTCTTGCTCTTTGTGTCTCTAGTCTTGGTGTTGCTTTTCCCGTCTTGTGCCTTTGGCTTCCCTCCTCTGCCCCTACTTAGTGTGGCCGCGGGCGCAGCTCTGACTGCCCGTGCACAAGTAATGGGGTAAAAAAGGGCCCCCACTTTTGTACACCGACAGAGAGGAAAGTAGTAACATAGCTAGTTACTAGTAGTATGAGTAACATCACACATATCAGGGCAAGATGTGTCTATAGCCTAATAAGTGAAGTGTTGCATGTTACCACACATATGTTACTATAGAGGTAGTAACATAGACTAGTAACATGAGCATGTTACTAGTCTATGTTACTACCATTGTGGCTAGTCTGAGGGGGGTGTCTCCAACAGTGTTCCTCGGCTCGCACCTCTTGCATCACGGTGGTCGAGCTTGGAGTCATTCATCACGTACACGTGGCATCTCAGATCTGGACACAAGGTGACGTACATCGTCAAGGTCCACAGTCAAGCGGGTCAGGGCGGACGCGACCTCTCACTGCGTTCGCCATTTGAAGCAGTGCGCTGGCCCAGGGCGCCGCCTGCTGCACTCCCAGCTGTACCCGCCTCCTCGCCGCATTCAAAAACCTACATTTTAACCCGCATGGAATGCGAGAAACCAACTCCGGCCACACACGCCCGTTTAGGAGCAGGACGCCGGCCAAGCTCCTCCTTCCACCATTTTGTCCACTCTTTCGGGGGCATCTAACAAGCAGGAAGAGCAGTTCTCCGGCATAAAAGCCGTCTGGGTGGCCCGCCGAGCCCGGTAGTTACGAGCGAGGCAGCTCGCTTCTCCACCTACCTCGCCTAGCCCGTCGGAGACAGTTGCCGCACTAAGCCAACGCGTGGTTCCGCATCTGGCCTCTCCAATACAGCTTGAGGAAGAGTGCCGACTTGCTCCACGCCGGCTTGTCGGGGAGCACGGCGGCACCGGCATCGTCGCGGCCCTCGACGCCGCTGCGTCGTACAACGCCTCCAGTGTCTGCGACTATGCCATCCGCCATCGACGCGCGCGTAGCCACGACATGCAGGCAGAGAAAGAAGCTGAGCGGATGTCGACGAGGTGATGCGGCTACGCTGGTGTCGACAAGGTGACATGCAGCACGTCCCCGCCCGCCGCCATCATCGAGGAGAAGTAGAACACGGGAGGCCGCCGCCGATTGTATCCCATGAAGGCCACCGCCGAGGTGACACCGGCGAATACACCCAGTGTCTTGCACAATTCTTCTTCTGCCGGATGCTGGAGGAGGACAAAGAGATCGGGCAGCGACCATTTAGATTAGGTATTTTAATTCTACCAGGCTGGTTGTAATGGGAGTATTATAAGTAGTATCATGGATGCCAACTAGTAGTACTCCCTCCGTCTAGGTGTGTAAGTCATTTTACGAAAACTAAATAATCCCAAAACACTTAGGCGCGGTGCATTAACTTCTACCTTGTTTCTTGTTTCTTGACATATCAACCAATAAGAGATGTGGGTGTGCATGCGTTTAATGACTTGAGAATACCAAACACGACATGTAGTGGTTAGTTCATTGCATGCAATGCTATTAATTAGCAAATAAACATTAAGTTCTCTCGTTTTCCCCTCCTCCTTGGTCACTAGTATTCTTTTTAGATTTATAACAGGTGGGACCGAGTGTGAGCGAACCGACCTCAATCAACGGCAAAATCGCCTGCCAGACGCACTTTAAGAGAGACGAGCAGCATGAAGAGATACGAGTTGGTCGTGTCATGCAAGAAAATGGATGGTCTCATGTTTAAAACTTGTCATACTATAGTACAGGTATATGTAGATGTAGATGTAGTGTAGACGTACATGCAGATGTAGATGTACATGTTGAGATGTAGAGATAAGTGAGACTCACCAACAGTCACCAACGTAGGCCGAGTACGTGCACGAATCACCCACACACAAAAGGAGTACGTGCACGAAGAGAAAAATTGCACGCACGTACTTTGTGCCTCATTCCCTAACACACGCACGCAGGTACATGGTGGAGCTCATTTCTGGATGAAGACGGAGTTCACGTGATAATTTCACGCGTTTGGTAGTTGTTCACTTAGTGGAGGGTCGGGAACCACGCGTGGATGAATCAAAGTTCGACCATGACGCGGTGGCGTGTTTGTTTTTAATTTTTTTCTTCAATGGAACGCACACAGTTTTTTTCTTGAATGGCACGTGAATCGTGCACATACTCAATGACGGAGCACGGGATGGGATGGTAGTCATGGACATGGTCGGCCCTTTGATGTGTCATGTCAACTCGCAGAACGATGAGAAGCTTGCTTACTATGCCCTCTACATAGCCCACACATTGCACGGCTAGTTATAGTGGGAGTAACTTAGCACACCCCAAGAAAATTTTGCTTATGTGGCAAGTAGTTAATGAGACGTGGTAACATAATATGTTACTGTAACATAGCGTTTGCCAAGACAAGATGAGTCAACAAGCTAATAAATGAAGCCATCATAACATTTTTGTACACTACTGCAGGATGCTGCTAACTCAACACTACGATCAGAGACCCTTCGACGAAACTGTGTGCGATGTAATAATCGCAAACGGTGGTGTAAAAGAACCGTCAAAAAAGGTGCAAAACGTTTGCGATGGCGGAGCCATCAAACACGGTTCAGATTTGAGTTGCGTGTGCGATCCAGGGCATACGGTTCAGTCCAATGAACTGTTTGCGATGAGGCGGAACAAAAGAAACGGGCAGCCTGATGAAGGCGTGTGCGATATAGAGCATACGGTTCACTCAGATGAACAGTTTGTGATTAGGCAACACAAAAGAAACGGTCAGCCAGATCAAGGTGTGTGTGATTGAGGGCATACGCTTTAGAAGGATTAACTGTTTGCGATTAGGCAACAGAATAGAAATGTGTAAGCCAGATCAAAGTGTGTGCGATTGATGGCATACACTTCACATGGATGAACTGTTTGCGATTAGCCACAACAAACTGAAATAGTTAGATAGATCAACGTGTGTGCGCTAGAAGGGCACACACATTCTAATTAAAAGAAGCGTGCATGATGGTAATAACGAGCGCGCACGATTGTTGGAACAAGATGTGTGCTGACATTGCCTATTGTGGTGCACCCTATGGTGCAAACGCCACGTACGCGGCCGAGAAGGCGTACGTGCCCATGTTACGCCTTTCGGGAATAGTGCTGCACTTATAACCGTCAGTAAATTTGAGCATGCGTCCCATCACAAATTTTTTAGAAGAACGGGGAGGCCGCGTCCCGTCACATTCTAGGTGGGCGAGGTTGCAGGATGCGTGCCCTCATCCTTAGGCAGATGGATCAGATCTCCAGGTGGGCGAGGTTGCAGGATGACCTGAAAGCCTCGTTTGAACCGTCTACCGACATCATCTGGCAACTAAATAGAGCAATGCGAAGCTCCGGGCCGAGCGCGACCTGCTGAGGGCGAAGATCGTTGGAAGTGCGAAGCAGCAGGAGCATACCACTGCCTTGTTGAAGAGGACCGGCGTCATCGTCGAGAAACTTATGGACGAGAATGCCATGCTGCGCATCGAGCGCAGAAGGCTGGTGGAGGAATCCATGGATGCTCTCAAGCAGCATCCTGAGGACAAGAAAGAGCTCGTCGCCGCTCACCGCGGAGACTAGTTCCCGCGGCCTGCAACAACACATCAGGAAAGTAGAGATCAATGAGCCAGATCGTTGTCCTCCTTCTTCTTTTGCCCTTGTGTATTTCTGGCGTTGCCGCATGTGGCTTTTTTAATTATGTTTCTAAATATGTAAGACAATTATTATCCACTGTCATCGTCCTTATATTCATCATGCTTGCTATAAGTCGCAGTCGATGCTATATAGGTCCATCGGATCTTACATCAAGATTCGTGCAAAACTTTCTTTTCAGATTTTCATTTTTCTCACTTAAATCTTAGTCCAGTGAGACATATAGCCACGCCGTAGAACAGGTGCTCGGGTGCCATTAATGGAGACATTGGGAGGGAGGTGCGCGGCAGGTAGTGGTCCAAGGGCTCTCCTCCCGATGAGCACACGTAGGGGTCTGATCGCACGCCTCCCGTGCTCAAATAGCTACCCCCCAGGGCACCTCCTAGCCAATAAAAAAGGGGACACGTGGCCGCACGTAATCGGTAAGTAGAACGCCAACGGTTTCAATCATACTTGTGTTTCCGATTTGTAACGTGACAGCAGTTGTTCCAAAATGACTTTGTTGATTGTTAATGTGTGCGCCTTCGCAAATCGAACAGAAAATTACCACAACATGTTGGTGCCATGTCATGAGACCATGCCAAGTTTCATGATTTTAAGGCGTGTTTTGGAATTACAGGAATTAAAAAACCAAGTTTCTCAATCTTTCCGGCCGAGCCACGACGCCTAGATGTTTGAATTTCACTCCCATCTCTTGCATGGGACCTAGAAATTCATCCAAGGACACACATGTGATTTTTGAAACAACTTTGGTGCACTGGAGCCTGTGCTTGTAGTTCAAATTTGGATTATGCACTTTAAATGCCCAGAAAGTAAATTAATGTATAAAAAGGACAAACGAACCCGGAATAATTCCAAAATTTAGCACGATACTTCTATTTGGTCTAATCTGGCTGTGTAAAAAAATTAAGGCGGGAGAAGGCAGTGTACGCATGTCCTTTCGCACACGGAGGTGACACGTCTCTCGGAACCAAGAGCCATCTTAAGGGAAGCTCCGGTTTGCAAGAAGCTTACACCAAATCTTGTCCCAATTCGGCCAAAAAATTACCGCAGCATTTTGGTGCAATGTCATGACACCATACCAAGTTTCAGGATTTTCAGGCGTGTTTTGGAATAACAGGAATTAAAAAACCATGTTTCTCAATCTTTCCGGCCGAACCACGACGCCCAGGTGTTTGAATTTCACTCCCATCTCTTGCATGGGACCTAGAAATTCACCCAAGGACACACATGTGATTTTTCAAACATCTTTGGTGCACTGGAGCCTATGCTTGTAGTTAAAATTTGAATTATGCACATTAAATGCGTAGAAACTCAATTAATGTATAAAAAGGCCAAACGAACCCGTAATAATTCCAAAATTTAGCACGGTACTTCTATTTGGTCTAATCTGCGTGTGTAAAAAATTTAAGGCAGGAGAAGGCAGTGTACGTATGTCGTTTCGCACACGGAGGTGACACGTTCCCTCTCGGAACCACGAGCCTTCTTGAGGGAAGCTCCAGTTTGCAAGAAGCTTACACCAAAGCTTGTCCCAATTCGGTCAAAAAAATTACCGCAACATGTTGGTGCCATGGCATAACACCATGCCAAGTTTCATGATTTTCAGGCGTGTTTTGAACTTACAGGAATTAAAAAACCAAGTTTCTCAATCTTTCTGGCCAAGCGCCGACGCCCAGATGTTTGAATTTCACTGCCATCTCTTGCATGGGACCTAGAAATTCACCCAAGGACACACATGTGATTTTTCAAGCAACTTTGGTGCACTGGAGCCTTTGCTTGTAGTTCAAATTTGAATTATGCACATTACATGCGCATAAACTCAATTAATGTATAAAAAGGCCAAACGAACCCGGAATAATTCCAAAATTTAGCACAGTACTTTATTCGGTCTAATCTGCCTGTGTAAAAAAATTAAGGCGGGAGAAGGCAGTGTACGTATGTCGTTTCGCACATGGAGGTGACACGTTCTCTCTCGGAACCACGAGCCTTCTTGAGTGAAGTTCTGGTTTGCAAGAATCTTACGCCAAAGCTTGTCCCAATTTGGCCAAAAAAATTACTGCAGCATGTTGGTGCCATGTCATGACACCATGCCAAGTTTCATGATTTTCAGGCGTGTTTTTGAATTACAGGAATTAAAAAACCAAGTTTCTCAATCTTTCTGGCCGAGCCACGACGCCCAGATGTTTTAATTTCACTCCCATCTCTTGCATGGGACCTAGAAATTCACCCAAGGACACACATGTGATTTTTCAAACAACTTTGGTGCACTGGAGCATGTGCTTGTAGTTCAAATTTGAATTATGCACATTAAATGCCCAGAAACTCAATTAATATATAAAAAGGTCAAACGAACCCAGAATTCCAAAATATATCACGGTACTTCTATTTGGTCTAATCTGCCTATGTACAAAAATTAAGGCGGGAGAAGGCAGTGTATGTATGTCGTTTCGCACACGGAGGTGACACGTTCCCTCTCAGAACAACGAGCCATCTTGGGGGAAGCTCCGGTTTGCAAGAAGCTTACACCAAAGCTCGTCCCAATTCGGCCAAAAAAATTACCGCAGCATTTTGGTGCCTTGTCATGACACCATACCAAGTTTCATGATTTTCAGGCGTGTTTTGGAATTACAGGAATTAAAAAACCAAGTTTCTCAATCTTTCCGGCCGAGCCACGACGCCCAGATGTTTGAATTTCACTCCCATCTCTTGCATGGGACCTAGAAATTCACCCAAGGACACACATGTGATTTTTCAAACAACTTTGGTGCACTGGAGCATGTGCTTGTAGTTCAAATTTGAATTATGCACATTAAATGCCCAGAAACTCAATTAATGTATAAAAAAGGCCAAACGAACACAGAATAATTCCAAAATTTAGCACGATGCGTCTATTTGGTCTAATCTGCCAGTGTACAAAAATTAAGTAGGGAGAAGGCAGTGTATGTATGTTGTTTCGCACACGGAGGTGAAATGTTCCCTCTCAGAACCAAGAGCCTTCTTGAGGGAAGCTCCGGTTTGCAAGAAGCTTACACCAAAGCTTGTCCCAATTCGGCCAAAAAAATTACTAGAGCATGTTGGTGCCATGTCTTGACACCATGCCAAGTTTCATGATTTTCAGCCGTGTTTTGGATTTACAGGAATTAAAAAACCAAGTTTCTCAATCATTCCGGCCGAGCCACGACACCCAGATGTTTTAATTTTATTCCCATTTCTTGCATGGGACCTATAAATTCACCCAAATACACACATGTGATTTTTCAGCAAACTTTGGTGCATTGGAGCATGTGCTTGTAGTTCAAATTTGAATTATGCACATTAAATGCCCAGAAACTCAATTAATGCATAAAAATGCCAAACGAACCTGGAATAATTCCAAATTTAAACACGACACTCATGTACTAGTTGCATGTTCACTGTACGTAAATGTTCTAGCAATTCAAACACCATCCTTTCCCTCTGTAATACCATTTTTTTTCTTTCAAAACATAATGAAAAAATCAGGAATACCACAAACAGTTTACTAGAAAGAATTGTGTGGGATGCGATATAAAATATCTTGGCGCACCGTCTTGTCTGGCTTACGCAGGAAGCTTCATCGTCTATAGTCCACCGCCCCCGCTTGAACCACACTTGCGCGCTAGTTTCTCGCGGTACCGAGCGAATTTTTTTTGCCACCATGGAAATATCTATCTCCCCGCCCCTCCCTCCTACCAAAAGCCACATTTCCACTGTTCCTCCTTGCTTTCCAAGTTCAAACCTTCACTGCTGCTTACTAGCAGCTCAGCCTCCTCGCCGGCGACCCTTCTTCTTGCAGCACCACCTCCTCGCCGGCTACCCTTCTTCTTGCAGCGCCGCCTCCTTGCCGATGACCCTTCTTCTTGCAGCGCCGCCTCCTCGCTAGCGACCCTTCTTCTTGCGGCGTGGCCTCCTCGCCGCCGACCCTTCTTCTTGCTGCGCGGCCTCATCGATATGGTCAGGTAATCCACACCCCACCCACACCATCCTCCTCCTTTCCCGTCCCACATGCCCCGACCGACGGAGCGACACCTTCCACCGAAATCACTGCCCCCCTCCTCCAATTAAGTGCCGCCCACAGCCATTTTACGCGCAGTATAACATGGAGCTGAGTAGCATGCGGTCGCACACGCGAACGAGGTCGCTATGGCTGCCATGCATGTCGATCGCCAGATCTTGGAGGAGCACCTCGTCTTCGAGGCCATTGTCGACACCGCCACGCGGTTGTCTACTTTAAAATATAGTTCGTGATGTTTTCTCGAGGCCACTGCCAGTGCCTTCTAGTGATTTGTCCTTTGTAATGTTAATATGCAATTTGATGTTCAGTTAACAGTTTGGTCCTCTGAAATGTAATGTTCAGTTAACATTTGGTCCAACAATCGCTACATTTCGTAGTACTGTTCTCAAGCATTCTTTGTTTTGTTAACTGTCTTATCTTCTAGTACATGTTTCTGTTCTGCAATGTCGTGCTCAGTTAACTATTTTGGTTCATTTGGTTTGTTGTCCATTTAACTGTTTTATTCAATTCTGCAATTTGATTTTCATTTGTTGTGGGTACAATTTTGCATTGTTATGCATGTGACACCAATCGAATTTGGTTGTACTCAATACATATTCTACTGATAGTATGGCAACTCTCAGTTAACCTGATCAAGATCTTCCTTATGTGTGTTGCCGGGAAACAATGGGAGACACTGCGGTTTACCATCGAGGTTTGTTCAAGCAGGGTCCTTTGGCTAATAGCACATTATTGTGCAGTTGCAGGAATCATTCTAATATTTAGGTTTCTTACAATTTGGTCTTGCACATGTAGGTCCTGCTGTCAGAGGCTTAGACCCACTGTTCGACCCATTTTGCATATGGGGAAATGAGATGTCCATGAGTATCAGTCAAGTCAAGAAACTTAGAAAGATTGTTAGGATGAAGAAACTTGCGACGAATATCAGCAAGATCTTTGTTTGCACAATGAAGAAGACATCAGTCAACTATAGGATGGTACCAACTCTTTTACCTTGTTTTTACCCCTTGCGCCATTTCAAAATTTACAACAGCGATTTATGCTAGCTTTGTTTTCAGTACTTTTCAAAGCAGTTCACCGATGATTACCTCTCAAACCACCTGCATGGTCAAGAGGCGAGGAAGGTATTCATTCAACACCCATGGTACAATATTGAAGTCTTGCTGAAGAGGATGAAGGTTGGGTGAGAAATTATCCATAGCCACTGGCCTAAAGTTGCAAGGACATTCAACATCAGTGAAGGCTCAATATTTGCCTTCGGCTTTTGTAGTTTCCCAGATGAGATTCATATGTCTATTTACCATGTATGATGCTACTTTCCAAAGGTTTTTGATGCTGCATGTGAAACTTGGTGTTGTTGTGTAATGGCGTAACTGAGTGCCGAAGCTATCTGATGTAATTCGATTATGAAATCCTGGTTGCTTTTATACGAATATGAAATATCTGGCGTGTTTTATAAGAAATATCAGTTTGATTAGTACATGGATTATCAATAGTAGGCTAATTACCCTGCTTATTGGGGTTTTCTATTGCAGACGGTTACTCAGACAGCACCATGGGTGATGAACTCAAACAACCCGCACGGTTTCTAGAAAGTAGGCGTGTTCGATCAACTAACAATCACACATGGCTTCTGGCAGCGAACTGTTTGCGTTAGGCCACCTTGCACAAACGTTTCCACACAAAGAACTGTGTGTGATATACATACCTACGGAAATGTTTTTCTAGGATTCACCGTGTGGGATGTACATACCTACGAAAATGATTTTCTGGGATTCACCGTGTGGGATGTACATACCTACGGAAATGATTTTCTAGGATTCACCGTGGGGACGTACATACCTACGGAAATGATTGGGTTTCGATGCCTCGCCCGATCGCACACGGCCCCAGCCTGGGTCCCAGGAGGGCCTATCCCCGACGATTTCTGTGTCGTGTGGGAAGGACACCCTATCGCACACAATCACTTGTCGACAGTTCCAAATGTCGTTGCGGAAAGGGGTTAAAAACCATTTATTTAGCACGTCGCTGTACCAGTGGTACTACTCCCTCATTTCCGGTTTATAGGGCTCCCTCCTTTCCGGTTTATAGGGCTCAATTCAAAAATCTCACCAACCAAGGTAGATGATGAGTGGTGGAATACTTTTTGTAATTTGCAAAAGCACCAATTAATGCTCTTGTTTTCCTCAAAAATTTATGTTTACCATTGTATTAATTGCAATGCATGCATGCATAAAGTACATGCATTGGTCAATTTTCTTTTAATACTTGCATGCAATTATTTAATGCACCTTGAAATCTAAATTTCTGATGGGCAACAACCAAATTGATCCTTATAAAATGGAAAAACTAAAATTTTGAGATAAGCCCTATAAACCGGAAAGGAGGGAGTAGTAACATAGACTAGTGTCATACACATGAAACTAGTGAGTATGGGAGCACATGATATTTCCCCATCCGGACCGATCCCAAGTTGGCTTCTCACCTTCTTAGCTCACCAAAAACCCTCCCCCCTCCCGCGCGCGCTTCCCGCCCGGCGCCAGCTAAGCCCGCCACTCCACATTGATGGCAAGTCAGGGCGATGCGACCTCTTACTGCTTTCGCCGTTGAAGCGGCGCGCCGACCGAGGGCACGGCCCGCTGCACGCCCAGCATTTCAGACTACATAGTGGAGAGTAACTTTAGAGCAAGTACTACAATTAGATGACATAAGCAGGCTATAAGGATTTAAATATAGTATTTGTGCTTAGTTGAAGGAGAGAGAAGAGGAGAGAGAAGAGAAGCGGGTTGTAAATTTGTAGCCGGTTGTAGCAGGAGCTCCAACATACTTTGTGAGACAAAAGGCGGGGCCATTATTAATGATATAGTATTCTACTAAAGGGACTAACTATTGTACTAGCAGGATATTAGGTTGGTTCTAGATGATGGGTCAACTTCATATAGTCGGATGTTGGCTATACTATTAACCATGCTGTAAGTGTGGTGTGAGTAGGACTAAAGTTTAGTCCCATACTGCTATGTGATTGTGAGTTGCACGACTGTATAATGTGATCTATTCTAGCATTTGCATGAGCATGATAATAGGAAACCTACACGCGCGCTCTTCGGGAATGAGCCTGTCCAAGGACAAAAGTTATGCATGTGGTCTATATTTTTGTTGGTCGGAAAATTTATTAACTCATTAATTAATAATTAATGGACGCCTTAATTACTCAGCTCTTTCTGATTCTTTTGGATAGTGGGGCTATTATTGACTTGGACGTGGGGTTTGGGCCAAAGGCCTACTATTATACTTGGTCTTACTCGCACGACCAACCTGACAGGCTCTACCCTAGCCGCCGCTGTATCATATGGTTTCGCACCGTTCCAGACCTTAGTGCCGCCACGCAATTCTTCTCCAGCCCTCCTTCTGGCGTGCACCGCGAGAAAGGACAACATTCCTCCGAACCCCGCCTTTCGTGATCCTGTACGGGAGAGGGGCGATCAGGTTTTGGGGAGCACACTCCTGTGACTGCTGCCAGCGACGACTTCCTCAACGACAACCTTCTTCCCCGACCTCGGTAACCTCTTCATCAACGACATGAGTGACAACATCAATCACAGCGGTTCTGCTCCCGATGTTCAGTATGTGATTCCGTCCTCCTGGTTTAATCTGCATCATTACTTTGATCTTTGCAATTGTCGTCATGATCTATTTACTGTTGATTCGGATTAAATCTCATAGTAAATTGCTCATATATTCAACAATCCAATCCAAAAGCCTGATTATAGGCAATTTAATCCGAGTGGTTTTGCTGCGCTTTTGAAACCGACTACTTTTAAGGTGGTGCAATATAAAAGGTGGCGCACAAGAGCGGTATATTGGCTTAAGATCAAGTACTGCTATGACGCCACTAAGGGTAAGCCTGAGGGCGATCTTAATCCTACACAGCAGGAAGCTTTTGAGAACATGGATACCCTCTTGAAAGCCGCCCTGCTGAGTGTTCTTTATGATTCCATTCTGGATTCATATATGTCGTTTAACAGCGACAAAGACATGTGGGCTGCTGATACGTCTCCAATGTATCTATAATTTTTGATTGTTCCATGCTATTATATTATCTGTTTTGGATGTTTATGGGCTTTATTTTACACTTTTATATTATTTTTGGGACTGACCTATTAACCCAGAGCCCAGTGCCAGTTTCTGTTTTTTCCCTTGTTTCAGTGTTTCGCAGAAAAGGAATATCAAAAGGAGTCCAAACATAATGAAACCTTCGGGAGAGCTATTTTTGGAACGGAAGCAATCCAGGAGACTTGGAGTGTACGTCAGGGAAGCAACGAGGTGGCCACGAGGCAGGGCGCGCCTGCCCCCCTGGGCGCGCCCGCCACCCTCGTGGGCCCCTCGTGGCTCCCCTGACCGACTTCCGTCGCCTATATATGTCCATATACACTATAAACATCAGGGAACAGAATAGATCGGGAGTTCCGCCGCCGCAAGCCTCTGTAGCCACCAAAAACCAATCGGGACCCCATTCCGGCACCCTGCCGGAGGGGGGAACCCTCACCGGTGGCCATCTTCATCATCCCAGCGCTCTCCATGACGAGGAGGGAGTAGTTCACCCTCAGGGCTGAGGGTATGTACCAGTAGCTATGTGTTTGATCTCTCTCTCTCTCTCTATATCTCGTGTTCTTGAGGTGATACGATCTTGATGTATCGCGAGCTTTGCTATTTTAGTTGGATCTTATGATGTTTCTCCCCCTCTACTCTCTACTATAATGGATTGAGTTTCCCTTTGAAGTTATCATATCGTATTGAGTCTTTAAGGATTTGAGAACACTTGATGTATGTCTTGCATGTGCGTATCTGTGGTGACAATGGGATATCACGTGATTCACTTGATGTATGTTTTGGTGATCAACTTGCGGGTTCCGTGACCTCGTGAACTTATGCATAGGGGTTGGCACACGTTTTCGTCTTGACTCTCCGGTAGAAACTTCGGGGCACTCTTTGAAGTACTTTGTGTTGGTTTGAATAGATGAATCTGAGATTGTGTGATGCATATCGTATAATCATACCCACGGATACTTGAGGTGACATTGGAGTATCTAGGTGACATTAGGGTTTTGGTTGATTTGTGTCTTAAGGTGTTATTCTAGTACGAACTCTATGATAGATCGAACGGAAAGAATAGCTTCGTGTTATTTTACTACGGACTCTTGAATAGATCGATCAGAAAGGATAACTTTGAGGTGGTTTCGTACCCTACCATAATCTCTTCGTTTGTTCTCCGCTGTTAGTGACTTTGGAGTGACTCTTTGTTGCATGTTGAGGGATAGTTATATGATCCAATTATGTTATTGTTGTTGAGAGAACTTGCACTAGTGAAAGTATGAACCCTAGGCCTTGTTTCCTAGCATTGCAATACCGTTTATGCTCACTTTTATCATTAGTTACCTTGCTGTTTTTATATTTTCAGATTACAAAAACCTATATCTACCATCCATATTGCACTTGTATCACCATCTCTTCGCCGAACTAGTGCACCTATACAATTTACCATTGTATTGGGTGTGTTGGGGACACAAGAGACTCTTTGTTATTTGGTTGCAGGGTTGTTTGAGAGAGACCATCTTCATCCTACGCCTCCCACGGATTGATAAACCTTAGGTCATCCACTTGAGGGAAATTTGCTACTGTCCTACAAACCTCTGCACTTGGAGGCCCAACAACGTCTACAAGAGAAGGTTTCGTAGTAGACATCAAGCTCTTTCTGGCGCCGTTGCCGGGGAGGTGAGTGCTTGAAGGTATATCTTTAGATCTTGCAATCAAATCTTTTAGTTTCTTGTTTTATCACTAGTTTAGTCTATAAAAGAAAACTACAAAAAAATGGAATTGAGTTTGCCTCATACGCTTTATCTTTTTAATATCTTTCGTGAATATGATGGAAAGGAAAATTGTGCCAAAGTGTTAGAAGAAGAATGCATTAAAATGTTTGGCACTAAATCTTTGAATGATGAGCATGATTCGAATATTGTTAGTATGAACTCTTTGAATATCCATAGTACTAATGATGATTGCACTAGTCATGATGAAAATGTCTCTTATAAGCATGTCGACTTTTGTGGAGTGCATAGAGCTTGCAAGTACACACCAATTAGGGAAAATAGATTTTGCAAGAGGCATAAGTATTTGGAAACTAAATGGTTACAAGAAAGGAAAGGTGTTAGTGCTGAAAATTTAAAATATCTTAGCCATACTTGTGAACTTTGCAATGAACATGGTCATTTAAATATCAAATGCAAATTGTTTCATGATCGAATTGTGTCCAAATATTGTGATTATTTGATTTCCCTTGCACATCATAATGAACTTAGTTTGCTTTTGGGTTATGAAGAAATGAAACTTTAAACTAAGCTTATTCCAGAATATAACCTTGAGAAATTCCTCGATATTGATCTAGAAGAAATTTATATGTATTGTGCGGTGAATTGCATTGAAAATCCTTATATTTCCAATTACATAAAGAAAAGAAAACAAATAGAAGATGAAGAGAATACTAACGAAAGGGAATAGACTTCCCAATATTCTCCTATTATTTCTTATGATGAATCAGGTAACGAGGAGGAGCCTTCTATTCAACCAATCTCATTAATAAGGAGCTCCAAAAAGAGGATTGAACCCACACATGATGTGAAGAAGAAAAAAGAGAAGACGGAGAAGCAAAGGTAGAAAGGTATCTCTCCCAAATGATGTTGCTCCTATTACCCATTGCGATGATGATAAATGCTATACTATTGGTGCTATCCATACTATTAATGATGAGAGTGATTATGCTTATGATATGAAAAGGCCCAAGCTTGGGGATGCTATGTTTGATGAAGATGATGTTTTTGAGAATATATTTGCTGCAATTAATGTTTGTCCCAAGCTTGGGGATGCTATGTTTAATCAAGATGATATTTTTAGTCTCCCAAGTTTTGATATGCAAATTTATAATGATGATAGCATGCCTCCTACTTATGATGATTATATTGATGAAAGTGGGTTTGGAAGAGTGTCAACTTTAGGAAGTAATGATCCCACTATTTTGGAGGATGTTGAATCTTATTATGATAATTATGAAAGTGGATTTGGAGAGGTCATGACTTTATTTAGTAATGATTCCACTATCTTGGAAGAGGTTTCAATTGATTATGATGAGAACAAAGTTGCTACTTATGATGATTATTGTGATGAAACTTATGCTATAAAAAGTAGTGATGATTATATTTATAAAACTTGTCATGATTATGATTACCCTTTTTCTGAACATTACTCTTTTAATGTGGAAACAATTTATAGTATTCAAGTCTCTTATGATACTCCCACTATTCCGAATGAGAATGAATTTGCTTATGTGGAGTAGTAAAATTTCTATGCAAGTAGATCATGAAAAGAATGTTTTAGGTGCTGGTTATATTGTTTAATTCATTCATGATGCTACTGAAAATTATTATGAGGGAGGAATATATGCTTGTAGGAATTGTAATAATATCAAGTTTCCTCTCTATGTGCTTGAAGTTTTGAAGTTATGCTTGTTTTGCCTTCCTATGCTAGTTGATTATTGTTCTCATAAGTTGTTTGCTCACAAAATCCCTATGCATAGGAAGTGGGTTAGACTTAAATGTGCTAGTCATATTCTTCATGATGCTCTCTTTATGTTTCAATTCTTATCTTTTATGTGAGCATCATTGAAATCATCATGCCTAGCTAGGGGCGTTAAACGATAGCGCTTGTTGGGAGGCAAGCCAATTTTATTTTAGTTTCTTGCTTTTTGGTTCTGTTTAGGAATAAATAATCCATCTAGCTTCTTTTTAGATGTGGTTTTATGTTTTAATTAGTGTTTGTGCCAAGTTAAACCTATAGGATCTTCTTGGATGATAGTTATTTGATCTTGCTGAAAATTCCAGAAACTTTCTGTTCACGAAAACAATTGTTAAAAATCACCAGAACGTGATAAAATACTGATTCCAATTGCAGAAGATCAATAAGCAAATTATTTAGGTCTTCCTATTTTGGTAGAGTTTTCTGAGTTCCAGAAGTTTGCGTTAGTTACAGATTACTACAGACTGTTCTGTTTTTGACAGATTCGGTTTTTCGTGTGTTGTTTGCTTATTTTGATGAGTCTATGGTTAGTAAAATAGTTTATAAACCATGGAGAAGTTGGAATACAGTAGGTTTAACACCATTATAAATTAATAATGAGTTCAATACAGTACCTTGAAGTGGTGTTTTCTTTTCTTTCGCTAACGGAGCTCACGAGTTTTCTGTTAAGTTTTGTGTTGTGAAGTTTTCAAGTTTTGGGTAAAGATTCGATGGACTATGGAATAAGGAGTGGAAAGAGCCTAAGTTTGGGAATGCCCAAGGCACCCAAAGGTAATATTCAAGGACAACCAAAAGCCTAAGCTTGGGGATGCCCCGGAAGGCATCCCCTCTTTCGTCTTCGTTCATCGGTAACTTTACTTGGAGCTATATTTTTATTCACCACATGATATGTGTTTTGTTTGGAGCGTCATTTTGTTTTATTTTGTTTTGCTTGCTGTTTGAATAAAATACCAAGATCTGAAATTCTTAAATGTTAGAGAGTCTTCACATAGTTACATAATTATTCAACTACTCATTGATCTTCACTTATATCTTTCGGAGTAGTTTGTTGTTTGCTCTAGTGCTTCACTTATATCTTTTAGAGCACGGCGGTGGTTTTATTTTGAAGAAATAGATGAACTCTCATGCTTCACTTATATTATTTTGAGATTTATAAACAGCGTGGTAATTTGCTTTGGTTATGAATTTAGTCCTAATATGATGGGCATCCAAGATGGGTATAATAAAAACTTTCATATAAAGTGCATTGAATACTATGAGAAGTTTGATTCCTTATGATTGTTTTGAGATATGAAGATGGTGATATTAGAGTCATGCTAGTTGAGTAGTTGTGAATTTGAGAATACTTGTGTTAAAGTTTGTGATTCCCGTAGCATGCACGTATGGTGAACCGTTATGTGATGAAGTCGGAGCATGATTTATTTATTGATTGTCTTCCTTATGAGTGGCGGTCGGGGACGAGCGATGGTCTTTTCCTACCAATCTATCCCCCTAGGAGCATGCGCGTAGTACTTTGTTTCGATAACTAATAGATTTTTGCAACAAGTATATGAGTTCTTTATGACTAATGTTGAGTCCATGGATTATACGCACTCTCATCCTTCCACCATTGCTAGCCTCTCTAATACCGCGCACCTTTCGCCGGTATCATACACCCACCATATACCTTCCTCAAAACAGCCACCATACCTACCTATCATGGCATTTCCATAGCCATTCCGAGATATATTGCCATGCAACTTACCACCATTCCGTTTGCTATGACACGCTCCATCATTGTCATATTGCTTTGCATGATCATGTAGTTGACATTGTATTTGTGGAAAAGCCACCTTTCATAATTCTTTCATACATGTCACTCTAGATTCATTGCATATCCCGGTACTCCACCGGAGGCATTCACATAGAGTCATACTTTGTTCTAAGTATTGAGTTGTAATTCTTGAGTTGTAAGAAAATAAAAGTGTGATGATCATCATTATTAGAGCATTGTGCCAAGTGAGGAAAGGATGATGGAGACTACGATTCCCCCATAAGTCGGGATGAGACTGAGGACTAAATAAAAAAGAAGAAGAAAGGCCATAAAAAAGAGAGAAAAGGCCAAAGAAAAAATGAGAGAAAATGAGAGAAGGGACAATGCTACTATCCTTTTACCACACTTTAGCTTCAAAGTAGCACCATGATCTTCATGATAGAGAGTCTCTTATGTTGTCACTTTCATATACTAGTGGGAATTTTCATTATAGAACTTGGCTTGTATATTCCAATGATGGGCTTCCTCAAAATGCCCTAGGTCTTCGTGAGCAAGCGAGTTGGATGCACACCCACTTAGTTTCTTTTGTTGAGCTTTCATATACTTATAGCTCTAGTGCATCCGTTGCATGGCAATTCCTACTCACTCACATTGATATCTATTGATGGGCATCTCCGTAGCCCATTGATACGCCTAGTTGACGTGAGACTATCTTCTCCCTTTTTGTCTTCTCCACAACCACCATTCTATTCCACCTATAGTGCTATGTCCATGGCTCACGCTCATGTATTGCGTGAAGATTGAAAAAGTTTGAGAACATCAAAAGTATGAAACAATTGCTTGGCTTGTCATCGGGGTTGTGCATGATTAAATACTTTATGTGATGAAGATAGAGCATAGCCAGACTATATGATTTTGTAGGGATAACTTTCTTTGGCCAAATTATTTTGAGAAGACATGATTGCTTTGTTAGTATGCTTGAAGTATTATTGTTTTCATGTCAATATTAAACTTTTGTCTTGAATCTTGTGGATCTGAATATTCTTGCCACAATAAAGAGAATTACATGGATAAATATTTTAGGTAGCATTCCACATCAAAAATTCTGTTTTTATCATTTACCTACTCGAGGACGAGCAGGAATTAAGCTTGGGGATGCTGATACGTCTCCAACATATCTATAATTTTTGATTGTTCCATGCTATTATATTATCTGTTTTGGATGTTTATTGGCTTTATTTTACACTTTTATATTATTTTTGGGACTAACCTATTAACCCAGAGCCCAGTGCCAGTTTCTGTTTTCCCTTGTTTCAGTGTTTCGCAGAAAAGGAATATCAAACGGAGTCCAAACGGAATGAAACCTTCGGGAGAGTTATTTTTGGAACGGAAGCAATTCAGGAGACTTGGAGTGTACATCAGGGAAGCAACGAGGTGGCCACGATGCAGGGAGGCGCGCCCCCCACCCTCATGGGCCCCTCGTGGCTCCCCTGACTGACTTCTTTCGCCTATATATGTCGATATACCCTAAAAACATCAGGGAACAGAATAGATCGGGAATTCCGCCGCCACAAGCCTCTGTAGCCACCAAAAACCAATTGGGACCCTGTTTCGGCACCCTGCCAGAGGGGGGACCCTCACCGGTGGCCATATTCATCATCCCGGCGCTCTCCATGACGAGGAGAGAGTAGTTCACCCTCGGGGCTGAGGGTATGTACCAGTAGCTATGTGTTTGATCTCTCTCTCTCTCTCTCTCTCTCTCGTGTTCTTGAGGTGATACGATCTTGATGTATCGCGAGCTTTGCTATTTTAGTTGGATCTTATGATGTTTCTCCCCCTCCACTCTCTTGTAATGGATTGAGTTTTCCCTTTGAAGTTATCTTATCGGATTGAGTCTTTATGGATTTGAGAACACTTGATGTATGTCTTGCATGTGCGTATCTGTGGTGACAATGGGATATCACGTGATTCACTTGATGTATGTTTTGGTGATCAACTTGCGGGTTCCGTGACCTCGTGAACTTATGCATAGGGGTTGGCACACGTTTTCGTCTTGACTCTCCGGTAGAAACTTCGGGGCACTCTTTGAAGTACTTTGTGTTGGTTTGAATAGATGAATCTGAGATTGTGTGATGCATATCGTATAATCATACCCACGGATACTTGAGGTGACATTGGAGTATCTAGGTGACATTAGGGTTTTGGTTGATTTGTGTCTTAAGGTGTTATTCTAGTACGAAATCTATGATAGATCGAACGGAAAGAATAGCTTCGTGTTATTTTACTACGGACTCTTGAATAGATCGATCAGAAAGGATAACTTTGAGGTGGTTTCATACCCTACCATAATCTCTTCGTTTGTTCTCCGCTATTAGTGACTTTGGAGTGACTCTTTGTTGCATGTTGAGGGATAGTTATATGATCCAATTATGTTATTATTGTTGAGAGAACTTGCACTAGTGAAAGTATGAACCCTAGGCCTTGTTTCCTAGCATTGCAATACCGTTTATGCTCACTTTTATCATTAGTTACCTTGCTGTTTTTACATTTTCAGATTACAAAAACCTATATCTACCATCCATATTGCACTTGTATCACCATCTCTTCACCGAACTAGTGCACCTATACAATTTACCATTGTATTGGGTGTGTTGGGGACACAAGAGACTCTTTGTTATTTGGTTGCAGGGTTGTTTGAGAGAGACCATCTTCATCCTACACCTCCCACGGATTGATAAACCTTAGGTCATCCACTTGAGGGAAATTTGCTACTGTCCTACAAACCTCTGCACTTGGAGGCCCAACAACGTCTACAAGGAGAAGGTTTCGTAGTAGACATCAAGCTCTTCTCTGGCGCCGTTGCCGGGGAGGTGAGTGCTTGAAGGTATATCTTTAGATCTTTTAATCGAATCTTTTAGTTTCTTGTTTTATCACTAGTTTAGTCTATAAAAGAAAACTACAAAAAAATGGAATTGAGTTTGCCTCATACGCTTTATCTTTTTAATATCTTTCGTGAATATGATGGAAAGGAAAATTGTGCCAAAGTGTTAGAGGAAGAATGCATTAAAATGTTTGGCACTAAATCTTTGAATGATGAGCATGATTCGAATATTGTTAGTATGAACTCTTTGAATATCCATAGTACTAATGATGATTGCACTAGTCATGATGAAAATGTCTCTTATAAGCATGTCGACTTTTGTGGAGTGCATAGAGCTTGCAAGTACACACCAATTAGGGAAAATAGATTTTGCAAGAGGCATAAGTATTTGGAAACTAAATGGTTACAAGAAAGGCTAGATGTTAGTGCTGAAAATTTAAAATGGGCGGTAGTCGACACAAAGTCGGTCCGTGCCATTCTTCTTCTGGACAAAAAGAACACCACAACCCCACGGAGATGAACTCGGTCTGATCAGACCCAGACACTCTTGTTCATCGAGCTGTTTCTTCAATTCTTTCAGCTCCTTGGGTCCAAGCTTATATGGACGCTTGCAAACGGGTTCCGTGCCAGGCTCAAGATCGATAACGAACTCGACTGGCCGGTGAGGAGGCATACCCGGAAGCTCTTCTAGAAAGACATGTTGGTACTCACAAACGACTGGAATATGAGAGATTGCGTCTAGCTCGCCCTTCTCATTGAGACAGAATAACCGAATGGTCTCGTCACGAGCGGCATAGATGATCACATCCTCAGAAGAGTGTGTCAATTGAATTTCCCTGGCAGCACAATCAAGTTGAGCCTTGTGCTTAGAAAGCCAGTCCATCCCGAGAATTAGATCAATATCCGAGTCACCAAGGACAATTGGAGAAGACAGAAATTTATAGTTGCCCATCTTGATAACGGAATCCCGAACGAATACTCGAGAAGTCATTTGCCGAGCCGGGGAAACAATAGACAATGGTCTCGACAATACTTGAGTAACCAAATCATGCATAGCCACAAAATGTCTTGAAATGAAAGAATGCGATGCACCAGTATCAAATAAAACTTTTGCATGAATATCATTAACTGAGAGATTACCCATTATCACATCAGTTGATTCCTTCGCTTGAGCTGCATTCATCATGTTCACCTTTGCAGACTTGGGATTATGCTTGACCACTGCATTGCTGGAATATCTCACAGGAGGAGGAGGCGGAAGGCGCCTTTGGTTGAAGCACTTGTTAGCATAGTGACCTTTCTGCTGACATTTGTTGCAAGTCACCTCTGAGAGCGGACGATGATAAGGAGCATTAGACCTTGGAGCTTGATTCTGAGACTTGTTCTGATAGCCAGGGTTGGGTGGGTGGGAAGATCCATGGCCACCTTTGTTCGTCTGCTGGAAAGGCTAACAAAACGGAGGAGGAGGAGGCAACCAAAACTTCTGATGCTTAGCAGCCACTAGTGAGGAAGAAGAAGACTGAACTGCATCCCTGACTCTCTTCTTAGAAGCCTCACACTTGAGCTGAGCAGCTTCTTGCTTCAGTGCCATGTTGTAGAATTCCTCATACTTGGTCGGCTCAAAAAGCACGAGAGCTAATTGCAGATCTTCTCTAAGGCCACCTCTGAATTGATAGATCATGCTCTTTTCATCAGGGACGTCTTGCTTAGCGAAGCGAGCGAGTTTCTGAAACTGGGTATTGTATTGATACACGGACATGCTGCCTTGCTTGAGATTGCGGAACTCCTCACGCTTGCTCTCAACAACACTTTGTGGAATGTGGTGAGCTTTGAAGTCTCGGCGGAAATCATCCCAGGTAATCACACGAC
Organism: Triticum aestivum; assembly: GCF_018294505.1. Taxonomy (NCBI): domain Eukaryota; kingdom Viridiplantae; phylum Streptophyta; class Magnoliopsida; order Poales; family Poaceae; genus Triticum; species Triticum aestivum. The sequence continues at coordinate 259,917,484 of NC_057811.1, forward strand.
CTCCTCTGGAATCTTTGTATTGTTGATACCACTCGGCAGCTTGATCCTTGAGTTGAAAAGAAGCAAACTTGACAAAGTCCTCAGGCCTGACATTGCTACATTCAAAATGCTTGTTGATGTCCACGAGCCAATCATCGGCGTCTGTGGCCTCGGCACAGTAGCTGAAAGACTTCGGCTGATTTGCAAGGAACTGGTTGAGGGTAGCGAAGTGAGGCTGATTGTTGCCTTGGCCTTGATTTCCTTGGTTGCCTTGCCCTTGGGTGCGCTCTTGCAAGAGTTGCAAAATCATCCGGGCATTGGCGTTGGTGGCTGCTATGACAGCTTGCCATGCCTCCGGAGGCGGAGGTGGTGGCGGAGGGTTCGCCCGACTCCCATCATTGCGTTCCGGATTCTGACGCGTTGGCGGAGCCATCCTGAAGAGGGTGACATCCGTTAGCATCTTGATAGACAGATAGACAAGTTGAATCAACGGATAGAAATTGCAACACATAGTCTTCACAATAAACATTCGAACGAGGATGAACGAATGAATTCCATAGTAAATCATCACACTTCCATAAGTTGAGAAGCCACTTAGAAAAAGGTATGGAATCAACATTTGACTTCGAAGCAACTCCAATACCACAACTCAAAACAAAACAAAGGATTGGCTTACAGAATAAGCCGGAACAAACATATGATAGAGATTTCGTCCGAAGTTTTCGTGGTGGGGCCCACACGGGCTCGATCGTACAGCACCATCATGTACAAGGCAGTGCACATGACATACGAAGCGTCCCCGAGTCAGCATAGCCAAGGACTCTTTAAGACACTACGAGACCACTGTAAACCAACCGTGGATAGGCGGACCACTAGACGTCGAACCCCAATCTCATATCATGCATCTGTCGGAAAGGCTAGGAGCTACTTGAATTCCCACTTATAAACTTCCGAAACTTTCTGGTTATGCAATCAGGTGTTGGGGATACAGGGGACGCAATATATCTCACCCAAACTAACAATACCTAGATCCAGTTGTATCCATCCTTCAACACATAACCAAGAAACCTTCGGAAATCATTTACCTCAACCTTCGAAAAGCATCCGTTATACGAGTTATGGCAATACTCCTGAACTCCCGCCCCAGTACTGGGTGGCGTCGAGGTGATCTCACCAACAACTGCATAAAAGAGATTTCCGATGTCGGTGAAACTCAGGTATTCCAGAACTGCAACGATAAAATTGTGACGACAACACCTCGGAGCTCAACTCCCCGGGACACTGCCACAACCCCTAAATGTTAGGAGGCACCAAGAACAATGTTCTCGTCACAAAACCATCGAAACGATTCCAAGATACCCGCGTGATCCTAAAAAATTTTTTTACTGAAATTTGAGGAGAGGAGAGTCAAAACTTCTACGTCAGGGGGCCTCACCAGAGTGACGAAGGGACTGAGGAGTAAAAAGAATCCTACTCTCCGATATATATAATCCTAAGACTCAAAACATTTTTTTTCTAGACTCAACAATGCCAGCGATTCGATCAAGTAGGGGGCTCCTAAGTCGGGGATGGCTCTGATTACCAACTTGTAACGCCCATGATGCGGCTATATCTCCCACGTGTCGAGGCACGACTTGGAGGCATAACCGCATGGTGGTTTTGTCGCAAGAAGGGTCATCTTCACACAATCCCATGTAATGAACAAGAATGGGATAAAGAGTTGGCTTACAGTCGCCACTTCACACAATACAAAAATTAAACATACATCATTCAGAGTACAATCAAGGTCCGACTACGGAACCAAAATGAAAGAAGACAACCCCAAATGCTAAATCCCCGATCGTCCCAACTGGGCTCCACTACTGATCATCAGGAAACGAAACATAGTAACGAACAAGTTCCTCGTCGAACTCCCACTTGAGCTCGGTTGCGTACCCTGCACTGGTATCGTCGGCACCTGCAACTGTTTTGGTAGAATCTGTGAGTCACGAGGACTCAGCAATCTCACACCCGCGAGATCAAGACTATTTAAGCTTATAGGAAGGATGGGGTAATGAGGTGGAGCTGCAGCAAGCACTAAGCATATATGGTGGCTAACATACGCAAATAAGAGCGAGAAGAGGAGCAACGCAACGGTCGCGAAGCTAGAAGTGATCAAGAAGTGATCCTGAAACTGCTTACGTTCATACATAACCCAAACCGTGTTCACTTCCCGGGCTCCGCCGAAAAGAGACCATCACGGCTACACACGCGGTTGATGTATTTTAATTAAGTCAAGTGTCAAGTTCCCTACAACCGGACATTAACAAATTTCCATCTGCCACATAACCACGGGCATGGCTTTCGAAAGATAATACCCTGCAGGGGTGTCCCAACTTAGCCCATCACAAGCTCTCACGGTCAATGAAGGATATTTCTTCTCCTGGGAAGACCCGATCAGGCTCGGGATCCCGGTTACAAGACATTTCGACAATGGTAAAACAAGACCAGCAAGACCACCCGACTGTGCCGACAAATCCCGATAGGAGCTGCACATATCTCTTTCTCAGGGCACAACGGATGAGCAATCCGTACAACTAAAACCAGGCCTCAAGTTTCCCCGAGGTGGCGCTGCAAAGGGCTCTAATTTGGACCAGCACTTAGAGGAGCACTGGCCCGGGGGGGGGGGGTTAAATAAGATGACCCTCGGGCTCGCGAAAACCCAAGGGAAAAAGGCTTAGGTAGGCAAATGTAAAACCAAGGTTGGGCCTTGCTGGAGGAGTTTTATTCAAGGCGAACTGTCAAGGGGGTCCCATAAATCACCCAACTGCGTAGGGAACGCAAAATCAAGGAACATAACACCGGTATGACGGAAACTAGGGCGGCAAGAGTGGAACAAAACACCAGGCATTAGGCCGAGCCTTCCACCCTTTACTAAATATATAGATGCATTAATTAAATAAGAGATATTGTGGTAAGCCAAAATATCTATGTTCCAACATGGAACCAACTTCAACTTCACCTGCAACTAGCAACGCTATAAGAAGGGCTGAGCAAAAGAGGTAACTTAGCCAAACAACGGTTTGCTAGGAAAGGATGGTTAGAGGCTTGACATGGCAACATGGGAGGCATGATATAGCAAGTGGTAGGTAGCGCAGCATAGCAATAGAGCGAACAATTAGCAAGCAAATATAGAAGTGATTTCGAGGGTATGGTCATCTTGCCTGCAAGGTTCTTAGAGTTGTCAAAAGCTTGATCCTCGTAAGCGTTCTCAACAGGTTCCTCGGAAGCGTTCTCGTCTCCCGGCTCTACCCAAAGCAAGAACACAAGCAAAGGACCAACAATCAATCACGGGAAATGCACAAGAAACATGATGCAATACATGGCATGATATGCGAGATGTGATATGCAATGCATATGCGTGCTCCGGAAGGGAAAAGATGAACAAGGCATCAAATTGGCAAACCAAGTATGCCGCTAGAAAGATGAGATGATTTCGGTTGAAACCGATATAAGGAACACCGGAATCGGATGCACGGTTTGCAAATGACAAGCAAAACAAGGATGGCACAATTCTGCGATTAACAGCATGATGCCACTTAGTATGCAACAAGAGCTAAGCTACTGCACTCCAACATAACAACAAAGCATTTGAAAGTGATTTACTCAAGAAGCTTGACAAAACATGAACACTGAGCTACGGCTAAATCACACCAGAGCAGGTTCAAACAAGCATGGCAAAAGTGCAAAAGATATCAGCTTCAGAGACTTGGTGAAAATACTAACATGCCAGAAATAACATCAGGAAGCCATGTTTAGATCAAGCAAACAGCACGCTACAGGAACATATCATAGCAAATCAAGGCATGGCATGAATCTACTAAATGCATAGAACAAAAGTCACTTACTGGCCATGATCCAAAAAGGCACAGAAGATATGATGGCACCCATATAAACATATCAAGTTTTATTACCAGATTCAGACTTGGCAGAAAAGCAGAGCATGGCATGAACAGAATTATGAAGGCATCTTTGCGAGCTCGATTCACTCATCACAAGGTATTACAAGACAAGATAAGTATATAATCAGTAAGAAGATATGTTCATGAAACTAACCATGGCAAGAACAAGCTCATAGCATGCAAGGATTAACTACAACAACCTTGGCAAAATTGATTAACATGTAAACAATCTGCCAGGAACATTTTATAGCAAAAGTAGAGCAAGATTGAGACATGCTAGGGCACTCCATAATTGCAAAAAGGGGCATGATGGATAGATCACATCTATATGTCCAAAACATCCTTACTGAACATACTCAAAAGAAGCATGGATCTCACTGTAGCAACATGGATACATGGCATCAAAAATAACAGCAGGAAAAGGACGGCAAAATCCTAAGTCCCTGAAAACAGCAACATCACGAAGCCTAGTTTACAAGCTTGTGCTAGTCACCACATAGATCACAAAAATACATGGCAAGCACCCCTGTAAAGATGGCATGACCTAGATCAAAACACATGTAGAGCTCATGCTCATAAGATGCACACATCAAAAGCCACAAAAATGACAAAACATCATAATCTGATAAGTAACAGCAGTAAACATTTTATAGCACTCATGCAGCAACGAAAACGGCATCAAGATGAACTCAAACAAGCATGGCATAATTGAACAAAATGAAGAGCACATCATGATGAACATTATGACAGATTATATGCACAAATAGGAGCACCGAGCATGAACTTATGACAGGTCAAAGGAGGCACCAAAATATGACAGAAAAGGACTTGGTGGAAATTTCGGGGTCAACCTTTTTGGATCTAGGGTTCGTGCACGCGAACCGAGGCGGGGCCAGGCTCGCCGAAGACGGGGCGGTGGCGGCCGGAGTTGACCGGGGGAGACGCCGGTGGGATGGGGCCGGCCGGATCTGGCCAGATCTGGCGCCGGCGGAGGAGCGGGACGGTGGGCGGAGGCGGGCGGAGGCGACCGGCGACGACGGCGCGGTGGCACGCCGGCGAAGAGGCGTCGGGCGGCGCGCGGAGGCGGCGACCCGCGGGAGGCGGCGGCGTGGAGCTCGCTCGCGGGGGCCGGACGCGGGCTCGGCGGGCCGGCGCGGAGCGGGTGGCCGGGACGCCAGGTGTCACTCTCTCACTGGAGCGGGGCGGCGGCGGGTTTCGTCCGGCGGCGCGCAGACATGTCTGCCGGGCGAGAGGGAGGAGGAGACTAGGGTTGGACTGCGCGAAAAATTCGGAGGGGAGCACATATTTATAGGTAGAGGTAGCTAGGAGACTCCAAATGAGGTGCGGTTTTCGCCCACACGATCGTGATCGAACGACGGAGAGCATGGAGGGGGCTTAGATGGGTTATTGGGCTGTTTTGGAGGGGTGTTGGGCTGCAACACACAAGAGGCCTTTGCGGTTACCCGGTTAACCGTTGGAGCATCAAACGGCCTCCAAATGGAACGAAACTTGACAGGTGGTGTACCAAGGACACATGGCAAACCTCGGTCCATTCCGAGAACGTTTAACACCCGCTCACGAAAAGAGACAAGAGGGGTGCGCCGGTGCATGTGGGAGTGTCGGATTGCAAAACGGACAACGGGGAAAATGCTCGGATGCATGAGACGAACACGTATGCAAATGCGATGCACATAATGACATGGGATGAAATGGATGACATGAACAAAATGCAAAACGAAGACAAAACCCAACCACGAGGGAATCTCATAACTTAATGCCGAAAATGGCAAGAGTCAGAGTTACAAATATGGAAAGTTACATCCGGGGTGTTCAGTGGCGTACCGCAAAACGGGACTCCACGGGATATTGTTCATCTCCACCGTCGACTGGCTCCACGGGCTACTGTTCATCCACCGTCGACCTCCTCCAGCCTCCACCTGCGACTATTCATCCACGGCGTCTCCCCTCCTACCTTCACCAGCCACTGTTCATCCAGCCTCCACCACTCCTCCACCGGCTACTGTTCAACCAGCCCTCTCCACGGGGTCCTGTTCAACCACCCCTCCATGGGCTACTATTCATCCAGCCCTCCACCGGCTACTGTTCAACCGGCCCTCCACGGGGTCCTCTTCATCCAGCCCTACACGGGGTCCTGGTCATCCACCCCCAACCGGCTCGATCGATTGGGGTCCTGTTCATCCAACGACAACGACCTCTACTACCACGGGGTCCTGTTCATCCACCCCCCACAGGGAATTGTTCATCCAACCCCCCAACAACGCTCACTGTTCATGAAGAGGCAGCAGGTTCGATCGGCTTCAGTTAGCAACAATAGCGAAGGAATCACTCGATCAGGTTCAGTTAACAGCCATCGATCGATCACTCGGGTTCAGTAATGCGTAGCCTGTAGTGCAATCGCTCGGGTTCAGTAGGCGAATGCCTCGCTTGGGTTCAGTTAGAGCCCAACGCCTCGCACCCACGCGCGTACATGTATGAGAGAAATGCGCATCGCTCGGCCCCCGACCACCCACCGTAACAGGGAACTCCCCAATATTTTCCTCGCCCTCGCTTCTACCATGGTTTTTTCCGTCATGGACGACCCAAAGAATGTCATGCAGCTGCGTCTCCGGCCCGCCCAGGACGAAAAGCCCATTTTCTATCATGATTTTTTGTCTAAGAAGTAGGAGCCGAACACATCTATGATGATACCGGGTTTTGTCACAATTATTGTCATACAAGTGTCATAAGCATGACAGAAAAACATTTCGTTCGGCCCAAAATGTCACGGATGTTTCTATTTTTTTTGTAGTGTACCATTTGTTCAATTGCAATTATTGCGACTTTTGATGAATGTTCTTCCTATGGACACTATTTGTTCAATTGCATATTGTGGCGAATTTGCTTTTTGCATGCCGATTCAAATGCGATATTTTTTCTTTAACTTGGTCATTGATGCGCACAAAGTTCAACTAAATGAGTGTGTGTGATCCACAATGGAAAGCATACTTCAATCATAGCGGAACCGCCGATGATACAAAGCAGATTGCAGACGATTTGCAGCACTTATACCTGTGCATAAGGGCTCCTGAACCATTTGTGATAGCACATTATCGCACACCAGAGCTTATAGTAAACCGTTCCTAATGTAAATGCAATCCCACTCGTAAATTTTTCTGGAAACATGTGCGATCCCAAATGGAAAGCACATGTCACTCATGCCGCAACTGTCGGGGATACACAACAAATCACAAATGATCTGCAGCACTGCGTGTGTGTGAAGGGGCTCTTGAACCATTTGTGATAGCACATTGTCGCACACGGTAATTGTTCACGAAACGTGTGCAATGGTGTCATGCATGGCAGATGGTTTCCGCAGAAAACTTGTGTGCGATGGGGCACATATCACACACAGTTCCTACGATGGCCCGTGTGCCTTAGATATAGTTTCGCAAATGGTTTAGTATGAAACACCGTTTGGTTTCACTATGTCATTAGAAACATTTGATCACCAATCCCACACGTGTGCCAGAATGTGGTGTGTGCGATATGTTGCTGCATCGCAGACGATTACATTTGGCAACGAGTCTGCATCATGGCTCCGTATTCCCTATGTTTTCTGATTCGTGTGGGAAGGACCCCCCCCCATCGCACACACTAACAAGGCGATGATTTCAAATGTCGTCGCGGAAAGGGGTTAAAAAACGTTTCTATAGCAGCTTGTTGTACCTGTGGTATATGGAAGAGAAATTTCACATGCAGTTATATTATCTTGGACATCTTTTATGATTGTAAATACTCATTAATTATATTCAAACTTGATCGAATTAGTTGAAGTTGTACAAGGAGGACAAAGTAATGAGTTATGGTTGGGTATACTTGTATAGAAGTTATATTGTTATGGATCCTCCAACATGTGGTGCTTGTTTAGAATCTTTTGCTAGCCAAAAAATTCTGTACTAAGCGGGAATGTTGCGTGTGCATCCAAAATCCTTGAGCCAAGTTTCTTTCACGAGTGTCTACCATTTCTACCTATATATGATATTACCCTGCCATCCCAAGTAAATTTACATGTGCCATCTCTAAAACCTTCAAATAAACATCTATTTGTGTGCATGTACTGCTCATGGAGCGACGGGGCGGTCAGTATCTTCCATGCTAAGTGAGTTATTCTCATCATGGTTGTTAATTCACTTGTCCTTGCACGAGGGAGGCTAGTAAAAGGGATGCCCGGTCCCGTCAATCAAAAACAAAATATAATAAAATAAACTCCCCCTAGAAAGTTGATTGTTTGGAGGGCACCCGTGAATTCGGCTAGCCATATGGCTTCTGTTTCAATGGTTGAGGGGGAGTTAAACTTTTCATTTCTTCATGGGAACCACCAATAATGTGTTTAGCATGGAAGATATTGAAATCATTAGTCATGGCATCGACAGGAAAGGCACACCACTCAAAATGTAGTCATCTTTGTTTTAATCAATGAGCTTTGGCACCTCTGAAAAACCATGCTTCCCTCTGCGAAGGTCTTATCTTTTACTTTTTCTGTTAATTTCATTTTTGTTGAGTCAATTTCTTATTCCAACCTATTCTCTAGTTGGCAAGCATCATGTGGTGGGGAAAGATCCAGACACATATATCCATTCAAATATATTTGATCATGAATTATTTTGATAATTATCTCTATGATAAATGAGTTGGGAGGCGAAACATTAAGCCCCTATCTATCTCTATGTTCGATGGATGCTATTTGTACTAAAAATATGCTTTGAGTACTAGCAAACAAAGAAGACTATATGATAATTGAGTATGTGAAGCTCTTACTTAGACTTTGTTGAAAATAAGATGCATTGAAATTGTGTGGCGACTAAGAACATAGGTTGTTAAGTTTCAGGAGAATCCATTGTTTGAACCATAACATGTGAATTGATTGCTACTTGATCATAATAAGTTTAATGAGAAAGATCTGTTGTTTATGGTGCTAGGAAAAGTGATCGAAATTATCACTAATCAAATTATGCACTATGCTAGCATTCACACTTCATAAATTATTTCTTTTGTCATTTACCTACTCGAGGACGAGAAGGAATTACGCTTGGGGATGCTGATACGTCTCCAACGTATCTATAATTTATGAAGTATTCATGCCATGTTTACAACAATTTTATACAGTGTTGGTGCACTTTTATGCGATTTAAATGGAACTAACCCAGACTGGCGCTGTTTTCAGCAAAACTACCATGGTGTTGTTTTTTTGTGCAGAAATAAAAGTTCTCGGATTAGGCTAAAAATATACAGTGTTTTTTATGGACAAAAAGGGACCCTCGAAGCTTCAAGTAAGAACCAGAAGAGCCACAAGGACATGACAAGCTCAAGGGGCGCTCCTGCTGAGCTTGTCGCTGCCTCGTGGCCCCCCCTGACGTGAAACCGATGCCAAAAATTCCTATAAATACAAAAACCCACAGAAAGAAACCAAGAACTTCCGTTCTGCTACCTCAAGCCTTTGTACTGAAGAGATCCCATCTGGAGTCCAGTTCTGACACCCTGCCAGAGGGGGAAATCGTCACGGGAGGCCATCTTCATCATCCCGACAGCCACCATGATGAGGAGGAAGTAGTTCACTGCTACCTCTTGAGCACTGCGTTGGTTTTCCCTTGAAGAGGAAAGGGTGATGCAGCAAAGTAGCGTAAGTATTTCCCTTAGTTTTTGAGAACCAAGGTATCAATCCAGTAGGAGGCCACGCACGAGTCCCTCGCACCTACACAAACAAATAAATCCTCGCAACCAACGCGATAAGGGGTTGTCAATCCCTTCACGGTCACTTACGAGAGTGAGATCTGATAGATATGGTAGGATAATATTTTTGGTATTTTTATGATAAAGATGCAAAGTAAAATAAAAGCAAAATAAAAGGCAATGGAAATAGCTAAGTATTGGAAGATTAATATGATGGAAAATAGGCCCGGGGGGCATAGGTTTCACTAGTGGCTTCTCTCGAGAGCATAAGTATTTACGGTGGGTGAACAAATTACTGTTGAGAAATTGACAGAATTGAGCATAGTTATGAGAATATCTAGGTATGATCATGTATATAGGCATCACGTCCGAGACAAGTAGACCGACTCCTGTCTGCATCTGCTACTATTACTCCACATATCGACCGCTATCCAGCATGCATCTAGAGTATTAAGTTCATAAGAACAGAGTAACGCTTTAAGCAAGATGACATGATGTAGAGGGATAAATTCATGCAATATGATAAAAAAACCATCTTGTTATCCTCGATGGCAACAATACAATACGTGCATTGCTACCCCTACTGTCACTAGGAAAGGACATCACAAGATTGAACCCAAAGCTAAGCACTTCTCCCATTGCAAGAAAGATCAATCTAGTAGGCCAAACCAAACTGATAATTCGAAGAGACTTGCAAAGATAACCAATCATAGATAAAAGAATTTAGAAGATTCAAATATTGTTCATAGATGAACTTCATCATAAACCCACAATTCATCAATCTCAACAAACACACCGCAAAAGAATATTACATCGAATAGATCTCCACGAGAGAGGGGGAGAACATTGTATTGAGATCCAAAAAGAGAGAAGAAGCCATCTAGCTAATAACTATGGACCCGAAGGTCTGAGGTAAACTACTCACACATCATCGGAGAGGCTATGGTGTTGATGTAGAAGCCCTCTGTGATCGATGCCCCCTCCGGCGGAGCTCCAGAACAGGCCCCAAGATGGGATCTCACGGGTACAGAAGGTTGCGGCGGTGGAATTAGGTTTTGGCTCCGTATCTGGTAGTTTGGGGGTACGTAGGTATATATAGGAGGAAGGAGTACGGCGGTGGAGCAACAGGGGGCCCACGAGGGTGGAGGGCGCGACTGGGGGAGTAGGCGCGCCCCCCTACCTCGTGCCCTCCTGGATGATGTCTTGACGTAGGGTCCAAGTCCTCTGGATCACGTTCATTCCAAAAATCACGTTCCCGAAGGTTTCATTCCGTTTGGACTCCGTTTGATATTCTTTTTCTGCGAAACTCTGAAAAAATAGGCAAAAAACAACAATTCTGGGCTGGGCCTCCGGTTAATAGGTTAGTCCCAAAAATAATATAAAAGTGAATAATAAAGCCCAATAATGTCCAAAACAGAATATAATATAGCATGGAACAATCAAAAATTATAGATACATTGGAGACGTATCAAGCATCCCCAAGCTTAATTCCTGCTCGTCCTCGAGTAGGTAAATGATAAAAACAGAATTTTTGATGTGGAATGCTAGTTGGCATAATTTCAATATAATTCTTATTATTGTGGCATGAATGTTCAGATTTGATATGATTCAAGATAAAAGTTTAATGTTGACATAAAAACAATAATACTTCAAGCATACTAACTAAGCAATTATGTCTTATCAAAATAACATAGCCAAAGTAAGTTATCCGTACAAAATCATATAGTCTGGCTTGCTCCATCTTCCCCACACAAAATATTCATATCATGTACGACCCCGGTTTTGGCCAAGCAATTGATTCATACTTTTAACGCGCTTCAGCCTTTTCAACTCTTACGCAATACATGAGCGCAAGCCATGGATATAGCACTATGGTGGAATAAGGTATAATGGTAGGGGTTATGTGGGAAGACAAAAAAGGAGAAAGTCTCACATCAACGAGGCTAATCAACGGGCTATGGAGATGCCCATCAATTGATATTAATGCGAGGAGTAGGGATTGCCATGCAACGGATGCACTAGAGCTATAAGTGTACGAAAGCTCAAAAAGAAACTAAGTGGGTGTGCATCCAACTTGCTTGCTCATGAAGACCTCGGGCATTTGAGGAAGCCCATCATTGGAATATACAAGCCAAGTTCTATAATGAAATTTTCCCACTAGTATATGAAAATGACAAAATGAGAGACTCTCTATTATGAAGATCACGGTGCTACTTTGAAGCACAAGTGTGGTAAAAGGATAGTAACATTGTCCCTTCTCTCTTTTTTTATTTGGGCCTTTTCTATTTTTTATGGCCTCTTTCTCTTTTTTTTATTTAGTCCGGAGTCTCATCCCGACTTGTGGGGGAATCATAGTCTCCATCATCCTTTCCTCACTTGGGACAATGCTCTAATAATGATGATCATCACACTTTTATTTACTTACAACTCACGAATTAGAACTCAATACTTAGAACAAAGTATGACTCTATATGAATGCCTCTGGCAGTGTACTGGGATATGCAATGAATCAAGAGCGACATGTATGAAAGAATTATGAACGGTGGCTTTGCCACAAATACAATGTCAACTACATGATCATGCAAAGCAATATGACAATAATGGAGCGTGTCATGATAAATGAAACGGTGGAAAGTTGCATGGCAATATATCTCGGAATGGCTATGGAAATGCCATGATAGGTAGGTATAGTGGCTGTTTTGAGGAATATATAAGGAGGTTTATGTGTGATAGAGCATATCATATCACGGGGTTTGGATGCACCAGCGAAGTTTGCACCAACTCTCAATGTGAGAAAGGGCAATGCGCGGTACCGAAGAGGCTAGAAAATTGCGGAAAGGTAAGTGTGCGTATAATCCATGGACTCACATTAGTCATAAAGAACTCATATACTTATTGCAAAAATTTATTAGCCCTCGAAGCAAAGTACTACTACGCATGCTCCTAGGGGAAGGGTTGGTAGGAGTTAACCATCGCGCAATCCCGACCGCCACACAAAGGAAGACAATCAACAAATACTTCATGCTCCGACTTCGTTACATAACGGTTCACCATACGTGCATGCTACGGGAATCACAAACTCCAACACATGTATTTTTAAATTCCACAATTACTCAACTAGCACAACTATGATATTACTACCTTTATATCTCAAAACAATTATCAAGCATCAAATTCCTCATGAAAATAATTAAAGCAAATTGCCATGCTATTTTAAGACTCTCAAAATAATATAAGTGAAGCATGAGAGATCAATAGTTTTTATAAAACAAATCCACCACCGTGCTCTAAAAGATATAAGTGAAGCACTAGAGCAAAACTATATAGCTCAAAAAATATAAGTGAAGCACATAGAGTATTCTAATAAATCCCGAATCAAGTGTGACTCTCTCAAAAGGTGTGTACAGCAAGGATGATTGTGGTAAACTAACAAATAAAGACTCAAATAATACAAGACGCTCCGAGCAAAACACATATCATGTGGTGAATAAAAATATAGCTCCAAGTAAAGTTACCGATGGAAGTAGACGAAAGAGGGGATGCCTTCTGGGGCATCCCCAAGCTTTGGCTTTTAGGTGTCCTTAGATTATCTTGGGGTGCCTTGGGCATCCCCAAGCTTAGGCTCTTGCCACTCCTTGTTCCATAATCCATCAAATCTTTCACCCAAAACTTGGAAACTTCACAACACAAAACTCAGCAGAAAATCTCGTAAGCTCCGTTAGCGAAAGAAAACAAAGACCACTTCAAGGTACTGTAATGAACTCATTCTTTATTTATATTGGTGTTAAACCTACTGTATTCCAACTTCTCTATAGTTTATAAACTATTTTACTAGCCATAGATTCATCAAAATAAGCAAACAACACAAAAGAGAATCTGTCAAAAACAGAACAGTCTGTAGTAATCTGTAACTAATGCAAACTTCTGGAACTCCAAAACTTCAGCCAAAATAGGAAGGCCTAGAAAATTTGTTGATTGATCAGAAGCAATTGGAATAATTATTTTATCACGTTCTGGTGATTTTTAACAATTAGTTTCGTGAACAGAAAGTTTCTGGAATTTTCTGCAAGATCAAATAACTATCATCCAAGATGATCCTATAGGTTAAACTTAGCACAAACACTAATTAAAACATAAAAACACATCTAACCAGAGGCTAGATCAAAGATTTATTCCTAAACAGAAGCAAAAAGCACAAAAACTAAAAATAAAATTGGGTTGCCTCCCAACAAGCGCTATCGTTTAACGCCCCTAGCTAGGAATAAAAGCAAGGATAGATCTAGGTATTGCCATCTTTGGTAGGCAATCCATAAGTGGCTCTCATAATAGATTCATAAGGTAACTTTATTTTATTTCTAGGGAAGTGTTCCATGCCTTTCTTTAATGTAAATTGGAATCTAATATTCCCTTCCTTCATATCAATAATTGCACCAATCGTTCTAAGGAAAGGTCTACCAAGAATAATAGGACATGAAGGATTGCAATCTATGTCAACAACAATAAAATCTACGGGCACATAATTCCTATTTGCAACAATAATAACATCATTAATTCTTCCCATAGGTTTCTTGATGGTGGAATCCGCAAGGTGCAAGTTTAAAGAGCAATCATCAAATTAAAGGAAACCTAATAAATCACACAAAGTTTTTGGAATCGTGGAAACACTAGCACCCAAATCACACAAAGCATAGCATTCATGATCTTTAATTTTAATTTTAATAGTAGGTTCCCACTCATCATAAAGTTTTCTAGGGATAGAAACTTCCAACTCAAGTTTTTCTTCATAAGATTGCATCAAAGCACCAACGATATGTTTAGTAAAGGCTTTATTTTGACTATAAGCATGTGGAGAATGTAGCACGGTTTGCAACAAGGAAATACAATCTATCAAAGAGCAATTATCATAATTAAATTCCTTGAAATCCAAAATAGTGGGTTCATTGAGATCTAAAGTTTTGACCTCTTCATTACCACTTTTATCAATTTTAGCATCAAGATCTAAAAACTCCGAATTTTTGGAACGCCTTCTAGGTAAAGGTGGATCATATTCAGTCCCATCATTGTCAAGATTCATATTGCAAAACAAAGATTTAATAGGAGACACATTAATAACATTTAGATCTTCATCTTTGTTTTCATAAAAATTAGAAGAACACGCTTTTATAAAGCAATCTTTCTTAGCACGCATCCTAGCGGTTCTTTCCTTGCACTCATCAATGGAAATTCTCAGGCCTTGAGAGACTCATTGATATCATGCTTAGGTGGAATAGATCTAAGTTTCAAAGAATCAACATCAAGAGAAATTCTATCAACGTTCCTAGCCAATTCATCAACTTTAAGCAATTTTTCTTCAAGCAAAGCATTGTAATTCTTTTGCGAATTCATAAATTCCCTAACACTAGTCTCAAATTCAGAAGGCATCTTATTAAAATTTCCATAAGAATTGTTGTAGGAATTACCATAATTATTAGAGGAATTACTAGGATAAGGCCTAGGATTAAAGTTTCCTCTATACGCGTTGTTACCAAAATTATTCCTACCAACAAAATTCACATCCAAAGATTCATTATTATTCTCAATCAAAGTAGACAAAGGCATATCATTAGGATCAGAAGAAACACTTTTATTAGCAAATAATTTCATAAGTTCATCCATCTTTCCAATCAAAACATTAATTTCTTCTATCGCATGCACTTTTTTATTAGTAGATCTTTCAGTGTGCCATTGAGAATAATTAACCATAATATTATCTAGGAGTTTGGTAGCTTCTCCTAAAGTGATTTCCATAAAAGTGCCTCATGTGGCCGAATCTAAAATATTTCTAGAAGCAAAATTCAATCGGGCATAAAATTTTTGTATAATCATCCACAAATTCAAACCATGCGTAGGGCAATTACGTATCATTTTTCATCCTCTCCCAAGCTTGTGCAACATTTTCATGATCAAGTTGCTTAAAATTCATAATATCGTTTCTAAGAGAGATGATCTTTGCGGGAGGAAAATACTTAGGGATAAAAGCATCTTTGCACTTGTTCCAAGAATCAATACTATTTTTAGGCAAAGAAGAAAACCAAGCTTTAGCACGATCTCTAAGTGAAAAAGGAAATAGCTTCAATTTAACAATATCATTATCCACATCTTTTTGCATATCACACAAATCAATGAAGCTATTTAGATGCGTAGCGGCATCTTCACTAGGAAGGCCGGCGAATTGATCTTTCATGACAAGATTCAAAAAAGCAGTATTGATTTCGCAAGATTCAGTATCGGTAAGAGGAGCAATCGGAGTGCTAAGGAAATCATTGTTGTTGGTATTGGTAAAGTCACATAATTTGGTATTATCTTGAGCCATCGTGACAAGCAAGCAATCCAACACACGAGCAAACAAGAGATGGGCGAAAAAGAAGCGAACGAAAAAGAGAGGGCGAATAGAACGGCAAGGGTGAAGTGGGGGAGAGGAAAACGAGAGGTAAAGGCAAATAATGTAATGCGGGAGATAAGGGTTTGTGATGGGTACTTGGTATGTTGACTTTTGCGTAGACTCCCCGGCAACAGCGCTAGAAATCCTTCTTGCTACCTCTTGAGCACTGTGTTGGTTTTCCCTTGAAGAGGAAAGGGTGATGTAGCAAAGTAGCGTAAGTATTTCCCTCAGTTTTTGAGAACCAAGGTATCAATCCAGTAGGAGGCCACGCACGAGTCCCTCGCACCTACACAAACAAATAAATCATCGCAACCAACGCGATAAGGGGTTGCCAATCCCTTCACGGTCACTTACGAGAGTGAGATCTGGTAGATATGATAGGATAATATTTTTGGTATTTTTATGATAAAGATGCAAAGTAAAATAAAAGCAAAATAAAAGGCAACGGAAATAGCTAAGTATTGGAAGATTAATATGATGGAAAATAGACCCGGGGCCATAGGTTTCACTAGGGTCTTCTCTCGAGAGCATAAGTATTTACGATGGGTGAACAAATTACTGTTGAGCAATTGACATAATTGAGCATAGTTATGAGAATATCTAGGTATGATCATGTATATAGGCATCACGTCCGAGACAAGTAGACCGACTCCTGCCTGCATCTACTACTATTACTCCACACATCGACCGCTATCCAGCATGCATCTAGAGTATTAAGTTCATAAGAACAGAGTAACGCTTTAAGAAAGATGATGTGATGTAGAGGGATAAATTCATACAATATGATAAAAACCCCATCTTGTTATCCTCGATGGCAACAATACAATACGTGCCTTGCTGCCCCTACTGTCACTGGGAAAGGACACCGCAAGATTAAACCCAAAGCTAAGCACTTCTCCCATTGCAAGAAAGATCAATCTAGTAGGCCAAACCAAACTGATAATTCGAAGAGACTTGCAAAGATAACCAATCATAGATAAAAGAATTTAGAAGATTCAAATATTGTTCATAGATAAACTTGATCATAAACCCACAATTCATCGGTCTCAACAAACACACCACAAAAGAAGATTACATCGAATAGATCTCCACGAGAGAGGGGGAGAACATTGTATTGATATCCAAAAAGAGAGAAGAAGCCATCTAGCTAATAACTATGGACCCGAAGGTCTGAGGTAAACTACTCACACATCATCGGAGAGGCTATGGTGTTGATGTAGAAGCCCTCTGTGATCGATGCCCCCTCCGGCGGAGCTCCGGAACAGGCCCCAAGATGGGATCTCACGGGTACAGAAGGTTGCGGCGGTGGAAGTAGGTTTTTGGCTCCGTATCTGGTAGTTTGGGGGTACGTAGGTATATATATAGGAGGAAGGAGTATGTCGGTGGAGCAACAGGGGGCCCACGAGGGTGGAGGGCGCGCCTGGGGGGTAGGCGTGCCCCCCTACCTCGTGCCCTCCTGGATGATGTCTTGACGTAGGGTCCAAGTCCTCTGGATCACGTTCCCGAAGGTTTCATTCCGTTTGGACTCCGTTTGACATTCTTTTTCTGTGAAACTCTGAAATAGGCAAAAAAACAGCAATTCTAGGCTGGGCCTTCGGTTAATAGGTTAGTCCCAAAAATAATATAAAAGTGAATAATAAAGCCCAATAATGTCCAAAACAGAATATAATATAGCATGGAACAATAAAAAATTATAGATACGTTGGAGACGTATCATTCACCCTCAGGGTTGAGGGTATGTACTAGTAGCTATGTGTTTGATCTCTCTCTATCTCCCTCTCGTGTTCTTGATTTGGCACGATCTTGATGTACCGTGAGCTTTATTAATATAGTTGGATCATATGGCGTTTCCCTCTATCTTGTTGTGATGAATTGGGTCTTGCTATTTGAGGTTTCGTTGTGTTCAATTGAATATTGGATTTGAGATCACTTGATGTATGTCTTGCATGTGGATACCTGTGGTGACAAATGGGGTATTCAATTGAGTCAGTTGATATATGTTTTGGTAATTAACTTGCGAATTCCCGAGGTGACATTGGGGTAATCTAGGCATAGGGGTTGATACATGTTTTCGTCCTACGTTCTCCGATAGAAACTTTGGAGTGATTCTTTGTCGCATGTTGAGGGATTGTTATATGATTCAATTATGATAGCACTATTGAGAGATTGCACTAGTGAAAGTATGAAACCTAGGTCTTGTTTCTAAGCATTGCAATACCGTTCGTGCTCTGTTTTATCACTTGCTACCTTTCCTTTTCTATATTTTCATATTACAAAAACCTATATCTACTATCAATATTACACTTGTATCACTATCTCTTCGCCGAACTAATGCACCTATACAATTTACCATTGTATTGGATGTGTTGGGGACACAAAAGATTTTTATATTTGATTGCAGGGTTGTTTGAGAGATACCATGTTCATCCTACACCTCTCACGGATTGATAAACCTTAAGTTATCCACTTGAGGGAAATTTGTTGTTGTCCTACAAAACTCTGCGCTTGGAGGCCCAAGAGAATTTACAAGAAATAAAGTTGCTTAGTAGACATCAGTACTCCATAAGGCTGGTGTCGCGGGATATCCACGGCCACCTATGGGACCAGGACGCCCCTTGCTGGTTTGGCAGGGGCATCGCGTTGCGCAAAGAGCAGCCCAGCGCACGACAGCACGCCATAGAGCACACCAGCAATTTACCCAGGTTCGGGCCGCCGCGAGGCGTAAGACACTAATCCTGCTTTAGTGGATTGATGGTGGAATGGAGATGGTGAAACGCAGTACACTTGCCCGGCAGGGGTCGCCGTAGGGCCACAGCGACTACGCGCGTATGGGGGTGTGGGTTCGTCAACTTTCCAGCCCTTCCTACGGGTGCCATGGGCCTCCTTTTATAGATTAAGGGGTCACCACAATGGCAAACTAGTCATTATCCACTAATATGATAGCAAACAGTGATATCATACCTAACTCTGCGGGCTGACAGGGTGCATTAAATGCACTGCTTGGCGTCACATCACTGGTTGCCCGACAAGGCTTGCCGGGCTATCTTGCCAGCTCTGCGCCTGTTCTCATGACACGTTGCAGGACAGGTGTCATCTGCGGGTTTGTTCTGTAGGGAATGGCTACCATGTGGCGAATGGCTGCCACTTAATCACCCCGCGGCTTGACAGCGCACTGATTAAGGACGTGGGTCGTGCTTGAGTGGTTGGCAGGGTGGTTCTGCCCCAACGAGCCCCGGCAGACCTTGCCGGGGTGCCTGGGTTGCCTGCTTCCGGCGGTGGCCTCGCCCCTTGCCGGGCTCGCCTGCCCGGCAAGGGAGGCCCATCTCTTGTCGATATATTACTCCTCTGGTTTGATCTTGGTCCCTTTGAACTGCATGTTGGTTCTTCAAATCTCTTGGTCCCTCTATCTCTGACTTAAGCTGGTGCCTCAATCTTTTCTTGTGCCTGTGCATAGTCTGGGCAATGGACCCAGGATTTGTTGCACTGACAAAAGCCCCTGGGCCTTCCCCGAACGCGCTGCCGAGCATCGCCGAGGTAGGGCCTAATAAGTGCATAGGCAGGGTTGCTGAAGGGGTTGGCCCCTTGAGGTTTCCCTTGCTGCTTCATTTGCCTTGACTTCGGGCCATTTTCTGGTTTCCCGGCGCGTGGTGCAAAGCCAATAGTGGTGCGGCCGCTCCAGTGATGGCCCGTGAATGACTTTAACGCACGAGGTAGAAACTGCCAATTTACTCCTCCGACAGCGCGACCTTATCCTTGGCCACGTATGCTGCACGCATCGCACGGGGTAGGTAACCGAGGCGCGTGGCGCAGGAGAGCATCTTGGAGAGGGTCTGCCCGCCTTGAATTGGCGGAGGAGGTCGGTGGTTGACGGGGCCCCCTTCCGCCATGCTCTCCATCGAGGCATTCCCTCGCGCTTCCGTTCCCGCCGGGCTACCTCTCCTGGAGCCCGATGGGGGCGGGATGGGCCTCCGCCCGGGCGCTCCTTTTGCCCTCCTCGCCTTTGACGGCTGTTCCTAGGAGGAGAGGGACAAGAAAGGGCATTACGGAGCACTTATCTTTTTTCAATCTTAAACTTGCAGGCAATCGCCAAATTCTAGTTCAAATAATGTAATCTCTCGAGTCCATCTTTGTGTTCTGTAATGCTTGTACTTGTATCAGCATATGAATGAAAAAGATGAACCTTGCAGGGAACCCGTGCATGTGTATGTCCATGCAGAGGTTGGGTGCCTCTTTAATAAAAATAAACGAGTTTTCCCGGCAGGATATCCTGCCGGCACCCTCTTTGTCTGCCGGAGATCTACGTCTACCGGGGCACAGACAGAGGGGCCAGCCCCTCGCCAACTCCTTTTTACCAGAGGCTACTGCGACCATCCTGACTGAAGCAAAGTTCGAGTCATGGATGGGAGCACCTAAGTTTCAAAAGAGAGGCGAGGTTTTCTCATGCAATAGCTTTACAGAACACTAATGGACAAGAGGTAAAACTTATCTGTTTGGCTTGCCGGGGATCGCTATGCCGCACAATCTTCTCATCCCTTGTCGAAGCCAAGTTCACGACAGGAACCTGCAACTCCATGTAGATGAGAATGAATGCAGGATGCGGTCCTATCTATATGCATATGCAAATGCTCATGAAATGCTTATGAAGTGATCTTGGTGTGCTCATGTATGCATGCAATCTTAGTTTGGGGCCCCCCTACAGCGCTTCTTTATTTTCTCTTGCAAGGGGTCATCGCCCTGGGTTTGTACAAGGGGTTACATGCAGCTGAGGCAAGGCCTGTACAAAAGGGTGGCTACCGGGCAGTGCTCGACATCCTCGCGCCTTACAGGTAGTACATGCGGAGATGCTCAATATTCCATGAGTTTTGCAACTGAGTGCCATCTCCAGTCTCTAGACGGACTGCGCCGGGTCTGGTGACTCGTACCACCTGGTAAGGGCCTTCCCACTTTGGTGACAGCTTGTTTGTACCCTTGGCGGATTGAACGCGCCTAAGGACAAGGTCACCTTCCTCAAAACACTGAGCATGAACCCTGTGGCTGTGATAGCGATGCGGGGCTTGCTTGTAGCATGCAGCACGCGTAGCAGCCCGGAGACGGTTCTCCTCAAGTAGCACAACATCGTCACGCCGGTGCTGATCTTGCACTACTTCATCGTAGGCAAGCACTCGAGGGGACACGTAAATGAGTTCCATGGGGATAACTGCTTCTGCCTCGTAGACCAGGGAGATGGGAGTCTGCCCGGTAGCTTGGTTAGGTGTCGTTCTGAGGGACTAGAGAACTACCGGCAGCTCCTCGATCCACCGCCTGCCGTGCTTCTACAGCGTATCGAAAGTTCTTGTCTTGAGTCCACATAGCACTTCAGCATTTGCCCTCTCAGCTTGTCCATTACTCCGGGGGTGTGCCATAGAGGCGAATGAGATCTTGCATCCAAGGGTACGAACGTAATGCATGAAGGCGTGGCTCGTGAATTGGGTGCCGTTGTCGGTGATGATCCTTGCCGGAACTCCAAAATGACACACCAATTCTTTCAACAACTTGATAGCCGACTGAGCAGTCACCTTTCTCACGGCAGACACTTCTGGCCACTTTGCAAACTTGTCGATAGCGATGAACAATAATTCAAAGCCCCCGATTGCTCGGGGGAAGGGGCCAAGGATATCGAGCCCCCAGACCGAAAATGGCCATGATAAAGGGATTGTCTGAAGGGCTTGGGCAGGCATGTGTGTTCTCTTGGAATGGAACTGGCAAGCTTCACATGTCGTGACGAGCTCAACCGCATTTTGGAGGGCTGTGGGCCAATAGAATCCTTGCCGGAATGCTTTCCCAACTAATGCCCTTGATCCAATGTGTGAGCCGCACATTCCTCTGTGAATCTCAGCCAGTAGTTCCTTTCCAACCTCTCGGCAGACACACTTCAATTTCCCACCGTTGGGTCTCCTTCTGTATAGAGTTTCATCGACAAACTGATACATACTAGCCCTCCGGGCTACTTTGTTAGCTTCATCTTGGTCGCCGGGAAGTTCTCCTATTTGGACGAAGCGGACGATGTGATAGAGGCAAAGGTGTCCCGTCTTTCGATGAGATGGTGGCCATCATTTTGGAGGAAGTCGACTTTGACGATCCGACTACGAACGTGCGAGGACGTCGCGCCTTAGCAATCACTAAACCAACTCAACCTGACCACGAAGGTCTGTTTCCTGCAGGCAAACGAAGAACAAGCAAAAACTAAGATTGCAATCTGGATATTGCGAATATAAGAGGAAAGCTTTATTGATCAAGGTGGGGTTCTGTGATGCCTTTGTCTGGTCGTTGAACACAAACGAAGTACGCGAAGTTGCAGCTATGGCGAACTTTAATCTAAACAAAACCCAAAGTCTAAACGGTGCCCTAAGGGCTGTATATATGGAGGAAGAGGGGGGAATTTCGTGGCCCTTGGGGAAGGGGTCCGAAACCAGCCCTATCTCTTGTTTCCCCACACATACGGACTCTAAAAACAGCCTATACTTATGTATTTCGAAATTACATGGGCCTGGCCAAATAATAAGGTGACGCAACACCTAGAATAGCCTCTGGACGAAATTTATGAAGTGGCATCTTGTATATTTCGTCCAAGGCTTCATGCACTCCTTATGGTGGCTTCAAAGTCGTGAAATCATCACTTGTAACTCTGTTCTTATCCCCCTTGCGCATGCCATCAACTCCATGCTTGTTCTTGCTCCAATGTTCATCCTTCTCCAAGCTAGGCCCTTCATTTGTAAGCAAAACAAATGTATCCAATTTAGGCAGCATCATATTCTCATGAACATTAGAATCATTACCAAGAAACGAAAGTACCTGGTAATTTAATTGGCGTGCGCGAGCTCTAGTAATTGGTCCAGTATATGTAACAGTAGGGGCTGTGGGTGTAACAATGGTATTGATGTCCTCATCATGATGTGCCTTGCCCAAGTTGGAGCCTGGGGCTCGGCAACGAGCACTAGCGGCATCTCCTCTGCTGCGGGAGTACAAGCCTCGTATGCGGGGTCCATGGGCCCGGCTGGAGGGGGTGGTCCGGCAGGCTGTGAGGAGTTGTTTCCGGCAGGGTCTCTGCCAGGAGCGGACGGCTCGACCCGGAGAAGCTTACTGTAGTCCAACTTTCTCCTTTTCCAGGCCATTGTGGCTGGTGATACGGAGGGCTGAGAGAGACGTTGAACAAAAGTTCCTGGTTCCACAGGAAGCTTCTGCACAGCACACTTTGACAGGTGATCAGCTACGCTGTTTTTCGCACGGGGTACGTGCTCTGTTTGCAACCCGTCAAAGTGCTCCTCCAATCTCCTCACTTCCTCGATGTATGCTTCCATCAATGGGCTTTGATAATCCTTATTGATTTGTCTCACCACAAGCTATGAATCTCCTCGTATGATCAGCTTCTTGATTCCCAATTTTGCTGCAATTCTGAGCCCCGCAAGGAGCCCTTCATACTCAGTTGTATTGTTGGTGGCTTCTTCCCGGGCAAAATGCATTTGGACGACGTATTTCAAGCGCTCCTCGGAGGGACAACAAGAAGCACGCCAGCCCCTGCACCTTGTAGGGAAAAAGCACTATGAAAATACATAATCCATTCTTGGGGTGATTCCTTGCCGGGTATAGCTGTCTCTATCACTTCCTCATTAGGGGTTAGCATCCATTCTACAATAAACTCTGCCAGTGCCCTGCTCTCAAGAGTTGATGTGCTCTCAAACTTCAAACCAAAGTTGGATAACTCCAAAGCCCATTCCACTATTCTGCTGGTAGCCTCAGGGTTTCGGAGTATCCTTTGCAACGGAAAATGAGTGACAACCGTGATCTCATGAGCTTGGAAGTAGTGGGGCAGTTTCCTTGAGGCCATAATGAGACCAAAGATCAACTTTTGCACGCCAGAGTACCTCGATCTAGCCCATTGTAACAAGGAGCTGATGAAGTACACTGGGTGTTGCACCACTTTCTTCCTTGCCGCGTCCTTGGGGTTGCTCTCGTTGTCGTGCTCATTGCCGTTCTGATCCTTTTCTGACTCTTCCGTTATCTGCCCACTTTCTGCCTCATCCACTTCTCGCTGTGCTACCAAGGCCACACTAACCACTTGGTTGGTTGCCGCCAAGTATAGCAACAACGGCTCTTGGGGTTTGGGTGCAACCAAGGTAAGCACAGAAGATAGGTAGGCCTTCAACTCTTGCAAAGCTGCATCTGCTTCTGGGGTCCACTTCATAGGCCCTGCCTTCTTCAAAATTTTAAAGAATGGTAGGGCACGCTCGATAGACTTGGAAATGAACCTACTCAGCGCGGCGACGCATCCCGCCAAGCGCCTCACTTCCTTAACTGTCCTTGGTGCTTGGATCTGCTCGATGGCTTTGATCTTGTCGGGGTTAGCTTGGATCCCCCGATGGGACACGAAGAAACCAAGCAGCTTGCCGGAGGGGACACCAAACACACACTTCTCCGGGTTAAGCTTCAAATTGATCTTGCGCAGATTAGCAAATGTCTCCTCCAAATCCTGGATAAGAGTTGTCTTATCCTTAGTTTTGACCATGATATCATCCATATA
This sequence comes from Triticum aestivum, assembly GCF_018294505.1. Taxonomy (NCBI): domain Eukaryota; kingdom Viridiplantae; phylum Streptophyta; class Magnoliopsida; order Poales; family Poaceae; genus Triticum; species Triticum aestivum. Next base: position 259,942,112 of record NC_057811.1, read on the forward strand.
AGCTTCTATGTTTCTGTGTAACTGTGTCTCAAAACCAATCTGAACTGCCCTTGCAAAAGTGGACCAGGCACTCTTTAGTCCGAATGGCATGCAGACAAAGCAGTACGTACCACATGGAGTGATGAACGATATCTTCTCTTCATCTTCTTTGGACATGAAGATATGGTGATAAACAGAATACGCGTCCAGAAAGGAGAGCAAACCCCACCCTGAAGTGGAATCCACAATATGGTCGATACGCGGCAAGGGAAATGGGTCCTTCGGGCAAGCCTTGCTAAGATCTGTTAAATCAATGCAAAGTCTCCATTTCCCATTAGCCTTCCGGACTACCATTGGATTTGCTAACCATGTAGGCTACAGTACTCCTCAAACCAAACCAGCTGCCTCCAGTTTCTTGATTTCCTCGGCAATGAACTGCTGCCTTTCTAAGCCTACTTCCGGACTTTCTGCTTGACAGGTCGGGCGTGTGGGCAGACAGCAAGGTGGTGCTCGATTACCTCCCTGGGAACACCAGGGATATCAGATGGTTGCCAGGAAACACATCGATATTCGCCCACAGGAAGGCTACGAGCGAGCTTTCCTATTTGTCATCAAGGGTGGCACTGATGGTGAAAGTACCGTCCACGCCAGCCAGCCCTGTCGGGACCTTCTTATCTTGGGGTGCAGCAACCTTGGATCTCTTGCTGTTGGAACACTCCGGCACGTCGTTAACGGGTGTCGTACACTTGGAGGGGGTACGCTTCCCGGACTCCTTGCCGGAGGTCCTATAATCCCTTTTCTTTCCTTTGCATTCCTTGGCGGGAGTTGTTGCTGCCGTAGCCTCTGCTGCGACTGCATCCCGGTACATCTTTTCCACGCACACAATTGCATCCTTCTCATCCAATGGGATAGTGATCACTCCCAGTGGCCCAGGCATCTTCAGAGTGTTATAAGCATAGTGGGATGCTGCCATGAACTTGGCCAGGGCCGGGCATCCAAGAATCCCATTGTACGGCAGGGGGAGATCAACCACATCAAACACAAACTTCTCTGTCTGGTAGTTCAGTTCTCCCCCAAACATCACCGGCAACGTAATCTTCCCTTTAGGATGGCTCCTGCCGGGGTTAACTCCTTGAAACGTGCCGGTAACCTCTAACTCTTCTTCTCCTATCTGAAGCTTGCTGATGACTGCTGGGGAAATCAAATTCAACCTGGCCCCGCCATCGACTAGCATCTTTGTGACCTTGAGGTTGCGAATTGTCGGGGAGACCAACAATGGCAAGCATCCTACTGCGGTGGTGCGGCCAGGGTGATCCTCCTCATCAAAGATAATTGGCGTCCGGGACCATTTGAGTGGTTTTCAGGCCTCAGGTGCTGGCTCCACGACATTGATCTCTCATGCCCACACTTGAGCTGGTGGTGGGAGGCGTGCAAAGATGCACCCCCATCAATGCATAGGGCGTTAGTGGCCTTCTGAAATTCCTGCTCATTGGTTTCCTCTTCATTTGCTTCATCACTCACATCATCACAGGCTTCCTTCTCTTGACCCCTGGCGGGTTTTCCTTGGTTCTGAAAGGGTTTGCCGGGGCGATTTGCTTCACCGCCTCGGCCCTTTCCGCCAGTGGCATTCTTACCTTTTTCCTTGTCACGCTTATCAAATTCCGCTCTCTATTTCTTGACAAGTTGCTCAACCTAGTAACACTCCTGAAGGTCATGGCCCTTGGTCCGGTGGATCTTGCAGTATGGGTCATCGCCTTTCAAAGCATTCTCGGCGGCAGCGGCTTCCCGGCAGGCTATGCAAGCGGCAACTTCCTTGCCCGGGGCCTCAGCCTTGGCCTTCTTACCGGTACTAGATGTGCCCGAACCTTCTACATTCATCACTGCCTTATCTCTATGCTTCTTACTGCGCTTCTTGCCCTTTCTCTGACTGGTTGATTCATCGTCATCCTCTGAATCAACATTGATGCAATCCTCCTCTCCAGGAAACTTCCTTCCTTCCTCCATCCGAGCACACTTATCCACCAGTGTGTATAGCTCCTTCACAGTCTTGGGCAACCGCACATTCATCTTAGAACGAATGCGACGGTTGCGCACATTGGACTGGAAGGCTGCTATAACGGCTACTGGATGGATATTTGGAATATTCCTATGAACTTTATTGTATCTCTATAAATACTTACGGATAGTTTCTCCTTCCTTCTGCTGGAGAATTTGCAGGTCGCTTGGCCTGCCGGGCTCTTGGTGGCCACCGGTGAAGGCACCGATGAACTCGTGGCACAGGTCTGCCCTTGACGAAATGGAGTTCTCCGGCAAGTGCATCAGCCAAGACCTCACGTTGGGCTTGAGGGCCAAAGGGAAGTGGTGGGCAAACACCTTCTCATCTCTTCTCCCGGCAGCTTGAACAACGATGGCGTAGATGCTCAGGAACTCTGCCGGGTTCAGCCTCCCGTCGTACTTCTCAGGTATCTCTGGCTTGAATGTGCGAACGGATGTCCAATGGACTTGCCGCAGCTCTTGTGTAAAGGCAGGGCAGCCGACCTCGAAAGTTAGGCACCCGCCAACACCGAGCACAGGCTCATCAACGTTGAGGCTGCCGCACCCGTTGGTCTGGCGGAGGTCGTCGTGGCGCCGATCTATGACGACGCGCGCGTGTCCCCGCCGCCTATCCTCCCGGGCTCGACGTTGGCCTGGACGTGCTCGAGGGTCAGAAGAGGCCATTGAGACGTCGTCGGGGTCTTGATTCAGCTACGCCTGCATCGGCTGCCGTGGTTGGGACTGCATGCAGTACGGGCGGTTGCTGTCGCTTGGGGAGGTCGTGGCGGGCCAGCTCGTCGTGAGCCCTCAGCTTTGGTGAAACTGAGCAGCCTATGGATGGTGGCATGCCATTCATCCATCTGCTTGGCCGCTGGCAGAAACCTCAGTAGCACCTGAGCTCGCGCCATAGCCTCCGTGGTTGTGCTTGGCATAGATGTTGATGACGTCGACCGCAACGTCGCCCGGCTCCTGATGGTGCCAGCGGAGGCGGCGGCAGTGGTGCCGCATCCACGCAGCTGTGGGACGACCACCTGGGTAGCGGGGTCGCGCGGCAGTGGTGCTCGAGGGTCAGCGGCTCCATCGAGCGCAGCGGTCTGGTCGTCTTGTCCGGGAGGAGGCACATGGGCCGCGGTCGCTCCCGTGGTGGGGGCGGACGGAGGGCGATGGCTCACCCCAGATCGAGAGCCGTTGTTGCAGCAATGCCCATCAGTGGGAGGAGAGGGTGAAGACGGAGTGACCCCCTCACCCGCACCTTGTGGAGCTAGACCGCCAAGGCATTGCTGATGCTATTCTCCTCCGACATCTCACGCCCCCGTGTCAGCTGCGGGGGGAGTGGCGATGGCGCCACCTGCTCCAATCACGCCCCCAGCAGCGTTCACTTCCTCGCTCACCCCCGCATCCTCCGAGGCACTAGAGGTCGCGGGCGACGGAGCCTTCGAGGTGGACGGATGGGCCGAAGGGCCGGACTTCTTCTTAGGCGCCATGGTCGATGGCATCGTCGAAGACGAAGATGGTGATGAAGATGACACGCTGCGCACACTTTCAGGTTCGCGCAAGCGAGCCCCCTACCTGGCACGCCCAAGATGTTGCGGGATATCCACGGCCACCTATGGGACCAGGAGGCCCCTTGCTGGTTCGGCAGGGTGACGTCGCGTTGCACAAAGAGCAGACCAGTGCACGGCAGCACGGCAGAGAGCGCACAAGTAATTTACCCAGGTTCGGGCCGCCACGAGGTGTAAGACCCTACTCCTGCTTTAGTGGATTGATGGTGGAATGGAGATGGTGAAACGCAGTACACTTGCCCGGCAGGGGTAGCCGTATGGCCGCAGCGACTACGCGCGTATGGGGGTGTGGGTTCATCAACTTTCCAACCCTTCCTACGGGTGCCATGGGCCTCCTTTTATAGATCAAGGGGTCACCACTATGGCAAAGTAGTCATTATCCACTGATATGATAGCAAACAGTGCGATCATACCTAACTCTGCGGGCTAATAGGCTGCATTAAATGCACTGCTTAGTGTCACATCATTGGTTATCGGGCAAGGCTTGCCGGGCTATCTTGCCAGCTCCGCGCCTGTTCTCTTGACACGTCGCAGGACGGGTGCCATCTGTTGGTTTCTTTTGTAGGGAATGGCTGCCATGTGGCGAATGGCTGCCACTTAATCACCCTGCGGCTTGACATCGCACTGATTGACGATGTGCGTCGTGCTTGAGTGGTTGGCAGGGTGGTTCTGGCCCCGCAACCCTCGGCAGACCTTGCCGGGGTGCCTGGGTCACCTGCTTCTGGCGGTGGCCTCACCCCTTGCCGGGCTCGCCTGCCCGACAAGGGAGGCCCTTCTCTTGCCGATATATTGCTCCTCTGGCTTGATCTTGGTCCCTCTGAACTGCATGTTGGTTCTTAAAATCTCTTGGTCCCTCCATCTCTGACTTAAGCTAGTGCCTCAATCTTGTTCTTGTGCCTGTGCACAATCTGGGCAACAGACCGAGGGTTTGTTGCACCGATAGCTGGCTGGGTTGAGGCCGGTGGGGGTTCTGTGATAGGTTGAGCATAGGCCGCTCCTTTGTCACTTGCCCTTGGCCCTCGCAGAGCACGAGCGACGTCAACAATGGCTTGGGCATCCAAGAGTACTGACAGTGGCTGGTTTGGGGGTGGCTGTTGCACCCTCTGATGTTGTTCATTGCGGGAAACCGCTGGTGAGTCAGCATGCAGGGTCCTGCTACGGCTTTGATGAGGAGTAGAATGTAGCCGGTGCTCACTACGAGAGTAGTTTGCCTGCTACGTCACTGCTATTTTTAGCATTGCAATGGCATTTCTAGCCTCCCTTTCCATCGGGCTATCTCCATTGATCGAGATTGCTGCAAGGTTATGTGTTGCTGCCAACACATTAAAGGGTTCGAATATGACCAACCGGCGTCTGGAAGTGCCTTGGCTGATTTTGAATCTTTGGTTGCCGCACCAATGGTTGCTGGTGATGAACAGGTGGTTACAACTGACTCGTACCCGTGTTTGAGGGAATCTATTGAGTCAATTGGGGTATGACAGGTCCTGCGTCGGGTGGACTAGTGCCGACTCCTTGCACTGCCAGGGCGGTTATGTCGCGTGGTGTCTCAAACAACCGTGTCAGCTCGATACTCGCCGGAAGCTGGCTTTGAAGTCTCCTCCGATGTACCGCAGATGACTCATTCTGACGAAAACTAAGGTGAAGTAGTGCTACTTCCAAACGCTTACTCTCTCTGAGGATTGGGCCTATATTTCCACCATACGTGCATTCTCTGAGTTGATAGCCTCCTAGATCTTGGTCATATGCTCAGGACACATTGTGATTTTTGCATTGCGCTCAGCCACGTACTCTGGAGTCACTGGATCCACCAGGAGCGTGCCAAGAGTAGTCATCAAATTCACTAGTGCTTGAACTCCTGTCTTCTAAGAGCCCAATGAGGCTGAAGCCGTCGCGACGGCTCCAGCTGCCACAAGGTTCTGACCCATTGTGGTATCTGCCGGATTGTGGTTGGTGGATGTATCTGTGATCAAGCGTCAATTCTAATCATATTGGGGCTGACTCTGGTTTCCTACCATGTAGACCGCAGTGCAGCGAGGCAGCTCGTAAGATTCTAGGCAGATTTCATCATCAGAGTAACCTCCCAGCCTCTAATCAAAAAGTGGGAGAATCGACTCAGTATCTCCAAACAAAGACTCATCGTCAGAATAGACAAGCATGTCACCACCAGACACAGAATTGCCCGACAGGTCGATTCCCTGCATGTAGCCGACAAAAATATGAGTCTGGTCGAGTCTATTCTGGCCGGGTCTGGGATGACAGGCGGACTCGACGAAGTCAGAGATGACGTCCGACACCAAACTAGATTCGCCGATTATGCCTATCAAGACGTGGATCTTGCCGAAGGGGACCCGGTACCCGAACTCGATTGAGTCAGCCTCGGGGCCCCAGCCAGAGTCGTTGATGTAGAGCTTGCCACGCCGGCTCTTCGTCATCCGATAGATTTCTTATCCCTCGATCCCTGGAAGAGCTCCCTCCAAGAACTTAACACCACCGTGCGCTGGTCCCATTGTGGGCACCAACAGTCGTGGTTTTGTCATGGCAGATGACCTCGTGAAAGGACTAAGTCTCTAGGCCATCGCAAATAGGTGGTTGCTTGAACGGGGTTGATCGGAAACAAAAGACAAGAGTTTACCTATGTTCGACCCCTCAAGGTGGAGGTAAAAGCCCACTCCTACCTTATTAATATTGATGATGATCTCGATTACAAGGACTTTCTTTCACTACCTAGATTTCGAGATGTTGTAACTTAGTCATTGGGTCCTAGGAACTCCCCTTTATATAATGGTTTGCGTCCCTAATTTACAGAAGATTCTGGGTTGTACTCTTAACCCGTATCCTACTCTATGTCTTATTATCCTTGTTTTCCATGTTAGGAAAGTTGTCCTTCTGGGCCTCTGCGTGAGTCAGCCCACGGGGCTTATGTGAGAGCCGGTCTCCTGTCAGGTCTTGTCCTGGGCTTTCAGCTCTTCTTGGTCATCCTTGTTGTGACCCGGCAGTGCTACGACTCACAGAGCCTCTAGGCTTAAGGCCGGTTCACACTAACGCCGGGTCTCAACCGTGGAGAACATCCCTAACACAACGGAAGCTATGGAGGAATATGAGAGGAAGAACAGGACGAACACAAAAGAACTCCAACATCTAGATCCACAAGGCTCCATTCACTAAGAGGAGAGATGGATTGGTGGAGAATGTAGATCTAGATCTCTTCTCTCTTTTCCCCAAAAAAGATGCAAGAATCATGGGAGTGATTGAGAGAAATCAAGCTCCAAGAGGTCAACAATGGTGGGGGAAACTTGTTCAAGAATCGCGTAGTTAATGGGGAAGAAGATCCCCTTTTATAGGACCCGCGAATCTAAGCGTTACGTTCTGGAAATGCTTAAGCATACTATCGCTTGAGAGAGCAGTACTACCTCTAAATATCAGTGGGTAATAGAAATCCTCACAATAGTACGTGCCGCACAACAGGGGAAATACCGCACAAGCGGTACTACCTCTTAAGTATAAGCGGTACTACCACTAATTGCCGGTGGGAAATAGAGAACCCCACGGTAGTACACGCGGCACAGCAGCAGAAGTACCGCACAAGTAGTACTACCACTTAAGTATAAGTGGTACTACCTCTTAAGGTATGAGTGCTATTGTCTCTTAATGTAGCAGTAGAACTAGAACAGCCATAACTTCTGCAGACGAACTCCGAAATTAGCAAACTCAAGCTTGTTGGATAGATGATGACAAGCACTATCCAACAACAAATGGATATTTTAATAACTAATAATGGATAAGAAATGTCAATAGAATAAAGAAGAGAACCTTCCTCAAATATGAACCGGCAAAATCAACAACACCTAAAATGCAAAGATGATGCATACAAACTCCGTTTTTGATGAACTTGATTTTGACAAGAAGACGAACACAAACTCTAAACCTCACATAGAGAAAATAAATAAATGATAACCAATAAAGATGATGCCAAGGATACAATGGTTTGAGCTCTCTACGAACAACACGATCAAGCTACTCACTCAAGAGCCCCCCTTTATAGTATGGCAATCAATCTCATGACCCGGTCTCGTAACTAACACCATGAGACCGGTAAAATAGAAAACATATCAAGGACAAACCTTTGCCTTGTGCATAATCCACTTGAGCTAGATGATGATGAGCATGCCCACCTCTAGTTGGAGCACCTTTCTTTTTAGCGCGCGTTTGGTGAAGACTCGCAATTTGCTCCCCCATACTCCACTATGCGAGAGCCACTCTTAGGCACATCTTCACAAGACCATTGTCACTAAATGGTCGACAAGATTCAAGCATAGGATCTCTTCGTGATGCTCCTCTCGAACTTCCTTACCGCGACCTTGATGACGACCACCACTTAACGTCATCCTCCATTGTTTATATGAGATATTACTTTTGATGCCAACCCATGGAAAGGTACCTACCCCACATAGAAACCTCACATAGATCATGGGTTAGTACACACATTGGTACGCGTCCGTGCTATACAAACGGTTTTTAACCCCTTTCTGCGACGACATTTGGAACCGTCGCCAAGTGAGTGTGGGATAGGCCCTCCTGGGACACCAAATGAGCTCGTGTGCAATCGGGCGAGGCACGAAACCCAATCATTTCCTTAGGTATGTACATCCCACATGGTGAATCCCAGAAAAACATTTCTGTAGGTATGTATATCACACACAATGAATCCAAGGAATACGTTTTTGTTCCGATGTACATCCCACACAGTTTTATGTGTAGGCTCGTGTGTGAAAGGTGTAACTATCACACACGCTCGGGCTTGGTTAATTGTTAGCTTTTATCAACTACATCACACACGATTTGATGAAGAAAAGTGTGTGGCATTGGGTTATCCATCACAAGTGCTTTTACTGCTAGAACCGTTTGCAAAGTTCCTTGACACATTTAGCAGGTTTATTAGTTTACAATTAATAATTCCAGTATTATGCAAATTCACATTTCATATCGAACAGCTATTTGCCAATTTCATATTAGGCACATAAATATATTTTAACATCACAGTACGATAGCTACATGAAAACAGCACGGTACAACATATAGCTAGTTCAACTTCATAAGAACAATATTAGAACAATATATTCATTTCGCTACTCGAGATCCAGGCTCGTCTTATCCACCTCTGCTTTCAGCTCAGTAAGAACCAGTTTTGCACTGGCCAACTGGGAAAGTGCCTCCTCCTTCGCCAACACCATCCTAGCAAAGTCTGATTTAAAAATCAGAGCTCATTCTCCACCTTCCTATTTTTATCCCGCATCCTAAAATATTCTTCAGCGTTGACAACACTTTCTCTGTTCTCTTCCTCATACATGCTCCAGAGCTTCGTTGGGCACATCTTCAAAGACTATGGCCACTCTTGATCAACCCACTCCAAGTAAGAACACTTTCGTTCATCCTATAATATTTAAAACTAGATCAGTAACAATTGTAGGGAAATGGGTTTATAGCAACATAGAAAATCACCAATGCTTATTTTGAAAAACTGAAGAAACATGTTAATTATGACATATCTTCTCAAAAAGATCAATGTGCAAATGAATTAATTGCTACTGAGACAACAACCAAATTCTGGAACATCAGAAGCTATAATTAACTACAACTACAAGTTCTTGCTCATGTACAATAAATAAGAAATTGAACATTTTATGAGGAAGGTAAATATAACTGCAACAGCATAGCGACAGTGTTTGGATGACAACAAATTGATACTAACAGGTGTTAAAAGTGCGTTATATCGACTAGAGGGGGGTGAATAGGTGATTTTTATGATTCTTCACTGAGGAATTTGCTAGTGAGGAAATTCCTTAGCGAAGAACTACTTGCAGCGGAATAAGTACTCAAAAGTATGCATAGCAGAACACAAGCATGGTCATCATGATGAAATGAAGACAAGTACAGAGTACAGAAAGCGTAAACACAGGATAACACAGGGTGAAGACAAACAGACTAAAGAAATTAAACTGAGGAAATTGAGAAAGTCTTCAGTCAAAGTATTCAAACACAGATATGAACAAGTGCACAACACAGCTATGAGGAAATGAAAGAGTTGAGGAAATAGAACCAGTAAGCTTGGTGAAGACAATGATTTGGTAGACCAGTTCCAACTGCTGTCTCAGTTGTATGTCTGGTTGGAGCGGCTAGGTATTTAAACCTGAGGACACACAGTCCCGGACACACAGTCATCACCGTATTCTCCTTGAGCTAAGGTCACAAAGACCTCGCCCAATCACTCGTGGTAAGTCTTCAGGTGACTTCCAAACCTTCACAAACTCGGTCACTCGGCGATCCACAATTTCCTCTTGGATGCTCTAGACCATGACGCCTAACCGATAGGAAGAAGCACAGTCTTCAAAGGTAACAAGCGTCGGATCCACGCAGTATCAATCTCTTCAGTGATGCTCAATCACTTGGGGTTTGTAGGTATTTGGGTTTGGGTTTTCCTCACTTGATGATTTTCGCTCAAAGTCCTCGGAGGATGGGATGCTCTCAAATGACAAGTGTCAGTTTCTCTCGGAGCAGCCAACCAGCTAGTGGTTGTAGGGGGCGGCTATTTATAGCCTAGGGAGCAGCCCGTCATGATAAGACATAAATGCCCTTCAATGATATGACCGTTAGGTGGGTAGATATTTTGGGACAGCTGGCGCATAGCACAGCAACGGTCGGAAATTTGAGTATCAAATTCCTCAGGGCTATCATGTTCCTCACTGTGTAGGCAATCCGCACTGGCGAATTCCTAACTCCTCAGTCAGAACAAATTCCTCAGAGACCAGAAGAACTTCGTCTCTGTCACTGAAGAATATGACTGAACTGTATGAGATTTCCAATGGCTTCACTCGAAGGGATTGGTAGGTGTAGGATTTTGAGTTGAGCATCACATGGAAATTTTTCCTTAGTATTTCCTCGACCCCCTTTAACAGTACGGTGTTTCCTATGACTCAAGAAAGAGAAAATGAAACTACGAAAACAAAAGTCTTCACGCTTCATGTTCCTCAAATGAATACCAAGTCTTCAAGGTCACACCAATTTCTTCACTTTCAAAGTCTTCAGAAAGTCTTCAGAAATCCAAAGTCTTCAGTCGAAGAACTTCATTTTTAGGGGTCGACTTTCTCTGTAAATATCAAACTCCTCATAGACTTATAGACCTGTGTACACTCATAAACACATTAGTCCCTTAACCTATAAGTCTTCAATACACCAAAATCACTAAGGGGCACTAGATGCACTTACAATCTCCCCCTTTTTGGTGATTGATGACAATATAGGTTAAGTTTTCAACGGGGATAAACATATGAAGTGTAAATACTGATATTGAGGAATTTGATTGCAAGATATAGAAGAACTCCCCCTGAAGATGTGCATAGTGAGGAATTTGCTTTTGAAGCAATGCACACTTGAAGAGTAAATCATGGAGATCTCCCCCTATATCTTGTAATTCATACACGCATTTGACATAATATATGAAGAATTTGAAATGCATGATGAAATATGGTGACTGATGTAATTCAGCATGCGTGCAATAACATTAACGAGGAATAAGCATGCAGAAGAAACAGCAAAAGTATCAGGCCACCATAGAGTTTTAAGTTTACAACTCGATCCAACAAAGTCATCAGAAGAACGAGAGTTGTAACTTAGAAAAAAACGCCCATATAAGATAGACCCGCTTGAAGACTAACTCAAATTTCTCCCCCTTTGTCATCGAATGACCAAAAGGTTCGAAAATGAGGACTAACGCCCCTGAAGAATATCAAGTTGATGAAGGAGCGCCAGCGTTGTTGGGGTCGTTTGTTGATGTAGGGCCTGCCGCAGTGTCGTCCAAGTCTTCATGTTCATCAGTGTCACGTGATGAAGAATAGGAGCTGGCCACCAAGGAAGGAACCTTGACCTTCTTGTACTTCTTCGGAGGAGGTGCAGCCCAGTCAAAATCTTCCTTGAGACCCATTTTCTTCAGATCTTCTTCACCATATATGTGCGACAGAACAGCCCAGGTGCGGTTGAGGGTTTCATGAAGGTAGTAATGGTTTTTCTTCACTGCATTGTGGGTAGCAGTCATGTTGTGAAGAATTGAACCAAACTGACGCTTGACCCATTTGTGATTGCGATCAACCTTCTGGTGAAGACTGAGGAGAAGCTCACGGTCAGTCATCACCATGGGAGCTGTGCCTTGAGGATTTGGCTTGGTTGCGTTGGTGGCAGAGTCATGGGTGGCAAAGTCATCATTGGTGGAGTAGGATGCAGCCTTGCGAAATTGACCATCCAATGGACGAATGCCTTCATCAATAATAGCAGTAGCCTTGCCCTTTTCATCAGCTGAGGAAAATGTCCGTTTGAGGACTTCAATCGGGGGCAAGTAGCTGCAATGGTTCAGTGTATCAGCTTTGTAGTTGAGTGAAGACCTTGTTCTGATGAATCTCATAATCCACGGAGCATAAGGCTTCAACTCAAAGGTGACATTGCGACATTGGCCAGAGTCCTCATGAAGAAATCATGGAAGTTGACGGGAACGCCATGAATGATATTGAAAAGCAGATTCTTCATGATGCCAACGACTTCTTCTTCATTCGAGTCGTGGCCCTTGATAGGACTCAATGTCTTCGTCAGAATGCGATAGACAGTCCGAGGCACATATAACAATTCCTTCACAAGGAATTTTGTTCTTGGGGCCTGACCTGGCTTCAATGGCTTCATCAGCACTTGCATATAGTGATCTGTAAGCTCAGGTTCACTGTAGACGCAACAAGCAGCTTCAAGGGGAGGACTGAGAGGCAAAGCACGAAGCAATTCAGTAGCTGGTGCCTTGTAGTGAGTATTTTCAGACATCCAGTCCAGCACCCATGAATTCACATCTTCAGAGTCTCCGGTGATGTGCAGAGTTGCATAAAATTGAAGAATGAGCTCTTCATTCCAATCACATATATCAGTGCAGAAATTTAACAGTCCAGCGTCGTAAAGAACACTGAGGACTGGCCCGAAGCACGGCAGAGATTCCATATCCACGTGAGGAATGTGCTCATGATCGAAGACTTTGTCTTTGTTGAACAGCACTGAGGAATAAAAATTTGCCTGGCTGGCAGTCCAGAAATGCCTCTTCCTAATGCGAGCAGAGTCATAGGGGTTGTAGTCTGTGAAGAATACGTGCTCGCCGAAGAAATCATCAGCCTTGAATTTTTGCTTCCTTGAGAATGGATCCTTTGGCTTGGGCAGAGGAGTGTCAGTGAGTTGCATCACAACCTCAGGAATCGCAATCTCAGGTTCTTCAGGCTGAGGAATTTCTGGTTCCTCTTCAGTGGCAGCCTGGGTCTTCAATTCTTCATTTTCATTTTCTTCAGCACTAGCGGCTGGAATGTCTTCATGAGCTTCATCAGATCCCATTTGAACTGTAGTTGCTGGGGACTGAGGAATTTGTTGCAATGGTGTGAAGAGTGGAGAGTTGGGGTGCTGACTTTCCCAAAAGTCATCATTCATCACTGGTGTGGTACAGCCAATGTCCACATCTTCATCTTCCATTTCTTCAACGCCAGCCTCTTCAGCAGTAAACTGAGGCATAGGCGAGGAAACTGTGGGGGTTGAAGGGATTTTATCCACTTCAATTTCTTCATCCATCTGCTCTGACGAAGCAGCAGAAGGATTTTCTTCATCAGATCCGCTAGGGATCACATATTCTTCATCAAAAGGGACGATTTCCTTTGATGGCATGGAGGAAACAGGAACAACATCAATTGGATTAGCAAATGAGCTTGTCAATTTCTTCATCTTCTTCGGTGCTGAAGAATCTGAAGGAGCTGATGCTTTCCTTTTCTTCACTGCTGCACGCTCTGCAGCCTTGGTCTTCTTCACATCTGATGCAGATGGAAGGATTGGAGTTGGAGTAGGCGCAGGAGGAGCAGAGGAATGTGGTTGATTTTCTTCAGGCACAACTGATGCAGTTGCCCTGACCTCTTCATTTTCTTCAGGCGCACCACTAGTGGATGCCCTGGCAATTTCATCAGCGGCTGGAATGCAGTCATCAGCCCTGGAACTCACATTTTCTTCAGCAGCCTGATTGTCATCAGCGGTGCTGGCATGTTCTTCAGTTGGCTGAGCAGATGCTTCAGCCTGAGGAATTTCTTGTTGCGATGGGGCTGCAACATTGGAGGTGAACATCTTAGTCAGTTTAACAAACCTGACCTTGGCTCCTTTCCAATCAGCATAGTAAGCATTGAAATCATCGCTGAGGACTTTGATTTCAGACTGGATCTTCACAAGTTCATCAGTTGTCATAGAGACAACGTTGTTCTTCAGGAATTTCTCCTTCCTGTACTGCGCTTTCTTGAGCTGCCTGGCCTTCTCAAATTTCCATTTCTCTTCTTGGATGAAGGCAGTCAGCATATGACTTTGGCCAGGAGTCAGCTTGAAGTCAGGCATAGGAGTGTTTGGGTCCTTGTGCCAGAGATCAATGTAATCGAGGATCAACTTTGGATCCAAAAGCAGAGGCACATTTGTGCCCTTGGCTCTAGCGGCCCTGACTTGCCTATCTCTGATGATTTCAGCAAGTTCTTCATCATCAGCTTCGTCTTCTTCAGACGGCACTTGGAAGGCGACCTGCTTCTTGTGAGGACTTGGGCGAGAGCCTCGTCCAGCAGTGGTCTTTGTCTTCAGCAGAGAGGGTCCTGTTGAAGAATTTGGTGCAGCTGAGGAACTAGCTGAAGCTCCTGAGGCAATAGAGATGCCTGTAGTCCTTTGGCACGTGGCAAGATGCACAGGTGCTGAGGATTTGGTCGGAGCAGCTGAGGACTTTGGAGGAGCAGGAGCAGCGTGAGGAATTGGCCGTGAGGGCTTAGCTGAGGAACTTGGCCGTGAGGGCATTGAAGAAGAAGCACTTGGCTTATGCGCAGGCTTCTTTGCCATGGATTTCTTCGGCCTTACAGAGGCCTCAGCAGCAGCAGCAGCAGAGTCTTCGTTGAATTTCCTCACTGCATCTTTTGCCTGTTTGGCCAGCTTGGCCTGGCGCTTGGCCCATTCTTCAGGATAATCTTCACCACGCTTGAGGCTGGTGAGATCAGCTTCTTGGCCAGGTGCCAACGGAGGTCTTGAGCATGGAGGATTGAGTGCGAATTTCTTCATGTACTTGGGAGTCACATACCTGTACTCCCTCCACTCTCTTGCCCATCTCCTCTCTATCTTCTGAATGCGCACCTTGCGCTGATTTTTATCTTCCTCAGGGGGTGTGCAGTACCCAGCATAGATGTCCTCAGGGATTTCAAAGGCAGTATTGATTTCAGGCCTCTTTCCTCCTTTCTGTGGCTTCTTTCCATCAGCCATTTTCTTCAGTTGAGGAATTTGAACAATTGAATTCTCTGAAGAAGTATGCAACTTTTCTTCGAGGAACGCTGCAAATGAGTTAAGTTGATGAGAACCTAGTGATTCAGCAGCGGACATGAGTACCTGTGAACAGAGTATAGTTGCGAGGAATTTGGAGAGGTCATATGCGTTCTCAGAAGGTTTTTCAAAAAGAACAAGTTTGAGGAATTTGACCAGATGAGTCTTGAAGAATTTCACTAAGCGTTATTTGTTTTAGGTTCCAGAGTTGTATAGATCGAAGATCCACACAATTTAGGAATCTTGAAGAAAAATTATTTCTTAGAGAAACGAATCAAGAACAGATGACATGTGAGGTGTTTAGGGTGTGAAGAATTTGAAGAATAAACACCTTTGAAGATTTTGTAGAAATCATTTGAATCAAAGAGGGCAGTAAAAGTAACTTTTAATTACCCTGAACGAAGAACACGACGAACTGTGAGGTAGAGATGAGAAGTTCGTCTGTGCAGATCTTCCACGCCCTAACTCGGCGGAGGAAGACGGCTACGGCGGCGGCGGAGTGAAGATTTCCGCGGCCGGCGCGAGTACGGCGGCGACGAGGTCGAGGCAGTGAAGCTCTTCCTCACCGGCGACGATGAAGTAGCGGCGGCGCTAGGGTTTGAGAAGCTCGAGCTGGAGAGAGGTCGAGCGGAGTAAAGGAAGTGAGGAAGGGGAGAGGGGGTATTTATAGCCACGGTGAAAAACTGTTCGCCCGAAGAAATTGGACGAACGTGCCCCTGACCCTTCTCATTCGCTTGACATGTGTCACCCACGTACTGAGAAGTGGAGATCGTGTTAGATCGTGGGTGAATAGATAAGTATTTCGTGGGATGCGGAACGGTTTGAGCGGCAAAGCCGAAAATTTGGATAAGATAAGTTAAAAGTTCCGTTCGCAAATTCTTCAGCTGACAAGGACACAGTGAAGATTTTGAACGAGTTTCAAATAGAACGCACATGAAGAATTTGTGAATAGATTGGGTTGAGTATAGCATAGAGGGGGAAGGGTCCGATCACATTCACTTAGCAGAAAAACCAACTTGAAGAATTAGCCATAAGTGAATGCTGTAGAGGACATAAACTCATATATATATATATATATAGCCAATGAAGAAAAACGACGGAAACAGTGAAGACAATGCAAAGTTGAAGAACATGAACAACTGAGGAATTTCAAAACTGAGGAAAAACTCAAATTGAAGATTTTCAACTTTTGTGGTGGCGTGACCCACCGTATAAGAATGATGATTTCAGACACCGCGTACAATTGTCGTAGGGCTCTGAGAATCAAATTCTTCATTAATTTCTTCACACTTAGAGTGTTATTCTTCATTGATTGAAGAAAAACGTTTCTTCATGTGTTGCACATCTAAGTCATCAATTTTGCATAAGTGTTAGGATGAGTGTCCTTTTCAAAGAACATTCGAAGATTCTAGGATATTTAGCTCACACCGCAACTTGCTAAATCTCTTCTCATCCAAGGGCTTTGTGAAGATATCGGCTAGCTGTTCTTCAGTCTTCACATGCTCAATAGAAATGTCGCCCTTCAACACATGATCGCGAAGAAAATGATGACGAATCTGAATGTGCTTTGTCTTCGAGTGCTGAACTGGGTTGTGAGCAATCTTGATGGCACTCTCATTGTCACAGAAGAGAGGCACATTCTTCACGTTGACGCCGTAGTCCTTGAGAGTTTGCTTCATCCACAGCAATTGAGCACAGCAAGAACCAGCAGCAATGTACTCAGCTTCAGCAGTAGACAGTGATACGCAGTTCTGTTTCTTCGAGGACCAACAGACCAAAGATCGTCCGAGGAAATGACATGTACCAGATGTTGACTTGCGGTCCACACGATCACCAGCATAGTCAGAGTCAGAATATCCAATGAGATCAAAAGCCGAGCCCTTGGGGTACCATAATCCAAGTGTTGGTGTGTGAGCTAGATATCGAAGAATATGTTTCACAGCCTTATGGTGTGATTCCTTCGGTGTAGCTTGAAATCGGGCACACATGCAAACACTAAGCATAATATCTGGCCTAGATGCACATAAATACAATAAAGAACCAATCATGGAGCGGTATACCTTTTGATCGAAGTCAATACCATTTTCATCAGTGCACAGATGGCCATTTGTGGGCATCGGAATTTTGACGCCTTTGCAATCTTGCATGCCGAATTTCCTCAGTACATCCTTGAGGTATTTCTCCTGAGATATGAATATGCCATTGCGCTGTTGACGAATTTGAAGACCTAAGAAGAATTTCAACTCTCCCATCATAGACATTTGATATTCTTCACTCATCATATAGGCAAATTCATCACTATAACGTTGGTCAGTACAGCCAAAGATAATATCATCAACATATATTTGGCACACAAACAATTCACCATCATAAGATTTAGTGAAAAGAGTAGGGTCGAGTGAACCGGGTTTGAAGCCTTTCTTCATGAGGAATTCCTTCAAAGTATCATACCACGCCCGAGGGGCCTGCTTGAGGCCATAGAGGGCCTTATTGAGTCTGAAGACTTTGTCAGGATGCTTTGGATCTTCAAAACCTGGGGGTTGAGCAACATATACTTCTTCCTCAAGCTTACCATTGAGGAATGCACTTTTCACATCCATTTGATATAAAGTGATATCATGATGGTTAGCATAAGCAAGTAATATGCGAATAGCTTCAAGTCTAGCAACAGGTGCAAAAGTTTCATCGAAATCAATTCCTTCAACCTGTGTGTAGCCTTGAGCTACAAGCCGTGCCTTATTCCTCACCACAAGGCCATTTTCATCTTGCTTGTTGCGGTAGATCCACTTTGTGCCAATGATATTGTGCTTGCGAGGATCTGGACGTTTAACCAGTTCCCAGACGTTGTTGAGCTCGAATTGATGTAATTCTTCTTGCATGGCCTGAATCCACTCAGGCTCCAGAAATGCTTCATCTACCTTAGTGGGCTCTGTGATAGAGACAAAAGCATAGTGCCCACAAAAGTTAGATAAATGTGAAGCTTTTGAGCGTGTGAGAGGACCTGGTGCTTCAATGTCATCGATGATCTTTTCAACTTGCACTTCTTTTGCAACGCGAGGATGAGTTGGTTGTCGTCGAGGAATTTGATCAGCATTTTCTTCAGCACCATTTTCTTCAGCATTTTCTTCAGGTGCATTAGCTCGACGTTCTTCACGTTCTGGAATGAATTCTTCAGCAGATTCTTCGGTAGGAATGACATCCTCAGTAGCCTTGAACTTGATAGTTTCCTCAGGTGCTGGTTCATCTATCACAGAGGGTAGGTGCTCTCTTTGCGAGCCATTAGTTTCATCGAACCGCACATCTACAGTTTCAACAACCTTGTGAAGAACGTTGTTGAAGACTCTGTAGGTGTGCGAGTCCTTTCCGTAACCAAGCATAAAACCTTCATGTGCTTTCGGTGCAAATTTAGCATTGTGATGAGGATCTCTAATCCAACATTTAGCACCGAAGACTTTGAAATAACTCACATTGGGTTTCTTGTCAGTGAGGAGTTCATAGGCAGTCTTCTTGAAGAATTTGTGAAGATATACCCTGTTGATGATGTGGCACGCAGTATAAATTGCCTCAATCCAGAAGTGACGAGGCGTCTTGTACTCATCAAGCATAGTGCGAGCCATCTCAACAAGAGTTCTGTTCTTGCGCTCCACGACGCCATTCTGCTGAGGAGTGTAAGGAGCATATAACTCATGAGTAATACCAAGTTCATCAAGATAGTCATCAAGACCTGAATTCTTGAACTCAGTTCCATTGTCACTCCTGATGTGCTTGATCTTCACACCAAAGTTGGTTGAAGCCCTCGAGGAAAATCGTTTGAAGACTTCCTGCACTTCATGTTTGTAAGTAACAATGTGTACCCATGTGTATCGAGAGTAATCATCAACAATAACAAAGCCATAGAGAGATGCATCATTTGTGACAGCTGAGTAATGATTAGGACCAAAGAGGTCCATATGAAGCAATTCAAATGGTCGAGTAGTGGTCATGATAGTCTTCGCTGGATGCTTAGCCTTGGTCATCTTTCCAGCTTCACAAGCTCCACACAAGTGATCCTTGAGGAATTTGACATTCTCAATGCCAATGACATGCTTCTTCTTCGCAAGCGTGTGCAAATTCCTCATGCCTGCATGACCAAGTCGTCGATGCCATAGCCAGCCTTCTGAAGCTTTTGCAAGTAGGCACACGGCTGGTTGCGGTCCTGTAGAGAAATCAACAATATACAAGTCTCCTCTCCTAAAGCCTTCGAAGACTTTGGAATTGTCAGCTTCCATAACCACAACACAACGATACTTGGCAAAGACAACAACCATATCAAGATCACAAAGCATTGAGACAGACATAAGGTTGTATCCTAAGGACTCGACAAGCATGACTTTGTCCATGTGTCGATCCTTTGTGATCGCCACCTTACCTAGACCCAATACCTGACTTTTGCCTTTGTCAGTGTAGATGATATGCTTCAGATGCGATGGTTGTCACCAGTCATGTGATTTGTACAACCACTATCGATGACCCACTCAGTGGCTTTGGGTTGATCATCCTGCAGATGAATTAGTGCAGCTTACGAACTTCATATACTTTATCAGTGAAGAATATGACATCACAATTCATCAGACCAATTTCATCAAGCAATGCAACAGTTAAAAACAGCATGAGGACGTGAGAAATGAAAGTTCATTTCTTCATGATTAGCATGCGTCCTTTTAGGCACTTTTCAGGTCTCCAGCAAATTCTTCAGACGTTAAAGTACGTCTGGAGACCTGACCCTGCATAAAAGATTAGTTCTTTTTATTCACCACCCACATCTGAAGGGGCAGCAAAGAGTTCATCCTTCTGCGAGCTCCATACGAGAAAGGTGGCATAGAAGCCAATCCATTTCGTTTCACATAAGAGGAGTTAGGGTAAGCATATAAATAAGCAGAGAAATTCTTCGAGGACTTATGAACATAATGATTAGAAGAATAATGCTCATATTCATAGCCCTTAGCTCTTCCCTGCGAAACAGAGTTGTTAGCACGATGATGTTCATATGAGGACTTTGATCCTTTTGAGGAATTTGATCCACGTGAGGAATTTGGTCCGTATGAGGACTTGGATCCATATGAAGAATTTGGTCCATATGAAGAATTTGATCTGGGGTTCCTATTCTTCACAGGTGGTGTCATGAGGACATTCACCTGAAGACTTTCAAGGCACCTTTTGGGAACCCAGATTTTCTTCATAGGAGAACCGTTCCTGCAGTTAGTGCCAACATATCTAGCAAATACTTCACCATTCTGATTTTTAAACAGTTTATAGTTGGAGTCAAATGACTCATCAGAAGAATGAGAAGATTCACATGTAAAGCCAGATAAATTAGATGGATCAACTGGAGGTCCCTTTGCAGCAACCCATGAGGTTTTGGGGTACTGCTCAGGCTTCCAATATGTACCATCAGCATTGAGTTTCCTCTCAAAGGCAATACCCTCTTTCCTAGGGTTCCTGTTGAGGATCTGCTTTTTAAGCACATCACAAAGAGTCTGATGCCCTTTGAGGCTTTTGTACATGCCTGTCATGTACAATTCCTTCAGCCCTGCATCGTCAGTGATACTAGCAATGTCCTCAGATGAGGAATTAGTGATAGCAGAGACAGTTGAAGAATTTGTAGCATTAGAAGCATTTGAACATTCAGGTGAAGAATTAGCAGATTCACGTTCAATGCATTTCAAACATGGAGGAACAAATTCTTCCTGAGCAGCGCTGATTTGTTGAGCAAGTAATGAATCGCGCTCCTTCTGAAGATCTTCATAACTCACTCTTAGCTTCTCAAGATCTTGCTTTCTTTGAAGAAATTCATAAGAAAGCTTCTCATGATCAGATAAGAGAGTGTTATGTTGATCTTGAAGGGTGTCATACTTAGTATGAAGTCTCTGAAGACTTTCAGCCAAAGCTTTTGACTGATCCATTTCTTCACCCAACATATCATCGCTCTTATTTAGCATGTATTGAACTTTTTCCAAAGCTCTTTGTTGTTTAGTGGCAAGGGAAGCAAGTTTGACATAGCTGGGTCCAAATTCATCACCAGATTCATCATCACTTGACTCGGATAGGTAGCATTCAGTTACCTCAGCACTTTTTGCCATAAGGCATGATGAAGAGGATGATGATTCTGGTTCGAATGTCATCGCTTTGAGAGATTCCTTGAAGTCCTCAAACCAAGGATCATGACGGGTTCGATGACCTTCATAGACCTCAGAGAGACGGTCCCAGATAAGCTTCGCATGATTGAGATGCATGATGTTCCTGAACTGATTTTGAGACAGACAGGAGCAGATGACGTCCTTCGCCGTGAGGTTGAGAAGAGTGTACTTGCGAATGTCATCAGCTTCCGCCGTCTTGCACAGATCGGTAAGACCAATCTCAGTGACGGTCCACAGTTCGCTGTTCATCGCCATGAGGCGCTTCTTCATCATGGCCTTCCACTTGGGATACTCGTGACCGTCAAAGATGGGGCATGTCACTTTCTTCATACCTGCGGTCGACATAACTAAAACTCCAGGCGGTTAAACCAAAATCACACAGAACAAGGGAGTACCTTGCTCTGATACCAATTGAAAGTGCGTTATATCGACTAGAGGGGGGTGAATAGGCGATTTTTATGAATTCTTCACTGAGGAATTTGCAGTGAGGAAATTCCTTAGCGAAGAACTACTTGCAGCGGAATAAGTACTCAAAAGTATGCATAGCAGAACACAAGCATGGTCATCATGATGAAATGAAGACAAGCACAGAGTACAGAAAGCGTAAACACAGGATAACACAGGATGAAGACAAACAGACTGAAGAAATTGAACTGAGGAAATTGAGAAAGTCTTCAGTCAAAGTCTTCAAACACAGATATGAACAAGTGCACAACACATCTATGAGGAAATGAAAGAGTTGAGGAAATAGAACCAGTAAGCTTGGTGAAGACAATGATTTGGTAGACCAGTTCCAACTGCTGTCTCAGTTGTACGTCTGGTTGGAGCGGCTAGGTATTTAAACCTGAGGACACACAGTCCCGGACACACAGTCCTCACCGTATTCTCCTTGAGCTAAGGTCACACAGACCTCGCCCAATCACTCGTGGTAAGTCTTCAGGTGACTTCCAAACCTTCACAAACTCGGTCACTCGGCGATCCACAATTTCCTCTTGGATGCTCTAGACCATGACGCCTAACCGTCTGGAAGAAGCACAGTCTTCAAAGGTAACAAGCGTCGGATCCACGCAGGATCAATCTCTTCAGTGATGCTCAATCACTTTGGGTTTGTAGGTGTTTGGGTTTGGGTTTTCCTCACTTGATGATTTTCGCTCAAAGTCCTCGGAGGATGGGATGCTCTCAAATGACAAGTGTCAGTTTCTCTCGGAGCAGCCAACCAGCTAGTGGTTGTAGGGGGCGGCTATTTATAGCCTAGGGAGCAGCCCGTCATGATAAGACATAAATGCCCTTCAATGATATGACCGTTAGGTGGGTAGATATTTTGGGACAGCTGGCGCATAGCACAGCAACGGTCGGAAATTTGAGTATCAAATTCCTCAGGGCTATCATGTTCCTCACTGTGTAGGCAATCCGCACTGGTGAATTCCTAACTCCTCAGTCGGAACAA
The DNA here is from genome assembly GCF_018294505.1 of Triticum aestivum. Classification (NCBI taxonomy): domain Eukaryota; kingdom Viridiplantae; phylum Streptophyta; class Magnoliopsida; order Poales; family Poaceae; genus Triticum; species Triticum aestivum. The sequence goes on from NC_057811.1 coordinate 259,964,704, forward strand.
ATTCCTCAGAGACCAGAAGAACTTCGTCTCTATCACTGAAGAATATGACTGAACTGTATGAGATTTCCAATGGCTTCACTCGAAGGGATTGGTAGGTGTAGGATTTTGAGTTGAGCATCACATGGAAATTTTTCCTTAGTATTTCCTCAACCCCTTTTAACAGTACGGTGTTTCCTATGACTCAAGAAAGAGAAAATGAAACTACGAAAACAAAAGTCTTCACGCTTCATGTTCTTCAAATGAACACCAAGTCTTCAAGGTCACACCAATTTCTTCACTTTCAAAGTCTTCAGAAAGTCTTCAGAAATCCAAAGTCTTCAGTCAAAGAACTTCATTTTTAGGGGTCGACTTTCACTGTAAATATCAAACTCCTCATAGACTTATAGTCATGTGTACACTCATAAACACATTAGTCCCTTAACCTATAAGTCTTCAATGCACCAAAATCACTAAGGGGCACTAGATGCACTTACAGGTGTGTACATGCACAAAGTTAGTAACATAGAACTAATAGCACTAAGGCCGTCCACTATGTATGCCAAAACTGGTGTAAAGACAACTGTTGCTACATCTCGCACTGGTGCCCTGCACTGGCGAGCCGATGCAGCGGAAAAAAATCAGGGACCCGGACTCCGAAGCACCTAGTTGCTCTGATGCCTAGTTCCTTCGTGCCATAAAGATTTAGTATTTTACTACTTGGCTGCTTGGATGTGTGGACCAAGGTTGGCTGCACAAACTGCTGAACCGGTGCCAAATAATTTTCTAATGGCACCGCTGATGAGATGGCAACAATTTTAGATACTAGGTACAAACTGTGACACTGTCTTAGGATGCGTTTGGTTGAAGGTGTGGTATGAATGGGTTGGGACCATGACAGTGTCTGAATCACATCTAACAAATGATTTGTAACAACGAAAGAGGGTCTAACCTTCTCTGCACATGCCAGATACTTCCTCCCACTGTCCATAGATTCAAACGCAACTAGCTTCACGCATGGAGATTGATGGTGACAACGAGTAGATAGATCTTCAGCCACCCCGCTCCATTCATTGCCACTGATGGTCATAGGGAGCTACAATAGGAAGAAATGACTCAAATCGACTGTCGGGTAAAAATCCTTCCACTACAAAAAAATACACTTCCGTGATGATACGTGTTCGTCACAGTAGGTCACGTTTTCTGTCATGCATGTACATCCATGAGATTTTATGACAGAATCAAGATAGTCATACCTGTGCTGTCGTAGAAGTGTTCCATGACATTACCAAAATTATCATCATGGAAGTGTCCACTTCCATGACGATAAATCCCGCGTCATAGAAGTGCTTTCGTCAAGGGTGACTGACACGAGGCATCCACCGTAATGGGTCGCGGTTAAGCTATCGGGTTCCGGTTTGGATCCGATAACCCGTTAACAGCGCGGACCAATGGGGATTTACCACGTGTAAAATTATCATTGGACGGCAGATCCACGTGTCGGCCCGGCGTTTGGACAGTTGTCATCCAGTGAATGGACGGAACGCGCCTATGATACGTCGACATGTCTCTCGGCCCAATAGTGACCCATTCAGGTTAAAAGGCCAGGCCTGTCAGAATAAGCGGGCCGGCCCATTAGCGGCCTACTTGAGTAAGGCCCATTTACAAGCACGGCCCATACAAGTTACATAGAATCGGCCCATTAAAGGCCCATTCTAGATTTGACAATTTCTGGCCCATCATCAGTTTTAGCCCGTTAACGGCCCGCTACATCTTTGGGCCCAATTGCGGCCCGAGCTTCTTTCGGCCAGTTAGCAGCCATCGTCAATACCAGCCCGTTAACAAACCGGAACGTCTTTCGGCCTTTTCTCGGCCCATTCTGCAGTTGGGCCAATTCTAGCCCGCTGTGACTTTAGGCATGTCCTCGGCCCATTCGGTAAATGGGCCAACTCCTAGCCCATTTTATCTCTCGGCCTGTTAACGGCCGGCACAACACTTGGGACTTTGACTTTAGGTCCATTAGGGGGCCACATTTCGCACGTGAAAGCACAAGTGCTCCCTGGGTAATTTTGGTAATTAATGTCAACATATCTCTTGTTGGACTAATACTTTTATCTAGTATATTTCAGATGAGTTCAACAGTGGAGTGGCGTGGACAAGAGGATGTGGAACCCCTTCAAAATGCTTAGGACACATATTGGCTCAAACTCAAGACTCTACATTTTTATTTTAGTGATCCAAGATCACATTGAGTCCATAGGAAAAGCCAATACTATTAAAAGGGGATGAGGTGTTGCTTAATGGCTTGCTTGCTCAAAATAGTGATATGCTCCAAAAGCCCTCAACCACTTTATCATATCCACATATGTCCCAAACCAAAAGTCAAACTCAGCCCCACCGAATTGATGTATCCGGCGCCACCAAGTTCACTTGACATAGCCACTGCCAGAAACCCTAATCAGTTCAGTCTCACCGATGGGATCTCGGTCTCACCGAGATGGGCTTGCAAAATCTCTGTTGCCTATTGCAATAATTTCGGTCTCACCGAGATATGCAATCGGTCCCACCGAGTTTGCTTGACCAACTCTATGTTTTGCTCATTACCAAAATAAGTCTCACCGAGTTTGTGTAATCGGTCAAACTGAGTTGAGGTTTTACCCTAACCCTAGCACATCGGTCCCACTGAGTTGATTACATCGGTCCCACCAAAAACTCTAACATTCACATTTTGAACCATATTGGTCTGACCGAGTTTCTCGATTCGGTCCCACCGAGTTTGGTAAATTGTGTGTAACGGCTAGATTTTGTGTGGAGGCTATATATATCCCTCCACCCATCCTTCATTCGTTAAGAGAGCCATCAGAACGTGCCTACACTTCCAGCATACATTTTCTGAAAGAGAACCACCTAATCATGTGTGGAGACCAAGATATTCCAATCCAACCACAAGAATCTTGATCTCTAGCCTTCCCCAAGTTGCTTTCTACTCAAATCATATTTCCTCCAAATCCAAATCTGTGAGAGAGAGTTGAGTGTTGGGGAGACTATCATTTGAAGCACGGGAGCAAGGAGTTCATCATCAACAGACCATCTATTACCTTTTGGAGAGTGGTGCCTCCTAGATTGGTTAGGTGTCACTTGGGACCCTCTGTCAAGTTTGTGGAGTTGAACCAAGGAGTTTGTAAGGGCAAGGAGATCGCCTACTTCGTGAAGATCTACCCTAGTGAGGGAAGTCCTTTGTGGGTGATGGCCATGGTTGGACAGACAAGGTTGCTTCTTCGTGGACCCTTCGTGGGTGGAGCCCTCCGTGGACTCACAACCGTTACCCTTCGTGGGTTGAAGTCTCCATCAATGTGGATGTACGATAGCACCACCTATCGGAACCACGCCAAAAATCTCCGTGTCTCCAACTGCGTTTGCATACTCCAATCCCATCCCTTTACATTCTTGCAACTTGCATGCTTTACTTTCCGCTACTCATATGCTATTGTCATGCTTGCTTGAAATGTATTGTGAATGTTTAAACTTGTGCTAAAACTCCACCTTAACTTGAAGAAATTAAAAACTGCTACTTTTCTTTATTGAGGGTCTAATCACCCCCTCTAGAAACCTCTTCTTGATCCTTTCAATTGGTATCAGAGCATTGGTCTCCATTGCTTTGGTTTAATCACCATTGGAGGAAGATGGATGAGTCTACGTTGGGGAGTCTTAGACGTAGAGTGCCTATACTTGATGGAGAGTTCTTTCATGAGTGAAAAAATGAGATGCTTGAGATTTTCAATGAATATCATTTGAACAAGTACATTACTAGCCCTCATGCACCCCTTGTTGATCCTATGCATCCTACCCTTGATGAGTCCATTGACATGATTCGCAACCTTAGAACCGTCAATCTTATTACTAGAGGTTTGCCTAGAAATTTGCTTGGTTGCTTGCCTACTCTTGATTGTGCCTACACTATATGGATATTTCTTGAGGAACGGTTTCAAAACTATTCCTCGCAAAACTTAGATGAGATTCTTCACAAGTCTATTGCTTTGAGTAAGATGAATTCCAATGATCCTAAGTTTGGTGATTGTCTATTTGAGCTTACTAACCTTATGCGTGCCAAAGGAGATGTTGGAATCATTAGCAATATCATCTCCGAAGCCATTGGAATTCATAAAGACGAACATTGTGATGATCATTTATCTAAAGAATCACTCTCTCTAGGAATTGATCCATCACAAGACGATGTTGAACATGGATACTATGATGAGGATGATGATGGTGACTTTGATCTCGATGAGTCTATGAGACACTTTGGTCTTATGGCTAATCTTCGCGGCTACATGGTTGGGGGAAAGGAATGGGTTCTTGATAGTGCATGTACCAATCACTTGACCGGAGACAAGGATATGTTTCGTGAGCTAGCTGAAAACGACAGCCCTCGAAAGTATGCCACCTTTGGTGATAAATCAAAGGGTAAGGTGGCCACCTCACATGATAGCTCCATACAAAATGTTATGCTCGTTGAATCTCTTGGCTACAATTTACTTTCCATATCTAGAGATGCTGACTTTGGTTTCAATGTCCTATTCACCGAAGTAGATTGCCAAGTGTTTCGTAGAGATAATCATAATATGGTCTTTACCGGTATACGTAGAGGTGATCTTTACATTGTTGATTTCACGAAAAAGGCTCAACCTAGAAATTTCTTAATTGCTAAATCCTCTAAAGGCTGGTTGTGGCATAGAAGGTTAGGTCATGTGCGCATGTGAAATCTTGACAAGCTTATTAAAGGAGATCATATCCTTGCAGTGAAAGATGTTATATTTGACAAGGATAGATTGTGTAGTGCTTGTCAAGCAGGAAAGCAAGTTGGAGGAAGTCACCCTGTGAAGAACATCATGACCACGAGAAGACCGCTCGAGCTACTTCGTATGGATCTCTTTGGTCCCAATGCCTATAAAAGTCTCAGTGGAAACCCATTTGGTCTAGTCATAGTCGATGATTTTCCAAGATTTACGTGGGTGTTCTTTCTTGATGATAAATCGCAGGTCCAAAACATCTTCAAGAACTTCGCTAGGAAGGCCCAAAATCAATTTGAAGTGAAGATCAAGAAGGTTCGCAGCGACAATGGAAAGGATTTCAAGAATGCAAATGTGGATACCTTTCTTGACGAAGAAGGGATTTTACACGAGTTCTCGGCTACGTACACACCTCAACAAAATGGAGTTGTTGAGAGGAAGAACCAAACTCTTATTGAGATGGCGAGAACGATGTTTGATGAGTACAAGACGCCAAAACACTTTTGGGCGGAAGCGGTTGAGACAGCTTGTCATGCAACAAATCGCTTGTATCTTCACAAGCTACTCGACAAGACGGCATATGAGCTTCTCAACGGTAACAAACCCCAAGTTGGATACTTTCGAGTATTCGGCTCAAAGTGCTATATTCTTGATAAGCATCATCGTTCTAAATTTGCTCCTAAATCTCATGAGGGTTTCCTACTCGGCTATGGCTCAAACTCTCACACTTACCGTGTATACAACAATTTCACCCGAAAGGTTGAAGAGACGGTAGATGTGAAGTTTGATGAATCTAACGGCTCGCAACTAGAGCAATTGCCAATTGATGTAGGAGAAAAAGACCCTTCGGAAGCAATCCAAGACTTGCCTATTGGCAAGATTCGTCCAACGCAGGTGAAGGAGAGTACCTCGTCCGTCCAAGTGGAAGCTTCTACCTCACGACAAGGTGGAGACATGGAAGCATCCACAAGTGGGACACGCCAAGATGAAGAAAACGAGGAAGTACACCAAGATGAACCTCATCAACCTCCTTCTCCACCTCGACAAGAGAATGACAACGTCAACAATGAGAAGGACAAGAAGAAGAACAATATGATGAAGAAGATGTTCCACCCCGACCCAAGCAAAAGCTCTCAAGAGTTCGAGCAAGAGTGTAACATCCCAAAATTCTATATTTTGGAATGTTATATTAAATAGATAGTTTTGATTGTTTGCTTGATTGTGATGAGTGAAATTCGAAACTTTTTGAAAGTTAAACGAGAGGGAATAAAATGACTTTCCCAAACTTTCATTTTGCTTTTATGATCTCCCTGAATTCAAATTCTTTTCATCACAAAACCCTGGAGAGAAGATAGCATGACTTCTTCCATTTTAAATGAATAGGGATTTGATAAGTTTTGAATCTTATTTGGAAATATTTTCCAACTCAGAAACTTTATGCAACTCAATGATTTTCATGAGAGAAGATAAAATGACTTCTTCAAATTATATGAAATATGAGCTGGAAGTTTCAAAGATTTCAAATTTAAAACTCCCGTTGAAATTATTTTCAATTTGGAGTAATTTGGGTTTTATTCAAATTATTTTTCTCCAAAAATAAAATATATGGAAATTAGGGTATAATGATTCCCTACAATAGAAAATTGGAGAAAAATAAATTTGAAAGCATTTTGGTATTTTTAAAATGATTTTTATGAGGTTTTATTGCAACAGTAGCACTCTTTGCTTTACTTGAATTTGTGTGGATATTATTTGACTCTAGAAAAATGTTCATGCTGTAGGAAATCTTCTTCTGAAAAATTTGATATATTATATGCCTATATAATATTTTTTACTTATTTTGTTTTTATTACTTTTACCTGTCTGCGTTCAAAAAAAAGAAGTTTTCTTGTCGACTGGTTCGGCCTAGCCAGTCGAGCCAGGCCAAGGCCTAGTTCGTCGCCGCCGCCTTCCCCGAGTGCGGGAGACCGGCTCCCGCACGGATGCGCCGCCACAGGAGTCCCGGCCGGATTCCTCCTCAATCAAATTTTAAATTTTCAGAAGAAAAAAAAACATGTTCAAGTTGATTATCTGGATAGAGGGGATCATAACGAAGAAGTGGGCGTTGGTTTTGATGAATTTGGATAAATGAGTAAAAAGTAGTGATCGTTTGAAAACTAGGGGCTAGTCTGTAAAAAAATAACACTACGGATAGGTCCCTAGCAGAAATTAAAAAGAAAAAGAAAAAGAATAAATAACGAACGTTCACTACCGAACGCTAACAAGCAAACCCGTTCGCTAAAGAACCCTAACTAACGAACGCTCATAAAATAAGTTAACCAAAAATAATAAACCGGCTAAAACGAAAACTGAACCCTAAAAAGAAAATAAACCGGGACGGTTAGTTACCGGTTCGGCCGGTTCGGGCAAGAAAACCGATGGCGACGGTTGTCGACAGCAGTGGCTCCGGTGAGGTGCAGCAACGGCGGCGGTAGCGCAGGGCTACGGCAGCAAGGTGCGGCGCGGCAGCGGGAGCAGCGGCGAGTGCGACGGAGCTCGGCGGCGGCGCGGGCAGCAAGCACGGCGGCGGACGGGTGTGCAGCGCCGGCGACATGCGGCGGCGGCGCTACGCGAGCGGCGGCGGCGAGAGGAGAGAGGGGGGCCGGTCCTCGGGCTTATATAGGGGGGCGAGGGGGTGGCGTGGGGAAGGGGTCGAGGCAGAGGAGGAATCCGCCGGGACTCCGGTGGCGGCGCATCCGTGCAGGAGCCGGTCTCCCGCACTCGGGGAAGGAAGCGGCAACGAACTGGGCCTTGGCCTGGCTCGACTGGCTGGGCCAGCCCAGTCGGCAAGAAAACTTCTTTTTTTAAACGCAGATAGGTAAAAGTAATAAAAACAAAATAAGTAAAAAATATTATATAGGCATATAATATATCAGATTTTTCAGAAAAAGATTTCCTACAGCATGAACATTTTTCTAGAGTCAAATAATATCCACATAAATTCAAATAAAGCAAAGAGTGCTACTGTTGCAATAAAACCTCATAAAAATCATTTTAAAAATACCAAAATTCTTTCAAATTTGTTTTTCTCCAATTTTCTATTGTAGGGAATCATTTTACCCTAATTTCCATATATTTTATTTTTGGATAAAAATAATTTGAATAAAACCCAAATTACTCCAAATTGAAAATAATTTCAACGGGAGTTTTAAATTTGAAATATTTGAAACTTACAGCTCATATTTCATATAAGTTGAAGAAGTCATTTTATCTTCTCTCATGAAAATCATTGAGTTGCATAAAGTTTCTGAGTTGGAAAATATTTCCAAATAAGATTCAGAACTTTTCAAATCCCTGTTCATTTAAAATGGAAGAAGTCATGTTATCTTCTCTCCAGGGTTTTGTGATGAAAAGAATTTGAATTCAGGGAGATCATAAAAGCAAAATGAAAGTTTGGGAAAGTCCTTTTATTCCCTCTCGTTTAACCTAAAAAAGTTTCGAATTTCACTCATCACAATCAAGCAAACAATCAAAACTATCTATTTAATATAACATTCCAAAATTTAGAATTTGGGATGTTACAAACCTACCACCCTTAAAATGAATCTCGTCCTCGAGATTATGAGAGGCTAGCAAGAAATAGGTTAGGTTCGGGGTCTTCTCCAAAATCCATCGATCATCACATGGGGTCTGGGGTGCTACCACCCTTAGAAACATGGTTACGGTCCCATCAATACTCATATACTCCATCCTTATTCTTAACAGGGCCAGTCTTCTCAGATCTTCAGTATAATTCCTTCTCTGGCTCTTCCGGTAGTGGCATAACCTTTTCCTCAATCCTTGTATCCTTTCATCTTGGTACTGTTTTTCCGAGACTGGGTCTTCTTAGCTGACGGGTCTGGCGCCAATACTAATCGACTATCGATATCTCATGGTGGTCAACCATTTATGGTTTCTCCTACAGGAAATGGATCTGGGTTGAACCTCACCATATGACCTGCGGTTGGCAAAAGCTGCCTTGTACCAGGGAAAATACTTATACCATTCTAAGGTTTAAACAAGGTTTTGGTCGTCGTCACTCTATTATAGGTAAGTCACTCAGATTTACCATCCCGTATAGCAAGGCGAATAATAAGAGTAAGTTGGTATGGTGATCAATCCATCCCGCACCCAAATCATTACCTTGTATATGGTTTAGCGAATCTCGCATTCTAACACTCGGTCATCCTCACAAGCATTGTACAATTTCTCTTTTCAACGAACCAAGTTCGAATAAATCCAAGTATTCTGTAAGCCAAACAAACATCTATCGTTTCTTCACACTCTCAGGTTTTGCGTAAAATCTTATAAAATCGTCTGTTGATAAGGTCGTATCTTCTTCCAGGGTTTTTCCTTCAGCAAGAGTGTGCTTGCTTCTTGGCAGGTCCTGGGGCCTGTGGGTTATGGCCCATCTCATCACTTGTAATCCTTGAACTCATCATCGGGGCAACTGATCATAAATCCAACATCCAACTTCCTAGTATTTTAAATCCATCCAATTATACTGTCTCCCTTCCTTCTATTTGTACCAAACTAAGACGTGATTACTCAGACTCATCTGGAGTTACAATTTCTTCATATTACCAACATTATTCCTCCTTTATATCCAGTAGTACTTCATTCCTTCATACTCTTGGGGTATCCCACCTATCGAGATAAAACTTATACTTATGAAGTCCACTCCGTGGAACATCATTATCCTTTCCAGGGATCAAATCTCCTCACAGGGTACTACCACCCTTAAAATGAACAAATTCATCCATAGACCATATTTCTCATATCCTCGAAAATGGTCAACATCTTTCTTCATAGAGTAACAACTCATAAAATCCAAATCAGTACCCACGATACTAACTTTATTGATTCTCCAATGATTACAATCTCTTGTATTTCCATATGCCTCAACTCAACACCTCAATATAAAAGAATTGTTCCCACTACTACTACTATACTCCTTTTGTTGCAAACTCAACTATTTAGCACAAGCTTCCTTCTCTTTGGGACAATCCCTGGCAAAGTGCCCTGCTTCATTGCAACGAAAACATATTACTTTCGACAAGTCTCGTGGTTTCCTTATGACTACACAGCCTCCTTGGGTCCTCGGCTTCCTTTTTGGGCAACTGCTGAAGTAGTGCCCTGACTCCTTGCACCTGAAACAGGTGATATGACTCAGGTCCTTCCTGGAGTGCAATCTACTTCTCTTCCTGGACTTTTCCGTTCCAATCAGGGCTTCTATCTCCTGTGGGTCATACTCTACTTCCTCTGTCGGAATGCTACTAGGTCCCCATTCAAACAATTCTGGGAGATGTGTCCTTCTTCTCCACATGAATAGCATGACTTTGTGCAGTGTTTAATTGGGTCTCCTTAGGGTGTGCCCTCCACCTCTTCCTTCATCACAGGTTCTTCTAAAATTTCCATGAGGGCTCCTTTCATTGCTTCTTTCTTCTGCTGGATGGTTCTTCGAACCATGGGGTAAATATGACACTGAGCAGGGTAGTGGGTAGTCCCAAGAAACAAGTGATCTGCCTAGTTGGGCATTTCTTCAGCTGGGTGACTTCCTTCACAATTAGGGCATTCATCCTTGTGTTCCTTATGGTTGTGTCCTATTTCTCCACAAAGCTTGCATCCACAAGTTTTCTTCATATCCTTTCCATAGGGATTCAATTTCTGGGACACAAACCAAGACTTTGGCAAAGTCAACTTAAATTCTTCCCAAGTGGTTACTCCTTGCCATCCATTGATGGTTTGGTACATCCTCCACCAAGTAGCAGCACCTCTTTCAAAGCACTAAAGAGCATGCTGGGTCATATTCCTTTCGACTATAGGGTTATTCTTCATGTGATCCTCCATGTTCTGAATCCATCGGTCTGTCTCCAATTGACTCATCGGTCCATAAAATACAAGCTCATCTCCATTCATCCTCTATTGGGTCCATGGGTTTTGGGGTGAGATAAGAGAGACAGAGAGGGGCACACACAATGCAAACAATAGTTTTGAAAAGACAGGTTTTACTGTGGCTGTCGGAAAAACATCAAACAAATGACAGCTCACAATCGTCGCATCTAACGTAGGTATAAAACAGGGGTTTGGTCTTCTAAAGGTCAACGTCGCCAAACTCTTCAAGTCTTGTTTATGCCTCTGATGGCTTCTTCCGATCGTGATTGTCCTTCTCAAGTTCTTTTGCCAGATCATCTCTGACGATGCAAAGTTTCTCGTGACGTCCTTTAATGTTCTGGAGTTGCACTCCAAACTTCTAGTTTCAACATCCTTTCATGAACCATGGTCCTATGTCCTTCAGTCCCTGACGAATCTCCGGTATTCTCGAGGTTTTGCTCCTCTAGCTTGGCTACTTTCAGCTTCTGGGTCCTGAGTTCTTCACAAAATACTTCTTTGTCAAAATACGGCTTCATAAAGGTCCACCCTAAACTTCTTGATGTAACACTCCAGATCCTGGTGATACTCCATCTAAGGTTAAAAACTTCATCTCTTGCTGATACTGGCTCCATTAGCCTTCTACCATCAAATCCTTCCAAAGAAATGCATGCTTAACTCCGCCTGGTGACCATGGCATAAGCGGGCGATAACACCATGGATATCCGTGTTTCTGCTCTTGTCATTACCATGAGCTATCATTCCATAGTTGATATCTCCTGCCTTAGGGTTTTCTTGACAAAACTTGGGGTTCTAATGCTCCTTGTTCCAGTCTTTCTCCGATACACCTTGATCTCGGTATTGACAGCTTCCATAGTCTGCCAAGTTCCATAAGGGTAGTCTTCCTAGGTCATACAAATATGGGAATTCTTCAGAGCCTTCAAATTCTCCTAGTCTTCGGAGTCTTCAACCGTTGTAGTTTCCATTATTATAATGCACGGTAAAATCCTCTTCATTCCGAAGTGGTCTTAGTTGTCCGATATCTTGTACTTCTTGGAGTGGTCTCATCAGTCGAATCTTCGAGTGGTCAAAAGGAGAAAAGGGTATGATCTCACTAAAGGGAATATTTGAATAAGCTCATAAGAGAAGTGAGCTAAAAGATCCTTTTGAAAAGAAAGTTGTAGAGAAAATCTTTTCCTATGGGCTTGCCAGTTTCTAGGGGTCATGTCCTACAGTCAACCTGTGCTCTGATACCATCTTGTAGTGACCCGACCTCAGACGGTCAAGTCTCTGTGCTTAAGTGTCATCCCTAGATCGGTATGCTGACACACACAGTACTCGAGGATTTATAACAGAGGTAAATCACATGTATAAAGTAACGTAAATACTATTACCTCAATCCAAATAGCGAAAGTAACAACAAGGTTGTGGATTCCCATCAACACCAACGGCAAAGTTGAGTGTAGAAATCGTAACCCTAACGTATCACTTACTCGTCGTAAGAATCCTGCAACATGAGACGTTGCAGCCACAAAGGGTCAGTACATTGAATGTACTGGCAAATTCACACCATAGGATAATGATGAATAATAGCTATCACTACATGCATATATGGCTGGTGGAAAGCTCTATGGTTAACATGTTTTTGGGAAAAGCCATTTTTTCCCTACTGCAAAGGAATATATTTTATTTAACTACAAAATTTGTTGAAAACATTGAGAAGGTTCCTCCAACTCAATCCCAAATTAATAATCATCAACCCAACCAATTTATTTAAGTAAAGTGTCGAGATCAGCATGATAATCCAAGTACCAGATACTCAAGATGTCCATAACTGGGGACACGGCTAATCATGATTAGTTTGTACACTCTGCAGAGGTTTGCACACTTTTCCCCACAAGACTCGATCTCCTCCGTTGGATTTCTCGCACTACATGGTGTTTGAGAAACGGATGACGAGACACAGTCTTTCAGGAGCACTTACTCTCTACTCCGGGCGGACCGGTACACCTACAATCCCCCTACATCTGCTAGTCCACCTCTTCGAGATCTCACGCAACTTACTCAACTATGCCAGAGCCCATAATGGCTTGTGGCTGCACACGGAAGTTTCTAGCATGAATAATCTTATGATCCCTTTGAGCCTGGGTGGCATTCCATAGGGTGATCACACGGGTCCTCCGGGATCCCCTTGGGCAAGCACTGGGTTCTCCAGGTGCCCGGGCAAACCACTGGGTGCTCCAGGGTGCCCCAACCATTCCACCCAGATGTGTATTAAAGTAGCCACCTTAAGTTAACCATTAATTAACAACTCGCACATCTGTCATGAATTCACTCAACTAATCCACGTCTACGAGCATAGCATAGCGGTATAAGCATAACGTACTAGTAACTCCCAAGGTTTGAATGCAGGACAATAGGTTCCTACCTCATCAACTACTTCCCAATACCCACATATTATCAATTCCTAACCATGCAATGTTTGAGGGTGAAACTAATGCATAAAAACTGGGTATGAAAGGGATATGATCAAAGTGTGAACTTGCCTGTACTGTTGATGAAGATGATTCGCACTCATAACTCATGATAGTTCTACTCGTCACACTCCGGTCAATCTATCGTAAGCAAGCAATAGTAACCACACATAAGCAATCACTCAAAAGATCGGAAGGAATGAAGAAGACAATTCGGAAAGCATCAAAACCAAGCAAATAACTCTTGCAAAATAAAACAATTTCTAACAGTACCAAAATTAGGTGAATTTTGCCTTATCATAAAGTTTAGGTCAAGAGCTTCGATTTGCAAAAAGAATCCATTAAAACGGAGTTATAAAACTCAAGTTATGAACAAAAGAAGTTTGAACTCAAATCTGTTTGAAATCAAATTTTAAATTTTCAAAAAAAACATGTTCAAGTTGATTATCTGGATAGAGGGGAACATAGCGAAGAAGTGGGCATTGGTTTCGATGAATTTGGATAAACGAGTAAAAAGTAGTCATCATTTGAAAACTAGGGGATAATCTGTAAAAAAATAACACTACGGATAGGTCCCTAGCAGAAATTAAAAAGAAAAAGGAAAAGACTAAATAACGGCGTTCGCTACCGAACGCTAACGAGCGAAACCGTTCTCTATAGAACCCTAACTAACAAACGCTCATAAAATAAGTTAACCTAAAATAATAAACCGGCTAAAACAAAAACCGAACCCTAAAAAGGAAAATAAACCGAGACGGTTAGTTACTGGTTCGGGCAAGAAAACCGACGGAGGAGATCGAGTCTTGCGGGAAAAAGTGTGCAAACCTCTGCAGAGTGTACAAACTAATCATGATTAGCCGTGTCCCCGGTTATGGACATCTTGAGTCTGTGGTACTTGGATTATCATGCTGATCTCGACACTTTTCTTAAATAAATTGGTTGGGTTGATGATTATTAATTTGGGATTGAGTTGGAGGAACCTTCTCAATGTTTTCAACAAATTTTGTAGTTAAATAAAATATATTCCTTTGCAGTAGGGAAAAATTGGCTTTTCGCAAAAACATGTTAACCATAGAGTTTTCCACCAGCCATATATGCATGTAGTGATAGCTATTATTCATCATTATCATATGGTTTTAATTTGCCAGTACATTCAATGTACTGACCCTTTGTGGCTGCAACGTCTCATGTTGCAGGATTATTACGACGAGTAAGTGATACGTTACGATTTCTACACTCAACTTTGTCGTTGGTGTTGATGGGAATCCACAACCTTGTTGTTACTTTCGCTATTTGGATTGAGGTAATAGTATTTACGTTACTTTATACATGTGATTTACCTCTGTTATAAATCCTCGAGTACTGTGTGTGCCGGCATACCGATCAAGGGATGACACTTAAGCACAGAGACTTGACCGTCTGAGGTCGGGTTGCTATAAAGAGTCTCAAGAGACCATCCCATCGAACAAATCTTCACTGATATCCAAACTGGGAGAATCACTCGCTCTAAAACTCGTCTGGAAAATTTTTGTGAACATTATTCATTCATCTCTAGCATTGAACCTATGAAGGTTGAAGAAGCATTGGAAGATCCGGATTGGATAAATGCCATGCATGAAGAACTACACAACTTTGAGAGGAACCAAGTGTGGACATTGGTCGAGAAGCCCGACAACAACCACAACATCATCGGTACCAAATGGGTGTTTCGCAACAAGCAAGATGAAGATGGACAATTCGTTCGCAACAAAGCATGTCTTGTCGCCCAAGGCTACACTCAAGTCGAAGGTATGGACTATGGTGAGACATACGCCCCCGTTGCTAGAATTGAGTCCATCCGCATCTTACTTGCCTATGCTAATCACCATGATATCACCTTGTACCAAATGGACATTAAAAATGCTTTTCTAAATGGTTAAATTGAGGAGGAATTTTATGTTAAACAACCTTCCGGCTTTGTTAATCCTAAGAAACCCGATCATGTTTACAAACTTCACAAAGCTCTTTATGGTCTTAAATAAGCTCCTAGAGTGTGGTATAAATGCTTGACCAAGTTCCTCATTGAAAAAGGCTTTGAGATTGGAAAGATAGATTCGACTCTTTTTACTAAAAGGGTTAATGGAGAATTATTTGTGTGCCAAATTTATGTTGATGATATCATATTTGGTTCCACTAACCCTCATTTTAGTGAAATTTTTTGAAAGCTATGTCGAAGAAGTCTGAGATGTCTATGATGTGTGAACTCAAGTTCTTTCTTGGTTTGCAAATCAAGCCAACTAAGGAGGGCACCTTTATCTCTTAAACAAAGTACACCAAGGACTTATTCAAGAAGTTCAACATGCAAGAAAGCAAAGGTATGAAAATGCCCATGCCTACTAGTGGACATCTTGACTTGACTAAGGATGGCAAATCGGTTGACCAAAAGGTTTACCGCTCTATGATTGGTTCATTGTTATATCTATGTTCCTCCCATCTTGATATTAGGCTAAGTGTGTGCATGTGTGCACGATATCAACCGGCCCCCAAAGAATGTCATCTTAAGGCTGTGAAAAGGATAGTGAGATACTTGATTCATACACCAAATTTTGGCATTTGGTATCCTAAGAGGTCTTCTTTTGATCTTGTTGGCTACTCCGACTCGGACTATCCGGTGACAAAGTTGATAGGAGGTCCACTTCGGGTACTTGTCAATTTCTTGGTAGATCTCTTGTGTCTTGGGCTTCCAAGAAACAAAACTCGGCATCCTTATCCACCGCCGAAGCGGAATACATTGCCGTCGGTTCATGTTGTGCTCATTTACTTTGGATGACCCAAACTCTTAAAGTATGAGATCTATGTGAAACATGTTCCATTGCTTTGTGACAATGAAAGTGCTATTAAGATTTCTCATAACACCGTGCAACATTCTCGAACTAAGCATATTGAAGTTCGTCATCATTTTATTCAAGATCATGTTGCTAAAGGGGACATTGATCTTAAGCATGTTCGTAACGATAAGCAATTGGCGGATATATTCACCAAACCACTTGATGAGAAAGTATTTTACCGTTTGAGAGGTGAATTGAACATCATTGATGCTTCAAACTTGGAGTAGAAACTCCATTTGGATACATGCAAGGCATGAGCCTTTGACTAATCCTTGATATTTCTCTTATGATGATGATCATATGTGTTGGATATATTTGCACCCTTGCATGCTATCTAACCCTTGTAGGTACTTGGATGAATCAAAATCTATGAGATTGCAAATCACTCACATCTTGAGCAATCTCTACATCACCAAGTCTCTACAAAATGGTGGTTGAAGACAAGGAAGCATGAAACTTTTCAACATATCCTTTGACAATTACTTTATGTCAAATTTCAATTGGTATCAACTTTCATGATTGTCATTTTGGATACACAAGTGCTCTTCCTTGCAAAACTAACCCATGTAGGTAGATGAACTCAAACTACAAGTGGTGCTTGCAACTCGTGATGTGCTACATCAACCTTGAGCATCCCACACAAGTTCAACTACACGATCAAGATCACACCACCACCCAAGGTATGCTATTCCATCTTAGAGAAGCTATACCCCAAGTCATAGGTCAAAGCAGCTCAACAAGATGCAAATATATCAAAATGCATAAACGAAAAATGGTAACCCCATTTTGAGCTTAAACGATGAGTATGACCTACGATCAAGTGTTCTCACTTGACTCCTCAGTCAATATACTCTAACATAGGTGACTTTGTCACCGACCAATTCTAGATGAAGTTCTCTAGTGTTTCTCTGTGATTTTTGCATTTGTCTCTTGCATATTTGTTCCCATTATTTTTTCAAAAAAAAAACTTCATCTAGATTTATTTTACTTTTCTCTGTCATGTTCTGCATTCCCTACATCTAATTCATTGCAAATCCTTCAGTAAATTCCTTCCTTACACATCTTTGTGAGATCTTATTTGCCTAGTGAGCTGAGATGACAAATGTTCTCTCTGTGTTGAACTCGGACACACCGATTTGTCTCTTTCGGTCAAACCGAACCATTTCGGTGCCACCGAAGAAAACAACTCGGTGTTACCGATTTCAATGCTGAGGAGACACTTTGCCATTTGCATCCTGCATATTTGTTCCAGCTCCACTCAGTGATTCTTGTCCTCTACCTGCATCACATTCTATATGCTGCTTTGTTATGTGACTCAAGGACCAAACCCATTCGACTCACACACCAGAAGGTCCCTTCTTGGGAATTGATGTCAAAGGGGGGGAGAGAGAGATCCCATCAAAGCTTAATCACATCAAAGGGGGTAAGGGCTTAATCACATCAAAGGGAGAGAGGCCCCAGATGCTTGGTATTCAAGAGGAGAGAAGTCACATGTCTTTAAGAGGGGAAAGACATGTTAGTATGTGTTATGATTTTTTTGCTCTGTTTTTCTTGTTTTGCTCTGTTTTTCTTTTCCCTATCTTCTCTCATTATCCAACATAAGATTCAGGGGGAGTAAGACATCTAAGGGAAGGAAATCTTCGAATTCATTGCATATGTTTACTCTTTGGGGACATGTCTATACTCAAATAGAGTACCTAGTACTCACTAACTACATGTCATCCCAATCTTGGTACTCTTGTGGTTTACTGTTTGCTCTGCTTAGTAGATGGTTCTGTGTTCTCTAACCTTGTTTACTCAGGTTCATCTCTTCCAAAGCCAGCTCAACACAACAAGGAAAGTATATGCATCACACTCATGTGCATGATGATCTCTTGCTGATGTACATACTGTTTGCAAGAAGGACTCATGAACATGAAGGTACATTTCCTATATTCACATCATTTGCTCTAATGCATATAGCCAAGATACATGTAACTCATTGCTTGCTCTATCATGCTTATGCAGTCACATGCTATTATATCCCATATTTACATGATTGCATACATGTAGGGGGAGCCTATGCATGTTACATGTCCTTCCAAAGCTTTACTTGCTATTCTTAATATCCTTATCTAAAGCTTTGATGTATGTTGTCATCAATTACCCAAAAGGGGAGACTGAAAGCACAAGTGCTCCCTGGGTGATTTTGGTAATTAATGTCAACATATCTCTTGTTGGACTAATACTTTTATCTAGTATATTTCAGATGAGTTCAACAGTGGAGTGGCATGGACAAGAGGATGTGGAACCCCTTCAAAATGCTTAGGACACATATTGGCTCAAACTCAAGACTCTACATTTTCATTTTAGTGATCCAAGAACACATTGGGTCCATATGAAAAGCCAATACTATTAAAAGGGGATGAGGTGTTGCTTAATGGCTTGCTTGCTCAAAACGCTTAGTGATATGCTCCAAAATCCCTCAACCACTTTCTCATTTCCACATATGTCCCAAACCAAAAGTCAAACTCGGCCCCACCGATTTGATGTGTCTGGCGCCGCCGAGTTCACTTGACACAGTCACTGCTAGAAACCCTAATCAGTTCGGTCTCACCGATGGGATCTCGGTCTCACCGAGATGGGCTTGCAAACTCTTTGTTGCCTGTTGCAATAATTTCGGACTCACCAAGATATGCAATCGGTCCCCCGAGTTTGGTTGACCAACTCTCTGTTTTGCTTATTACCAAAATCGGTCTCACCGAGTTTGTGTAATTCGTCAAACCGGGTTGAGGTTTTACCCTAACCCTAGCACATCGGTCCCATCGAGCTGATCACATCGGTCCCACCGAAAACTCTAATGTTCACATTTTGAACCATATCGGTGTGACCGAGTTTCTCGATTCGGTCCCACCGAGTTTGGTAAATTGTGTGTAACGGCTAGATTTTGTGTGGAGGCTATATATATCCCTCCACCCATCCTTCATTCGTGAAGAGAGCCATCATAACGTGCCTACACTTTCAGCATACATTTTCTGAAAGAGAACCACCTACTCATGTGTTGAGACCAAGATATTCCAATCCAACCACAAGAATCTTGATCTTTAGCCTTCCCCAAGTTGCTTTCCACTCAAATCATATTTCCACCAAATCCAAATCTGTGAGAGAGAGTTGAGTGTTGGGGAGACTATCATTTGAAGCACAAGAGCAAGGAGTTCATCATCAACAAACCATCTATTACCTTTTGGAGAGTGGTGTCTCCTAGATTGGTTAGGTGTCACTTGGGAGCCTCCATCAAGTTTGTGGAGTTGAACCAAGGAGTTTGTAAGGGCAAGGAGATTGCCTACTTCATGAAGATCTACCCTAGTGAGGCAAGTCCTTCGTGGGTGATGGCCATGGTGGGACAGACAAGGTTGCTTCTTCGTGGACCCTTCGTGGGTGGAGCCCTCTGTGGACTCGCGCAACCGTTACCCTTCGTGGGTTGAAGTCTCCATCAACGTGGTTGTACAATAGCACCACCTATCGGAACCACGCCAAAAATCTCCGTGTCTCCAATTGCGTTTGCATACTCCAATCCCATACCTTTACATTCTTGCAACTTGCATGCTTTACTTTCCACTGCTCATTTACTCTTGTCATGCTTTCTTGAAATGTATTGTGAATGTTTAAACTTGTGCTAAAACTCCACCTTAACTTGAAGAAATTAAAAACTGCTACTTTTCTTTATTGAGGGTCTAATCACCCCCCCCCCTCTAGACACCTCTTCTCAATCCTTCCAGCAGGGCATCATTTCAGCCCAACGCGACTTTCAGCCTGTTAAAGGCCAATTTGGAAATTGGGCCTCCTCTGGCCCATAACACTTTCGGCCTCTTACTGGCCCGTAAAGTAAAGGGGCCGAGACAAAATTGACATGTATTTCGGCCTGCTAGAGGCCCGCGGGCCATTTCCATTTATACGGCCCTATAGAGATTTTGACCTGTTAATGGCCTGCTAAGAGTCGTTGTTACGGTGGGCCACATCATTTGGGATCCACTTAATATTATTTTGACCAGCTCAATTAAGGCCCGCTTTGACTACACATGTTTGTTCGTTTGTATGGCCTCCAGGAAATGTTTGGGCGTGTTGGCCCCCGTTTCAATGATATAGCATATTCAAAAATTATCCAACTCTATACTATCGCCTCTAAAAAACACACACTATACAAAAAAAGATTAAGGCATAGAAACGTAGAATAATCCTACACTATACAATATAGAAATTACAGCCGAATATACCCATTGGGCATTATAGTTCGGCACTAGTGATAATAAAGCGTACACAAACAGCAAATTACATACACTGGACAAATCAAGCTCATACATCATGGACACGCATCAACAGAACTTACCATTTGAACTATAATCTCTTTAGAAAATAGGATTGACCGGATTCGGTTAGCACAAATTTCAGTCTGCAAAATCTCCAATTCCTTTGTGGTTCCCTAGGTGTCTTGTTTCATTTTTTTGACTCCTGCATCTAATACATGCATGTCCAATCTCAACTTGTTGATTGTACATTGAGAATTATGTACACATTGTCTTGCCACCTCTAGTTGATGCTCGAGAACATCAGCACATTCCAATTCCAATCCATAATCATTCGGTAACGGCCATGCCGCACTGCTCGCAGATCTTTGTGTTGATGTCACTTCATCCTGAAATGTTTCTGTAAGTACACATGACTAGGGCAAAAATATAGTTACAACAGTGAAGCGAGCAAGACAGACTATTTTTTACATGGCAAAATAGGACTAACAATAATGTTACACGTCATGAAGCATAAGCAGGTGATATTTTAAAAATTATAAAAATGGTAGTATGTGCAGACTGCATACAGGAATCTCTCTTATCTCACCAGAGGAGCATGATGTTGGGGCCAAATCCAAAACACAGACAAGTTAGAAATTTAGACAGCACGTTGCGTATAAGTAAGCAAGCAGTTGGCCATTCTGTAGCTCAATTAAAGTCTTAGGGAGCATAATGAACAGTAGAGGGATTTATACAAACCTACTACAACAAGCAAAACTATGCAATCATTAGCCTAGTATAAACTACATTGTGAGCCTCATGCAGTAATAGTTGGTTAATAGACTTCAAAGCTTCAGGCACACTTCGCCAGAGTAATATAATGGTAAGGCCTTTAATTATGTCAACTAATAGTTATACAAGTACCCAACATTAGGCATCATTGTTTGGGAATCTCATTAACTGAAGACAAATAAAGCAATTGAAAAGAGCAAATTAACTATGCCTGAAACAAACAAGGAATTAAACTGTTGAGTTGCATACAGTGACTTACCTTAACTGGTTGAACAGGATCAACGCTGCTCCTACTTCTCTTGCAAGGCTCCTTCCTAACATCTTGTACTTGGAAATCCTCAATCTTATCTTCATTGCACCCCCTCTCCAAGGTGACACAAACTGGTTACTCGTCTCCATGGAAAATAAATATGCATACTTTCCAGTCTGTGAACAACACAAAAGGATGAGATTATAACAAAACAACACCACATAATGAAACATGCCACATCTCTTGCACTTGCACACAATGAAGTGAGCATTTACTATGTGTGCACTATGTAAAAACTAGGCATACCTTCGAACTGGATCTCTAGGTACTCTTGGAGAGCCTACTTTAGTGTACATCCAAACCTTTATGTCACCTATGAGTTAGACAAGCCCCCACTACAGTAACCCTTAGTGTTTAAATCGTTGACAAGTTATGTTATAGTGTTAGGTCAAGAACAGCAAGTAACACTACTAGGGAAAAGCCTAGCAGCAGTGCGGGTTTTAGATATAGCAGTAGCGGGGGGACCCACGCTACTAGTACGGCGCTACAGCTAACCTGTAGCAGCAGCGCGTGTCCGCCCGTGCTACTGCTATACAAGCGTAGCAGCAGTGAGAATTATGGAAGCGCACTACTGCTAATAGCTCTAGCGCACTTTATTAGGCCGCACTACTGCTAGCGGCATGCTGCTGCTAACTTTTCTCCACTCGCTACTGCTAATTTTATTAGTTTTTGTTTTTTTCTGCATATTTGTTTTGTATTTGAACAGGCTTTATACAAGAATCTTTAGCACATACAAATGGCTACGAGACCAAAAATGTAATCATAGCATATACATACAAATAGTCTCATCATAATCATCATCCAACACAAAGTGGTCTCTCGTCATCATCTAGAAAATAGCGATACATGCAAGTCTTGAATACTTGCAACTACAACGTCATCCATCTAAACAATGATAACTCGAGAAGTGTTATCACTATGAGTGATAGCGGAACTATGCAGTACATGAGGCGGCGGTTATGAGGCCTCTCTCGCGCTAGCATGAACATCAAGTAACTAGCTTGTGCTTCTTGCCTGCTTTTGAAGCCTTTATGGCTGGCGCCCGTGACCTCCTCCACTTGCGCCTGACACTCATACCACTCGTCGTACACTCCCGAAACCTTCCCTTCATACACGACATAGCACTCCTTCGCCATCAAGAATCTAGGTACCTGTTAGAGATGCATCTTCATCAAGAGAATGTACGATCATATGCAACAAAATATACTAGAGCAACACGAAAAATAAGGGTTAGCAACTAGATGCAACATATAGTATGCAAACTAATTAACTAGAGGTGTGCATGTCATCATACCCAAACTAACAAAGTAGTGTTATGCAAGTTCGGCAGGGATCGTGGACATCGCAAATTTTAATCGCTACAGAAAGTACACAAGTTCAACCGACACATATCATCATCATCGGCATCGTAAATCACTAGAAGTTACATCCTTCCATATCATCAAGGATGGACCCTAGCTTCTAGAACGGCGTGAGGTCATGACGTTGCATGCCTATGCGAGTTCGGACGTCAGCTCGCGATATAGGGCCGTGGTGGAACACCCCCTTCACCTCGACGACTTCTTTCATGATGATAGTCGTAATGTCCATTTGGATGCGAAAGATGTCATCTCTAAGATTATAATCCGCTTCTCCATGAGATTCTACCCACTTGCGGATATGATCATCGTTTCTGGTTGTCATACGAAGCTTCTGGCGATCCGTGTTGAACTCAATCATGAGATGGAGGAGGTAGAATCCATCTTTCTTGCTTGGTTTTGGGACATGAATGCAGCAGAAGTTAGTTCTATGCGAGAAACCCAACTTCTTGTTCCATTGTTTCCTGATCTGCAGGTGGCCACCCTAATGCTGAAGCCTTTGAGGGCATCATCTAGAATATTCATTATGTGGGTGTAGTCCTTCTTCTCGTAGTCTCCGGTAGGGTCGAAAGACACAGCGTGGGAGACTTGCGGGTAAAGAACGATAAGTACAGCGCGCCCGTTGCTGCGGGGAAAAGACACCTCAAATTATTCTCCATATGAGCGAGAAGGAATGATTGAAATGTACGAAAGGGTTGTCCGGAACTGACTTACTTTGGATGATAAGGCAGGAGGACAATTTCCTGGTCCTTATTCTGTACCATGAAGTTTTGGAGGTAGTCCCTAGCAGTTTCACGCTCAAAGTCGCCAAGACTCAAGAAAGACTCATGCATGTAGTACAGATCGGCCACATAGATTTGCGAGACTTCTTCTCTCTTCATGACAGAGCTCATATGTAGCACAAAAAGGCGGACGATTGTAAAATCGAGCCTCCTTGTCAGAAATATCTCAAAGATATGGTCAAACCGCAGGAAGAACACCTCCGTGGGCCGTGTGTTGATGTAGCACTTCCCCTCAGGCACACGAGCCACGTATGTCGGATATCCTGGATCCTTCGAGGCTAGTAGGCTTTTCTGAGTCGATAGCACATGGTCGTGCAGTCTCCCGAGATCCCCTGGTAGTGCCTCCAGCGGTTTCGGCGGTAGCATCGGCTCGCCCGTGAGATGGAACATGGCCGCACCTTTCACGGGTACACGCTCTTCAGAATCCACCGTCTGGCTGCTATGTGCTCTGGCTTGTTTGGAGGCAGCTATCTTCCCCGGTCACTTCCTCTCCTTTTTCTTGGGCACACCTTCCAGACCCTTCCTTAACCCCTGCCCCGGTGTTGCCGGGCTAAGCACTGTATGGCCCCCGGCTAGTTGAACCTGTGTTGAGGCGGCATCTTCAGGCGTGTCCTGTGAGGATTTCATGAAGAGAGACTTCTTGCAATCCCTGCTATGATATTCCTGCCCGGGCAGATCATCCATATCCTCATTAGCATGCTGATAGCCCGATTTCTCATATGGTTGACACATCATATCTAAGTCACCCTCATACGCGTTTGTATTGAGGAAACCCATTGGGTCCTTCGTCTCCTCCATCTCATCATCCATTCTCCGTTCTACGGGACAGATTACATCAGCCAGTACTATTGCACCCCCTTCATCATGATACGTCTCCAATGTATCTATAATTTTTGATTGCTCCATGCTATATTATCTTCTGTTTTGGACATTATTGGGCTTTATTATTCACTTTTATATTATTTTTGGGACTAACCTATTAACCAGAGGCCCAGCCCAGAATTGCTGTTTTTTGCCTATTTCAGAGTTTCGCAGAAAAAGAATATCAAACGGAGTCCAAACGGAATGAAACCTTCGGGAACATGATTTTTGGAACGAACATGATCCAGGAGACTTGGACCCTACATCAAGAAACAAAAGAGGAAGCCACGAGGTAGGGGGCGCGCCTACCCCCCCCCCCCCCCAGGCGCGCCCTCCACCCTCGTGGGCCCCCTGTTGCTCCACCGACGTACTCCTTCCTCCTATATATACCTACGTACCCCAAAACGATCAGATACGGAGCCAAAAACCTAATTCCACCGCCGCAACCTTCTGTACCCACGAGATCCCATCTTGGGGCCTGTTCTAGAGCTCCGCTGGAGGGGGCATCGATCACGGAGGGCTTCTACATCAACACCATAGCCCCTCCGATGAAGTGTGAGTAGTTTACTCAGACCTTCGGGTCCATAGTTAGTAGCTAGATGGCTTCTTCTCTCTTTTTGGATCTCAATACAATGTTATCCCCCTCTCTCGTGGAGATCTATTCGATGTAATCTTCTTTTGCGGTGTGTTTGTTGAGACCGATGAATTGTGGGTTTATGATCAAGATTATTTATGAACAATATTTGAATCTTCTGAATTCTTTTATGTATGATTGGTTATCTTTGCAAGTCTCTTCGAATTATCAGTTTGGTTTGGCCTACTAGATTGATCTTTCTTGCAATGGGAGAAGTGCTTAGCTTTGGGTTCAATCTTGCAGTGTCCTTTCCAGTGACAGTTGGGGCAGCAAGGCACGTATTGTATTGTTGCCATCGAGGATAACAAGATGGGGTTTTTATCATATTGCATGAATTTATCCCTCTACATCATGTCATCTTGCTTAAGGCGTTACTCTGTTCTTATGAACTTAATACTCTAGATGCATGCTGGATAGCGGTCGATGTGTGGAGTAATAGTAGTAGATGCAGGCAGGAGTCGGTCTACTTGTCTCGGACGTGATGCTTATATACATGATCATACCTAGATATTCTCATAACTATGCTCAATTCTGTCAATTGCTCAACAGTAATTTGTTCACCCACCGTAAAATACTTATGCTCTTGAGAGAAGCAACTAGTGAAACCTATGGCCCCCGGGTCTATCTTCATCATATTAATCTTCCAACACTTAGTTATTTCCGTTGCTTTTTACTTTGCTTTTATTTTATTTTGCATCTTTATCATAAAAATACCAAAAATATTATCCTATCATATCTATCAGATCTCACTCTCGTAAGTGACCGTGTAGGGATTGACAACCCCTTATCGCGTTGGTTGCGAGGATTTATTTGTTTTGTGTAGGTGTGAGGGACTCGCGCATAGCCTCCTACTGGATTGATACCTTGGTTCTCAAAAACTGAGGGAAATACTTACACTACTTTGCTGCATCACCCTTTCCTCTTCAAGGGAAAACCAACGCAGTGCTCAAGAGGTAGCACATCACATCGTACGCCGCTCTCACCCGGCACTACAGGAGCTGGTAATTGCGTATGTGGGGTGGTGGTCTCCATACAGGCTTGTTGATGTGTGGTTATTGGTGTGCTCTCGGCCGGCTCTAGACAAAGAAGATTCTTCGGCCATAGCAGCACCCAACCCTTGCAGCTTCCCATCCGTGGCGGGGTCTCGTCGTCATCTCCCCCTAGACGTAATGGAGGAGGCAAATCCTCGTGCCTCGATGTCACACTCGACAAGGTAACCCTGAAGTGCCCAGCGGGCATCGGCTGGTTATGGAACGTGAGATCCAAGGGCTTTGTTATCACCCCCTTTCACACGTCCACCTTCTGGCCTTTGATCAAGTAGAGTACGGTGCACGGGGTTTTGTCGGCCTGCAAACACATGTCTGCGGCGTAAAACATCCGAAAGGCAACGGAAATGGAATATTCTAGATATATATGTTCGTGCGACATGTAATTACCGTGAGGGCATCGAGATCAGCCAAAGACAATGGCCCGCCTAGCGCGCCAGAGACTGAGGACGAGCTGCTATGAGCGGGTGCGAGTGCGAGAGGAGGCCCGCTTGCGTGAGCAAGTGATGGTGCGGTGGTGTTGTTGTTCACGGAGTTGCTCACGACAAAACTGGGCAACGGGAAATCATGTATCGTCTTGTCTGGATTTTCCTTCGTCCAGTTGATGGTAGCCGGGACCAAGTTAGTAGCGAAATCATTCCTGCGGGCAGTTACAGCTGCATTGACTGCCTGCTGTAGCAACTCATTTTTCTGCTAGCTTCACCCTCATAATCCATATCGTGTGCATCTTGGTCAGAAGGCCTGGTTTCTTTGTTGTTCGACATGTTTCCCATGATTAAGTCTCCTCGTTTAATTCTAAAACTATGAAAAAAATGAGAAATGACATAAAAAAGATCTATGTTTGCCGGAATGTCGTTTCCCAACTACTCCCGGCACTCGATATGCCTACTCTCTAGCACAAGTCATGCCAAAATTCACGGAAAATTTCGGCATGACCTTTGCTAAAAAATGGACATATCGAGCACCTGAAATTCACCAGAACGGAAATGAATCAACATTCTGGCGTAACATAGGCCACTCGGATCATTTACCCTGCACATAATCATCATTTTCCAGATATGACATGTCCAAAACATCACATGTCCAAATTCCAAATATGACAAGTCCACATATCACATGTCCACTTCAAATTTGCATATAAAATTTAAATACTAATTCTATTAACTAACTAGCACTATAAAATTTAAATAGCAACAATTACTTAAACTAAAAAATCTAGCTAAATAAATAACCTAATTAACCTACTGCCCTAACTAAAACCTAAGTAAATTAACCAAAGAACCCTAGCTAGCAGAGAGAGGAGGAGCGGTGGGGGGCTTACACAGATGGTGCATACCCGACGACGGCCGAGGTTGGGAGGGGTCGAGGTCAGGGCCGGGGTCGGAGTCGGGTCGAGCGCCGGGGCCGGGGTCGGGGTCAGGGTCGGGGTTGGGGTCGGGGGCGAGCGCAGGGGCGCGGCGAGGGCAGGGCTTCGGCGCGCGACGGGGGAAGAGAAAGTGGGGATTTGGGGGGAAAGAGGCGGGATGAAGCAGAGAGAGAAGGATTTTGGGGGTTAAGTGGACATAGCAGTAGCGCGTTTAAACCAAACACGCTATAGCTAACTTAGCTATAGCGGTTTTACGCAGACCGCTACTGCTATTACATGTAGCTATAGCGGTTTTGTAAGGAAACCGCTACTGCTACCTTGACTAGCTATAGCTCTTTTTTAGAAAAGCGCTACTGCTATAACCAGTACCTATAGCTGTTTCCTGTTTGTTTTCTTCTATTTTCTTTTCCTTTATTTTCTCTCACTTTTCTTTTCTTTTTTTCGAGAGCAGTCAACGAAGGGAAGGCGATATATATTGCATCATTTGACGGTTAAGTATGTATACAAAATTGGAACATATATATTACATCATTGGACCCATGCATAATGGCTAAGTGTGTATACAAAATAGGACCATATATATTACATCATTTGACCGATAACATTAGGTTCCTCAGCCTTGACATTTTCGTTTTTGAGTGAGCTTCTTTCCCTTCTTGTTCGTTGAAGAATAATTGAGCCCCTCATTGTGACTTTTCCATTTCCATGGAGTACGATTTTTCTTAGGTAATGTAGTATTGATTCTTCTTTTGACGTATACTTCATCATCATCGTCATCTTCCCTCATTGGGTTGCCATACTGACCGTAGTCTTCCTCGTTGGCGACTCCATCCATTCCAATGATGTTCCTTTTACCTCTCCTCACAATAACACGGCTGGGATTGCGTGGGTCGGTTATGAAAAAGCAGTGTGTCACGTGCTTAGCATGTACCCATGGCTCATTTTTTGCGATAGCGTTCACGATAGCGCTCTTGGCGTCGGGTATAGTCATGGTAGTGAAATACCGGCTTTCTCTTTCGACATTCTTAGCCCATCTGACACGGAACATCGTCGTGTTGTGCATTCCAGAGTAGTCAAGCTCCCAGATCTCCTCGACCCTTTCGTAAAATCTCTCAGTTGCGCCGTTGTCGCTGCCGGTCATGCATTCCATCGTCACCCCTGAGTTCTGATCATCACTGTCCATATCTTTGGCCTCCGTGTAGAACGTGTATCCGTTGATATCGTATGCCTGATAGGTGATGAGGTTGGGCGAGGGGCCATGTGCTAAGGCGTATATGAGCAATCCGTCCTTAGAGCCCTCCTCCGGGGGATTAGCAATAATATGCTTTTTGAACCAATGCAGGAAAGTGGAGTTGTGCTCTCTAGTAACTTCGGCATCCGTCCTGCATACCCCCCGGTCACGATACTTCTTTGCGATAATTTCTTTGTGCAGTGCCACGAAAGGATCTACCTCGTCTAGGTGTTGTAGCACTACCAAGTTTGCTCTATCAAAGTCGTTGCGTCGATCTGAGTATGCCACGTGCAGTTCCATGCGACCATTGGAGCGACCTTCTCCTTCGAGCCTCCCATCGTTCTTGTTAACGGGCAAGCCAACACCAACACCAAGCGGCTGGTCTGCGCCATATAGAAAATTCTCGCATAAAGAGATGCACTCTTGTGTCAGATAGCCCTGGACGATGCATCCATCCGGACGGGACATGTTACGAATGAATCCTTTGATGATCCCATTCATCCTCTCAAACGACATCATGTTGTGTAGGAATGATGGCCCCAGGTCTATTATGTTGTCCACAATATGGACACATAGATGCACCATGACGTCAAAGAACGAGGGAGGGAAGTACATCTCAAGCTCATTCAGTATCACAACAATATGTTCCTGTAGCCTTCGGAGCTGCTTCACACTGATCGACTTTCGAGAGATGACGTCGAAAAAGTTCCAGAGACCAATAAGCGTGTCATGGACGTGCTTGTCCATTATCCCTCTAAGGGCAACAGGTAGTATCTGTGTCATCATCACATGACAGTCATGGGACTTCATCCCGCTGAACCTTTTCTTGTCCGTGTCTAGATATCTGTTTATCTTGCCACAGTAACCGGAACTAACTTTGACTCTGGTAAGGCACTTAAAGAATTGATCGATCTCAGCCTGACTTAAGGTGAAGCAAGAAGGGGGGCAATAATCCTCTTCCTTTACTTTCTTGCCCTTCTTCTCCCGCGCTGTTGTCTCCGTCTCTATCTCGTCTGTCTTTTTACGGGGCGGCATGTGCACATCTTCCCTGATATTCAAATCTTGCAAGTATTTTCTTGCCTTCAGCCCATCCTTGGTCTTATCCGGCATGTTCATCAGTGTCGCGAGCAACCTCTCAAGGACATTCTTATAGATATGCATTTGATCAAGGAAATGAGGTGTGTCGAGTTTGTGCCAGTACTCCAAGTCCCAGAACACAGACCTCGCCTTCCATACCTTCAGCAGCGGCTCCGGCGCCTTTTTCATCATCTTTCCCGGTGCGGGGCACTGGTTCCAGTTTTTCAACAGCTCATTGATTTCGGCGCCGCTCCGCTTACGTGGAGGTCCTTGATGCTCAGTGTGACCATTGAATAGATCTCCACGGTTTCTCCACGAGTCGTCCAGATCGAGCCATCTTCAATGCCCCATGTACATGATTTTCCCAGACCCACCATCTTTCCTTGACGTTAGCTGCTGAGACATCGTATCATGCATGCACCGCGTTCATCCGCAATATCCATGGCACACCTGGCCTGCGTCATATCCGTAACCGAGATAGTCGTACACCGTCGTGATCAGCGCGGCTCTCATGTAGAAATACTCGCCTTTGCTGGCGTCCCATGTCTTGGCTAGTGTTTTCCATAATGTGTCTAACTCCTCTTGAAGTAGCCCCAGATACAGATTAATATTATTTCCAGGTTGTTTCGGCCCTTGAATCAGCATGCTCATGTGAATGTACTTCGACTTCATGCACAACCAGGGGGAGGTTGTACATCCATACAAACACGGGCCATGTGCTACGGTTGGTGTTTTGGTTGCCAAATGGATTCATGCCATCGGTACATGCGCCGAGCACGATGTTCCTTGCATCACATTCGAAATACCGATAGAAGCCATTCAACGCTCTCCACTGGCTTCCATCCTTGACGTGTCTTAGCTTCGGATCATCTCCATCGTCGGGCTTCTTCCTCTCCGTGTGCCAGCGCATGAGCTTTGCTTCCTTGGTAAGTACCATACAACTTTTGGGGGACATTTCTACCCGGCCTTCTTGTATCGAGAAGCATTGCACACCGGAAAGCTTGTTTTTTCCGCGTGCTCCTTCCGATAAATTATGCAATCGTTGATGCATGCATGGTATCTAACGTGCAGCAGATCAAGAGGGCAAACGATCTTCTTGGCCTCATCCACACTAGTAGGACATAGATTCCTCGCAGGAAGAACATCCTTTAGGTACTTGAGATGCTCATCGAGGCTAGTGTCCGTCCATTTGTTTTTAGCCTTCGTCTTCAGGAGTTGGAGCGTGAAACTCAAGTGGGTCACCTCAGGATTGCAAACATCACACAATGGAGTGTTCGAGTCTACCATGAGTTGTTGCAGCTTAGCCTCCTCTCTAGAAGCAGCCCTCTCAGTACTCGTCTCCTTGCGAAGCAGTGCTTGAACATGAGGGTCCCGCACAATTGAACTTAGTACCGATGAACTCTGCGGCATGGAGTCCATGTTCTCTCCGCTGCCATGTCCGGCCCCTTCTCCTTTGCCATGTCCGACCCCTTCTCCACCGCCATGTCCGGCATCTTCCCCGCCGCCACTATTGATCATCTCCTCGTCTTGCCCAATATCGTCATTGCTTGCCCCGTGGGCGTCCTCAACATCATCATCATCATCTTCAATTATCCACTGAGTATAGCCATCCATGAAACCAGTCATGAGCAGGTGCGCTTCGACACGACCTTCGTCATTGGGGTCGAGCCAAACTATTCCTTTGCATCTTCGACACAGACATAAAACCTCTGTCAAGTTATTTTGTTTCATTTCCTGCACCACCGATCGCAACCACCTGTCCACCATCGTTCCACCGACCATCATGAATGCATGCACGTTAATAATAAACAAATTGATTATAAAAATGCGTGCATGCATCAAAGTCATACAAAAATTCGGCATGACCTTCCCTAAAAATAGGACATATAGATCTAGAGTTTGCCCGGAATTCACCGAAACGGAAATAAATCGACATTTCGGCAAAACATAGGCAACTCACAAACACAATTCGGCGCCATATCATGCCACACACACACTTTCCATCATATCACCCAATTATCATATCACACACACATACACATATTTCCATTCTTGCAAAAGCATGAATTTTTAATCACACACCTATCTCGAGATCGAGCACATGGTGGAGAGATGATGATGTAGTAGGGAGATCAAAAGTGAACAAAGCTTTTCTTGACAAAGCTATATCTAGTTAGGGGGCACATAGGTCACTTCACTCAATGCTACATCTACCTAGCTAGCTAATTTGGGAGGAGACAACTTCAAGTACTGGAGGGGGAAGGAAAAAGAGAAAGGAGATGCATTAATGGAGGTGGTGTAGTTAGCTAGGAGTAATAAAGAGAGAGAAAGGTAGGTAGAAGAGGGAGAGTAATGGGGGGATAAGTATTGAGGAAGAGAGGGGGTGGGAGGTAGGAGAAAGTGAGGAAGAGAGGAGATGGGGGTGGGGGAGGGGGAGGGAAAAGGTGGCATTATGCTGCGTCTTAGCAGTAGCGCGGGTTGTTAAGCGCGCTACTGCTAAGAGCATAGTAGCAGCGCGCTTCCTTCGCACGCGCTACTACTAAGTGGGGCCCGCCATGTGGCCAGTTTCAAAATTAGCAATAGCGACAAGAAAAAAAGCGCGCTATTGCTATTACTTTAGCAGTAGTGCGTGTGGCAGAAGCGTGCTGCTGCTAAACCGAGGTTGGTGGATACTGTCGGTCGCTTTTAGTAGCAGCGCGGTTCGGCTCGGACGCGCTACTGCTAACCGAGTAGCAGTAGTGCTTGTTTTGAACCCGCGCTGCTGAAAGTTAGCAGTAGCGCCCTTTTTTGTACCGCGTTGCTGCTAAGATTCTGTGTATAAGGTTTTCCCTAGTAGTGTAATCAAAGCAAACAGTCCTGGTATGGTTGGCTGATGCAAACAAGCAATTGAACAGATGTGTGAGCAAATCTTACATATCAAGAAAAGAAGCAAAGAAGGAGGCTTAAAGACCATCACTTGACTGGCCAGATTTAAGGGGCTTTTAAACATCATGTGCAACGTATGAACTAACATAAACATTGCATATTCCAGATTCTACAATGGAATGCACATGTATTAGGTTATGCCATGTATGATGATGCCTAAATGTATGCTATAGCAGGCAGGAGTGATTCATCATTGCACGCACAACTGAATTGTAGGTTAAGGGCCAGTTCTATTCCGCCTTTTTAGAGCTTATTGTCAAAATGAGCCATAAAATATGCAAAGAAGTCATTTTTGAGTTATGGGCTTGCGCTTAACTTATTTCGCTTTGGAGGGGGGTGTTTCGGGTAGAAGCTCACTAAAAATTGAAGGGAAGGGGAATAGTGAAATGACTCTGTAGTCTTCCTATATTACACTCAAAATGCAACTGCTCATGCCCGCGTCACACCTGGCCCTCAAGTAAAAACAAACACGCAAGCGTTCATTGCCCTGCCCGCTTGCATCTCCTCTCCCCTTTCCCTCTACCTCGATCCCCTGCGTGCAGCGCTAGGGTTCCTCCAGCGAGCCGTCACCACTGGTCCCATCTGGCCTGGTCCTCGGCGATGCTCTGTCCAGCTAGGCTACATGGCCGGTGGGTAGGGCCAAATCTCCCCGGCTGCTCCTCCCTCTGGCGCCGCCCCTCATTCTCATGGTCTCCAGCAGCTGCTCCACTGTGGTCCGTCCAACGCACTACTCCGGCGGGCGTCGCACAACTACGGCTGATGCCACACTGCGGTAGAAGGCACCTTATTCCCCCTCCCCTCCTCCCAGGCCGTGGCCTTGAGGTGCTGTTGAAGGATGAGCTCATCCAACAAGGTCAGGATCTCCTCTGATTTTTTGCCAAATTTTCATTATGATCCACTATACGATGAATTGCTATGAGCTGCTTCTGCTGCTGCTATATGATGCATTGCTATGAGCTACTCCTGCTGCTGTTGTATGATGAATTGCTATGAGCAGTTGCTGCTATATGATGAATTGATATGAGCTGCTGCTGCTATATGATGAGTTGCTATAAGCTGCTCCTGCTGCTGCTATATGATGAATTGCTATGAGCTGCTCCTGTTGTTGCTATATGATGAATTGCTATCAGCTGCTCCTGCTGCTGCTATATGATGAATTACTATGAGCTGCTGCTGGTATATGATGAATTGCACACCGCTGCTGCTGCTGTATGATGAGTTGCTATGAGCTGTTGCTGCTATATGATGCTTTCAGGTGGTGCTGCTATATGATAATAACCAGCCACTTGGACCATCGAATTTCAATAAATAATTGTTCTTCGTTTAAATGTGGGTCATGCGTTCTTCGTTTAAATTAGGCAATGGGATCTCTATGGAAGACATTGACCAAAGTAGATTGTGCCAAGTAGATGATATCTTTGTATTTGCATTTTGAACAAATAGTGATGGTATGTTTTCCTATCATATTAATTAATGCACTTGGTTCAATTTGTGATGTTTGCAAGTCAAATTAATTTTCATATGGGCAGCAAAATGACAAAATATAATGCAATCTAGACTTTTCACTGATCATACCAAAGATAAGCTGAAAAGGAAGGCAATGAAAAGAACTGGTTGGCTTATTACCTGGAGCATATATTCATAGGTGCATATATTCTTAGGATAACTCGTAACAACTGTCCCTAAGAAACTTGGCCAATAGAACTGACATAGAAATAACATGTCACGATGATTGCAATGGAGGAGTGACCTACCATAGCACACTGTATAGGCTCACCGCTGCCTATCCTTTTTTGCGATGTTCCATGAAATTGCCACATACATCTTGTACTTTTTCATTATGTAACCCTATCTGCAAGTTGACACGGCTAATTTCAGACATCTCTACATGATAATACATTGCATGTCCCTTGCGCATATTTAAACCACCAATTAACGATTGTGTGTGTAGCATAAACTAGCCATGACTCTGTGTGCTGGACTAGCAGGCAGTCTAAGGGAGCCTAATGTTGTGCACCGGAATTCCTACATGACACCTACGATTTTGTGTAATGTACTACCTCTGTTCCTAAATATATGTCTTTGTAGAGATTCCAGTATGGACCACATACATATGTATATAGATGCATTTTTGAGTGTAGATTCACTCATTTTGCTCCGTATGTAGCCTATAGTGGAATCTCTGGAAAGACTTATATTTAGGAACGGAGGTACGAGGTAGTATCATGTATCTCATTTAGCAGCCAGTAGTAGAAATCATTGTCTGCACAAAGGGATTACTGGTCGAAAACCCTAGCAAAGCACGCTGGCAGGCACACAACAATACAAGAGAGAGAGACGCACTTACAAGATCATAGCAATGCCTCAGTCCAGGATCATTGTTGGTCAAGCTGTTAGATCCAGAAGAAACATCGTCCATGTAGTTTTTGCCAG
Organism: Triticum aestivum; assembly: GCF_018294505.1. Taxonomy (NCBI): domain Eukaryota; kingdom Viridiplantae; phylum Streptophyta; class Magnoliopsida; order Poales; family Poaceae; genus Triticum; species Triticum aestivum. Next base: position 259,999,780 of record NC_057811.1, read on the forward strand.
CTGCATAACAGGTAACAGCGACCTGTTAGTATATTTGAAGTACATCGGGCAGGTAATGCTGGACGGGGTTAAAGGTGACAAGTACCTAGGCCGTGGCGGGTGCTTGGCATCTTTCCAGACGATGGTAATCAAGTTAGAAACGTCAAGGGTGATGACGCTGCGCTCGCTGTCGCGGTCCAGTAAGGAGATCTAGAATTGTCGAGTAGGGTGTTTGTGGAGCGGCTCCGGTAGGGTAGACTACAGTGTGGCGAAGCGGATATGTGGCCGTGGACGAGGGCGTCGGTGAAGCTGCTCCGGTGGTTGGGTTAAGGATTGTGTCGACGATGCGGATCTACGGCCGTGGACGGGGCGTCAGAAGCTGCTCCGGTAGGTTGGATGAGGGTGCGACGAAGCGGATCTGAGGTCGTGGACTTGTGAGTTGGCAAAGTAGCCCCTATAGGGTTGAGAATGGTATAGGCGAAGCTACTCCGGTAGGGTTGACGATGGTGTCGGCGAAGCGGCTCCGGTAGGGTTGAGGAAGGTGTCGGCGAAGAGGATCAGAGGCCGTCGACGAGGGTGTCGGTGGGGCGGCTCCGAGGGATGTGGACGAAGCGTCTCCGGTGGGGAGTACGAATGAGCCGACGCAGATGCGCTGCGGTTGACGAGAGTACCGGCGAAGCAGATCCGACGCCGTGGACAAGGCCGGCATTGAATGGGCTGTGGTACAGTGGTGGATGAGCAATCTACTTGTTTCTAGGGGAGGTGGGAGGGGTAGATGCGGCCGCAAAAGCAGATCCGGTGAGATGGACGCCGCTGGCAGTGAATGGGCTCTGGTATGCCGGTGGATGAATAGTCTAGGGTTTCGAGAGGGGAGGGGTAGAAAGGCCAATGAACTACGGACGGTGTGATGTAAGATGCTCTGGTACTGTGGAGTTAGTCATTTTTGCGCGAGGGGGAGAGGAAATGAGGGTGCCGTGTGGTGGGGTGAGCCGAAAGTTACCAAAGCAGCCCCGACCTATTATGTAGATGAGGGCGGTACTATTGTAATTTTTGTTCTCCGTGCACCCAGGAAAAAAGGGGAATTTCGCATGCTAAAGACTAGGTGGTGGAAATTTAGAAGGAGGCGGGAGATTTTACCGCCCGCGGGATCGTTCATATCTAGTTTCAACTAATTTTGGAACGCGATAGCGGGAAGGTCATGTGAGACTGTGTACACGGGGCACGCGTCAGTAGTTAATAACTGGTGTGAAGTCCACCTCAGAAGAAAAAAAGAAAATAACTCAGGATGATGCGCCGATAACTTGGACGTTCATACGGGCGCGGCCAATCGTACGGGTGTAGACGCGCGTTCACAAAAAAGGGATCAAACGCTCAGCCTATGTATTTCTCGTGTAAATAGATAATTTAGTGTCATTGGTTATTTACTTTAAACATAATGCATTGACGTGTTAGTGTAGAGGCGCACAAAAAGAAATGGATATTGTAGTCCCACAAAAGAAATGGATATTGTAGTCCGCTACTTAAAAGTGTTACCTCATATGATTACATAGCCTCCATTTCATAAATTGCGTACCCGTTGAATTCATATTTGAATATTACATATATTACTTCATAATAGAACCTTAAATCATCCAAGACTAATGAATTTGAATGCAAGACTAACAATGGTGCATGTACATGATAGCTACATTGGTTGTTTAAAGAAACATCACTGTAACTTTGGCATGCACAATTGAAAAAGTTTATTTAGATAGAAAAAAATGTGATATGTGAGTGTCCAATCTTTATAGCATTGAATCGATATTATACCTTTGGCCACAATACGAAGTAGATATTGATTTATGTTCAAGCGATGCACGTCCACGATCGCTAGATAGTGATACGTGAATGAATCATGCAATCTCTCTCACACGCATACATATCTCATTTCCCCCTGGGCATCAGAATCACACACGCGCACTTCGTGTATTTCTCTCCCTCCGTCAAGGTTAGAATTCGGCTTTCTACCCCATCCTACAAGTCTCTCACACAGAAACACACATGCTCTCTCTGTCGAACACGCCCACCCCTTTAATTCCGCCCACCCACAGCCACTAATGTCTCAAAGTATAATTATGTCTCTCACACATATGCCTAAGGTTAACTTGAGTTCCAGAACCATATGAATACATACAGTGGGATTCCAGCAGAGCACCTTTTGTTTTGAGATTTCGCTCTCTCTCTCTCTCTCTCTCTCTCTCTCTCTCTCTCTCTCTCTCTCACACACACACACACACACACGCGGGCGCGCGCGCGCGTAGACATTGTTTCTCGCTACATTTTTCCGGCACTTGCATACACACCGTTTGTTTATCTCCATGATGCTTTAAGTATGCCTCGCACACATGCTATCCACCTATGCCTTAATATAGATATGTGTCACACAAACTCCTTCTCCCTAATAGCAAGATGCCCATGTGTTGCACGGAACATGAAGATGCATTTGTATGAGTAGTTTATCTTGTGGGAGAAAAGGATGAACGAGGGAATGCCTTATTTGCAAATGTGGAGAGGGGTGTGGGTATCTTTTTGCAAAATTGCCATAGTTTCCTTCCTATCCATCGGATATAAACCGGATGACCTATATTGCAGGATGGCAGGCACACCATCATCACCAACTCTGTTTGTTATAAGAGTAGAGATATGTAAGTGTCACTCCCCCCCCCCACATCCACACACACACTTCCCGACACCGAAGGACTAGGGTGACACCTCGATCTTGATACTAATCTATCGACTGGCTTCTCTCTCAAACACACACACACACTACCCGACACCGAAGGAGTAGGGTGGCACCTCGATCTTGATAGTAATCTATCTACTCCTCTTCCAAACACACACACATACACACACACTCACTAGTTGTGCCTCTGTACCTACCGCGCACACTCTCGATACGTCTTTCTCTCCCTCCCCCCTCCCCACCCTCCCCCACCCCAACAATGACAGCAGAAGGGTGACAACTCGATCTGATCTTAATCTGTCAATTGGTTTCTCTCTCAAACATTGTGTCTCCGTGCCTCGCTCAGACACACTCGATACGTCTTTTTCTCTGTAACCCCCTCGATATGTAGGATTCTCGTGCGCGCACAGCTGTAGTGACGATGACGCTAAACCCAGTGTGCCTTGTTTTTACCGGCCTCATGTGATAGTCTCCACCTTGTTTTCTGTTAATTAACAAGGCAACCTTTTCTTTGTTACTACTAGTGAATCTGAAATCATTCGGGGCAGACATAAAATACATCACTTCAACCCAATTATCGCAGTAACTATTTTAAAAGAAACTAGCACTACTGCAGGATGGTCCAAACACAACACTACGATCAGAGGCCCTTCGATGAAACTGTGTGCGATGCCATAATCGCAAACGGTGCTGTAAAAACCATCAAAAAAGGTGCAAAATGTTTGCGATGACAGATGCATCAAACACGGTTCAGAATTTAGTTGCGTGTGCGATGCAGGGCATACGGTTCAGCTCAATGAACTGTTTGTGATGAGGAGGCACAAAAGAAACGGGCAGCCAGATGAAGGCGTGTGCGATATACAACATACGGTTCACTGGGATGAACTGTGTGTGATTAGGAAACACAATGGAAACGGTTCAACTGAACAAGATGTGTGTGATACGCGGCAAACAGGTCCGTAATCTGAAATGTGTGCGAAGACCAATAATAACACAGACAATTGTTGCTAATAAGCCGTGTGAATTGCTCTTTCTACAATAGAATAACATGTATAAATATATAACTGAAATAAACATCCAATTACATAAGTGACTATACAGATCATTCGCACACACCTCAATAAACAATTGCATGCATTCTAAAGTAGGAGAAACGATCATCTAGTCATCTACTTCTTGTGATGCTCCTGCCACTGCTATGTGGCTCGATCCCTCGTCTGGGTCAGGAAGAAGACAGTTCCTCATGTCAACGATCCGCCTATACATCTCGTAGCTTGTGTACGCGTCCATGGCCGCGTACTTGACATGTTGTTCATCCAGTCTCTTATGCCACACACTGTGCCAGGCGTTCTTGTCCTTATTGCTCTCTTGCTTCATCTTCGCATAGTAGGGGTCGATGATGGCCGAGGCGAGGTCAACCAGGGAGTTTAGTTTGCTTTGATCAGTGCCCCAGACCTTGTAGTGGTGCTGGATATTGACAAGATTTGGGCATTTCCAGTCCGAAACCTTGAGCGCTTTTAGATCGTTGGTGGTGTTCACCTTAGCGAAACTGTAGTCGGAGCTCTTGATAAACCTGGAGAAATGCTCGCAAGGCCTTGTGGCAAGGTGGAAGTGGTAGACGAGGACGTCATGTGGCACGCACAACTGGGCGACGACAACCTTCTGATCGTGCCCGGCACGACCGATGGTGTACTCGAGGTCGAAGCCGACAACTCGGTACTTGTCCTTGGCAAGGAACTGCTCCATAGTTTGGACGGAGCTCTCCACCGAGACTGGATCGTTCGTGTACACCACCGAGAGGGCCTTCCCCCTCATGTGGGTGTCCACTATGTGATGCGTGGTGAACTGCCCGCCGTTGTCGTCGGCGGCTGTTGGGAGCGCCATTGGAGCCACGGGGAGCGCCATTGGAACCGCTGGATGTCCTCTCTGTATGTGTCCTCATGGGTGTGCTCATTGTGACGTGTGAGACGAGAGATGAAGGTAAATGGCCGCAGGAATAAAAGGGGGCCGGGCGGCGTGGATTCTCGGCGCGTCCGCATGGCAGTTTTTGCAGCGGGTAAGTGCATCGTCGCGACGCGCCCGGCGCAACCGCTTGCACACGAACGTGCGTGATCGTGTGCCGGCCCAAAACACTGGCAGCGCGCGTGGAGGGACGAGGGCAGAGCACCCGGAGGGACGCGAGAGCAGAGCACGCGCGGCAGGAAGCGAGCAGAACGCGCCGCGGCCGCCTAAACCGCAAGCAACCACACGCATGGAGCAGTTGAACACGCAGCAAATGGTCACCTACAAGCCGGCCGACAGTTGCCTCGATGCGTAGAGAGCGACCGTGTGGTACAACCTCCGTCTAGTCTATAGTCTCCTTTATATTCCGTGCCATACTTTGCCCTCAAAATTAACCAACAAAATGTTAATGCATGTTTTAAAAATTATATAATTGGAAACTATGTTCAAATACAAATCCAACTATATAATCTGTGGCGACATGCATTCGTATTTTAATAGTTAAATCATACTTATAAACCAAGACGGTGGTATAGTAGGTAATTAAATCACAAACGTTTTTTTATTAACCGTATGTGTACGTGGCCTTTCGCCCTCCTCTCGCACGTCTTGTCACCCCGCTGCCGCAGACGGCTTACAGCGCAAGCTTGCGCAGCGCGCGGGGGCGTTCTTTTTGCCAAACGGTGGCGCCAATGAATCGTCGGTGAGCCCGTTCCCGCGCAACCTCGCAGGTTCTTGCGCAAGCTTCCCGCCCGACTCGGTGAAATCCCCCAGAATCCCAATGCTTACCGGCCTGCTATAAAAACCCTCACGGCCGGCGAGTCCTGCGTCGCATTTTCCCCTCCATCCCTGTAGCTTATCTCGTCTGCTTCTCCCACATTCGCCAATGTCACCGGTCCGTCATCGTCGCTCAGCCACTCCGTCGTCATCAGAGGACAACTCAAGCTGGGAGGCTACACCGCGGTGGCGGCGCAGTCCCCGGCGTAGTGTAGTGCGCGTGGCGTCCATGTTGGGTATGCGCGGAACACCCACCACACGCTCCGCCGCCGGTGCCCGTCGGCAGCTGTTGCTGGCCGCCGTTGCCGCCACACCACCGTCGAAAGCCAGGGACATCGCCCGCTCCGCCATCGTGGCCCGAAGGCGGGAGACGGCCGTCGTGGCCGCCACCCCACTGCCGGCCACTGTGGCCATCACCCGTTCCGCCACCGCGACCCAAAGGCGGGAGGTGGTGGTCATGGCCGCCACCCCATCGTCAGCCGCCGTGGCTGCCAGCCCACCGTCGACCGCCGGGGTCATCACACGCTCCGCCACCGTCGCCCGAAGGCGGGGGCGGAGGTGGATGCCCGCTCGTGCGACAGCGACCTTGCGTGCTACACCGAGTTCCTGTGAGAGGAGGAGGAGCGCCTCGTCGAGCACTCAAAGAGCCTTACTGCCGCAGTGGCAGCGACACACGCCGCCTCCGAGGCGAGGAATCAGGAGATCTACAAGGAGAACCACCGCTTCGAGAGGGGTCGTCTGGAGTGGCAGAGGGTGTTCGAGGCGAGCGTCGCTGAAGCTGCATTAGCGGCAGGCACCGCACTGCGGTTGCCCAGCTCGTTAGTAGGCTCCTCCTACTCCGCCTCTTACTGAGCGCGCTCGGCAGAGGAGAGGCAGCCGGAAGTAGTACAAAGCCCCTCCGCAGTAGTAGTAGTAGTAGTAGTAGTAGTAGTAGTAGTAGTATTTAGGGGCTATTTTGTTCAGTTCATCTGACTATAGATGTGGTGGAACTGTACAACGTACTTAAAATTAGCTAGTATATATAGTTGAACTAGCTATTTCTCTACGTGGTTGGCAACAATTGGGGAAAAGTTTGGTCGGTTCAGCTATCGAGTTGAACTGTTTGTATAAATTAAGAACGACTGCTTAATCTATGAATGAAATATATGCTTAATTACTGAATTTTAGCTGCAAAAATTAGATATTGCTAGTGATTTTTAGCTTCATATTTTGACAAATCACAGTGTTACAAGGATTGACAAATCTTACCAAATTGTTTGTACGTGGTTCCACACGGGTCATCCAAAACAACCGTTTGCGTTGAAGGGATGCACAAATCCTGCGCTGCTCTCACTTTGCAGACGGGTGTTCTATCTAAAACGTTTGCGATCAAGAGCTGCAGAAATCCTGCCCGGCACATTTTCTCTTGGCTTCCTAGGGAAGCTGTCGGTTTGCATACGGGTGTTCTAACTAAAACGTTTGTGATGAGTGTTTTATATTTAAAAAGCGAATTAAACTGCGGCTTGGGCGCCATTAATGGAGAGGATGCGAGCAATGCGGGCGGCCATGGAAGTCAAAGGGCTTGCTTCCCAATGAGCCTGTGCAGTGTACAACTCGCACGCTTCCCGGTGAGCCTGCGCACTCAAGGACAACTTGCACGCCTCTCGGTCAGCCTGCGCACCGGACGGTGCTCGCACGCCTCCCGTTCAGTCAAGGTCAAGCTGTTGTCCGCACGGCACCTGCTACAACCATTAAAACCAAGACACGTGGCGTCACGTTAATGGTTAACAGAATTTTGGATTTACTAGAATTTAAAAACCAGGCATCTCAATGTTTTGCCGGCAATCAACGGTGCCCCGGTGTTTGAAATTCATTCCCATTTCTTGCATGGGACCTAAGCATGCACCCAAGGACACATATTTGATTTTTCAACCAACTTATATGCACTGGAGCATGTGCATGTAGTTCAAATTTGAATTATGCACATAAAATGGCTAGAAAACCAATTTTATGTATAAAATGTTCAAACGAACCCTGAATAATTCCAATTCTTTTACGGCACACATATAGCTGCATGTTCACTCCAGATAAAAGGTCTAGCAATTCAAACACCATCCATTGCCGCTGTGACCCCATTATGTAATTCAAATCAAGATGAAAAATCAAGTAGATCGCACACAGTTTATTATCAACAACTGTGTGAGATGTAGTACAAAATATCTTGGAGCACCGTAGGTGTATAGTACGCCTATGGCTTACGCGAGAAGGTGCGTCGGCTACAGTCCACAGTCGGCGTCTCAAACACACTAGCTCGCTCCCCAAATATCATTTCACTGTTCAATCGTCGCCGGTGAAAGATGGGCACGTGGACCCACGTCGTGAGGGCAAGTTTGGTAGCCCACTCCGGCGAGAGCGCGGCCGCAGCCGCCATGCGCGTGCTAAAAAGGTGCATGAGCACGGCCGCAATTTGTGACCGGGCGGCAAAGGCAGCCGAAACGGCCGCTCTTGCTTCTCAGGTGGCGGCAGCAACAGCTGCCTCGGGGATAGCAACTGGCGAGAGCAGCACAGCAGCTGTCCGTTCCGCAGCGGCGGCCTTAGCCCTGATGGAGGCCGCCCACGACCATGTCGAGGCTGCCCACGCCCAGCTCCTGGCGGTCACCGTACAAATCGAACGAAGCTTCTCCGACAACGGTCGGCAACCCACGGCCAAAGAGCTGGCGCTCGCCGATAGCATTCAAGCAGCCGTCCGTTCCTCCGCCGCATACCTTGCGACGACGGAGCCCGTCCAAGCCCAGATCGTGTCCGCCCACGCCCAGCTCATGGCGGCCTTTTCCAAAGAGATGGCAGAGGCGAATGGCGAGATGCTTGTCGAGTATGGTGCGATGGATGCCATGGAGCCCCTTCCCCAGGAGACCGTCGGGCGCGAGCTAGACATGGAGGCGGCGGCGGAGATCGACGAGCACCAGTCGTAATAGTACTCTATGTTTTGTTTAATTAAGAGCGTTGGTCTTTAATTTGTTAGGGTAATGTTTAGGTCAGCTAGCTCTGTTTAATTGCTGAACTTGCTCGATTAAGAAGTGTGGGTGTGCTGTAGTCTCTTTTGTGTACCCAAATTATGCAATGACGTGGATGACCACTGTAACCATGGAAATTTGAACCAAAACTTTTGACGTTCAAACTCATCACACACGGGTTAAGCTATCTGAATGGGTTGTGATGTCCACATATCGTACACAGTTCTGAATAAGGGACCATGTCTGATGACACTTCGCGCGCCAGTTTTTTGGCTGAAGCGATTCCAAATTTTCGGCTTCCGCGGAAATATCTACCTCCCCGCCCCCTACCAAAAGCCACATTTCCCCTCTTTTCGCCTTCCTTTCCAAGTTGAAACCTTCACTCCTTGCTTGCAGCGCCGCCGCCTCCTCGCCGGCAACCCTCCTTCACGCTGCTCGGCCTCCTCTATCCAGGCAGGTAATCCACACCCGACCCCCATCCTCCTCCTCCTTCCACATCCCACATGCCCCGACCGCCGGCGCGAGCGTGACACCTTCCACCCAAATCATCGACCCCTCCACCAAATAAGCGCCGGCCTAAGCCATGGTGCACGCAGTATAGCCAGGACCTCAAGGAGCATTTGGCAGCGGAGAAGCAAATCGCGGCCGCACGCGCGGATGAGGTCGCGATGGCTGCCATTCGTGCCGACTCCCAAATCTTGGAGGAGCACCTTGCCAATTGCTAGCTACGCCGGTTAAGCATGCTCAGTTTACCCGTTGCGTGTGCTGCTCCTGCCTTTCCTTCACAAAATCTAGTGAATTGTGCTATCTAATTTCACCATGCAATATGTTGCTCTAGTGTATATGTTCTATATGTCGTGCAGTGTGGTGCTCACTTATTAACTGTTTTGTTAATTAGTTGTCGTCTTCAGTTAACTGTTTGGTTCAATTGTGCAAATGTGATGTTCAATTCTTCAGGCTGCAATTTTGTATTGTCTTCCATGTGAGAAATAAATCGGATTTATCTTTACAAAATTGTGGGTGCATTCTGTTATTGTATACCATGTGAGGAATAAATTGAATTTGGCTGTAGTAAATACATGAGAAACAAATACAATTGCTACAATTGGCTGTAGTTAACTCTTTGGTTAACTCTCTGATCTTCTATTAGGAGTATGTTATATTGTGCAATATGGTGCTCAGTTAATGTTTGGTTCATTTGTTGTGGTGCTTAGTTAACTGCTTGGTTCAAGTCTGCAATGCGATGTCCAATTGTCGTGGGTAGAATTTTGTATTGTTGTGCATGTGAGGAATAAATCAAATTTGGCTGCACTTAATACATGAGAAACATATACAAGTGTTATGTTTCCTAGTTCTTAATCATGCTTGGTTTGGGTAAATGGGTTTTCCGTGTGGCTTCAGTTAATCTGATGAATCTGCAATGTGCTTATTTTTCATCAACATATTTTACTGATAGCATGCGAACCCTTACTTAACCTGATGACTAACTACCTTATATGTGTTGTAGGGAAACAATGGGAAGCACTGAGGTTTACAATCGAGGTTAGCACGTGCATGATCCGTTGTCTAATAGCACATTATTGTGCAATTGCAGGAACCATTCTAATATTTTGGTTTTTAACAATTTGGTCTTGCACATGTAGGTCCTGCTGTCAGAGGTTTTGACCCACTGTTCGACCCTTTTTGCATATGGGGAAATGAGTTGTCCATGAATATCAATCAAATCAAGAAACTCAGAAAGATTGTTAGGATAAAGAAATTAGCGACAAAAAACAACAAGATCTTCGTCTACACAATGAAGAAGACATCAGTTCACTACAAGATGGTACTAACTATTATACCTTGCCTTTTTTATTCCTTTGCTCCATTTCCAATATAGAGAAGATATTTATGCACATCCTTGTTTTCAGCCCTTTCCAAAGCAGTTCACTGATGATTACCTCTCAAACCACCTTTATGGTCAGGAGGCGAGGAAGGTTTTCATACAACACCCACGGTTCAATATTGAAGTGTTCCTGAAGAGGTCGAAGGATGGACGGTCAATCATCCACAGGCACTGGCCTAAAGTTGCAAAGACCTTCAACATGAATGAAGGCTCAATATTCGCCTTCCGCTTCAGCAATTTTCCAGATGAGATGCATCTGTCTATATACCGTCTATGATGCTAATTTCGAAAGGTTCTACATGTTGCATGTGGAACTTGTTGCTGGTGCAGTTGTGTAATGGGGTAGCTGAGTGCTGAAGCTATATTATGTTTTACTCTGATGTATTTCAATTATGAAATTCTGCTTCCTTAATATGGAAATGAAATATATTGTGTGCTTAATATGAATGTCAATTAGATTAATAAATGGATTATTAATAATAGGGCAATTAGCCTGCTAACTGGGTTTTGATATTGCAAACGGTTGTTGAAAAAATACCGTGGGCGATGACCTCAGGCAACGCACACAGTTTTTAGGAATAAACCGTGTTGGATCAGTGAACAATCACACACGACTTTCTCTTGAAAACTGTTTGCGTTAGGCCACCTTGCGCAAACGTTTACCACATAAAAACTGTGTGTCATGGACAGCCTTTGCCACACAGTTTCTTCTATGGACCGTGTGTGCTACATTTAATAACGCAAACGATTTCACAGGAAAAATTGTGTGTGATGTACCTGTGAACGGAAACGTTTTACTTGGAGCGACTGTGTGGGATGTGCATACAAACGGAAACGTTTAGCGGGGACTGACTGTGTGGGATGTACTTGCGACCGAAAACAATTTCGCCGTATAATTGTATTTTTTTATCTGTATTGTACATATTTTCGTATTTGAGCGCTCGCCGGTCGCACACGACCTCATTTTGCCGAACGTGTGTGCCAGGAGGGCATATCCCCGACGGTTTCTGGGTCGTGTGGGAAGGACCCCCCTATCGCCCACACTCACTTGGAGACGGTTCCAGATGCCGTCGCGGAAAGGGGTTTTAAACCGTTTGCTTAGGACCGACGCGCACCAGTGTAGCTAGATGCCCGTGCGTTGCACGGAACAGCAAGATGCATTTGTATGAGTAGTTTATCTTGTGAGAGAAAAGGATGAACGAGGGAAGGCCTTATTTGCAAATGTGAAGAGGGGTGTGGGTATCTTTTTGCAAAATTGTCATAGTTTCCTTCCTATCCATTAGATATAAATCCGACGGCCTATATTGTAGGATGGCACGCACACCATCATCATCAACTCTGTTTTCTACTCCCTCTGTTCCTAAATATTTGTCTTTGTAGAGATTTCAACAAGTGACTACATACAGAGCAAAATGAGTGAATCTACACACTAAAATATGTCTACATACACATCCGTATGTGGCAGTCCATTTGAAATTTGAAAAAGACAAATATTTAGGAACGGGGGGAGTATAAGAGTAGACATGGAGATATATCTCCAGCATGGTCCACAACAAAAATGTGTTGGACAGGTTAGAGCCGGATGCTCGCAACGCGATGACCTGAGTTCGAATTATGTCTTTAACTTTAGATTTTTATATTATATATTACTTATTTAATATATATTTCTTTCGCTACTGTACTGACAGTGGAACCCACAGAGTACATAGAATACAAGATTAAGGATGGACTTGTCTCTACTTCTCTACTCTTATAAAAAACCGAGTTGGTGATGATGGTGTGCCTTCCATCTTGTAATATAGACCGTCCGATCTATATTTGATGGATAGAAAGCAAACTATGACAATTTTACAAAAGATACCCCCACCTCTCTCCACATTTACAGATAAGTCCTTGCCTCGTTCATCCTTATCTCCCACAACCTCATTGCTGAGTAATTAAAAAAGGAAGTCTCTGGAACAATCTAGCATGGTGGCCGCTGCCACCTTCCGGCGCCGTCCATCCCCATGCCTCCGCCTAGTCCGATCACCAGTCACCACCACGCTCCACTCCTCCTCACCTTATGTGTCATCTTTCATTTTTTCGATGAAATTCTCGAGATACCTTTTCCGATAAAATTCTCGAGATATCATTAGTTTTTACACATGGGATTACTCCTGCATGGGTCAGTCACAACAGGTGTTTTGTAGGAAAATGCATCTTGATGTTCCGAGCAATGCACGGGCATCTTGCTAGTTTATTTTTAACTTTCTGTACGAAGTTGTAGCCACCCTGCAAATCACGTGTACATTGTACATGGAATTAACTTTTTATAGAGGGAGAATCATACACGCAATTAACTCAAATTGATTGGATGTCACTCTATTATTTTCAGCATAAGAGCATCTCCAACGGCAGCCGACAAATTTCCTCCCGCTTCCTTCCGCGGAGGACGACATCAAACGCAAGCGGCATACATTTACACAACTCCAACCAACCAAATGAAATTCGTGCAAACATGGACTAATTTCATATAAGCATGAAGGATTTCGTATAAAAAAGCCGGATCTTCATATAAACATGATGGATTTCATTACATTTACATGAACTAAGCGGTGCTAATCCGGCTCTCTTGATATAATTAATACTCCCTCCGCCTGGAAATACTTGTCCTAGAAATGGATGTATCTAGACTTATTTTCGTTATAGATACATCCAATTTATCCATTCTTAGAACAAATATTTCCCGCCAGCCGGACAGGGAATACCTAATCTAAATGGCCACCCGCGGATCCCTTTGTCTTCCTCATGTCCGGCAGACACTTGCAGGGTCGACGAAGGTCCTCGGAAGAGACGAAGCAGCAAAGAAACCACCTGAATGCGCAGTCGTCGCCTCGGCGGTGGCCTTCATGGGAACCAAGTGGCGGCGGCCTCCCGTGTTCTACTTCTCGATGATGGCGGCGGACACGGAGAAGCTGGCCACCGACTCGTCGCTCTCCATGCACCCGGCTTCTGTCTCTGCCTGCATGGCGCTGCCGCAGGCACGGAAGGCGTGGCCGCAGGCACGGGAGGCGCAGCCACCATAGACACTGGTGGCGCGGTACGACGCGGCAGCGACGACGCCCGTACCGGCGTGCTCGCCGCCGTATCGGCGTGGAGCAACTTGCCACTCCTCACCGAGCTGAACTGGAGCGGCGAGTTGTTGAACCACGCGCTGGCTTGGGGCGACAACTGGCTCCGTCGGGCCAAGCGAGGTTGGTGAAGCACCGAGCGGCCTCACCCGTATCCGGAGGGCTCGGCGGGCCACCCAGCCGGGTAGTATGCCGGAGAACGGCTCCTCGGAAGCCATCGGAAGAGGGAGAAAATGGTGAAGGAGGAGATGGGGGAGTGGCGGAGGGGTGCGATTCTTGCCTACTGTTTGGCTGGCCTCGTTTAAATATAGGGCGGACGGTAGTAGTTTGGCCGGCGTCTGGCCTCGTTTAAACTAAGGGCGGATGGGAGGAGCTCGGCCGAGGTTGCTTCCGGCCCGCTCATGAATGGACGTGTGGCCGGAGTAGGTTTCTCGGTTTGCATGCGGGTTTAACGAAGGGGTTTGATGGAGGCGAGGAGGCGTATTCAACCGGGAGTGCAATGGGCGGCGTAGTACTATTCGATTTTACAACGGGCGGCGCGGTACTATTTGATTTGACAGCGGGCGGCGCAGTTCCCGGTACGGCTTTAATGCAGACGAGGGAGGGGGTAGGGGTTCCTGAAATGTTGAACGACCAATGATGCATCCTCTTCAATTAGCATCGAGAATGCATGAGGGAAGTAATGGGAGGAGGACTGGGAAAAGAGGTTGCATGATGTGAATGCAACGCAGTTTGCACTCATATAAAGGCGCCCCTCCATTCCAATGCATCTACCACATCGTACGCACCTAAGCATTTGCTAAGCACCTAAATTAAGCGCAAAAGTGCTCACTCCAAACCCATGGCGGCGATGCGCGCGATGAGCCAGCGGTTATGCCAGATGGTCCACGACGCCGGCCTACGGCATGGCGCCGGGGATCATCTCCAGACGGTGTTGGCGACCAGCTAGTGGATGGCCGCCTTCGATGCCAACTACGACTCTCAGTTGGACCAAATGATCGTTGCCACCACCAACAAGTTCACCGTCCTCAAGAAGCTCGCGGACGACATCACCGTACTCCTCCAGCCCGCACGCCCGGGCTCCTCATTGCCTACCACCCTAATCGGCCTCCATGTCCGGAACCTCTTTCAAGCACTGGTGGCCCTGCGACTGCCCGCCGACGCCACAAAGAATGGCCACCTGGAGGTCGCGGTCGCCGCGAGGTGCCTCGCCCTACAAGAATTCATCGACCTACACATCCACACTGATCAATTGAAAGTGAAGTGGGGTATTTCGCCCAATTCTGCGAGTGTCGTGTTCTCCACAGGGACTAGGCGACGACAACAATGCTCGGCTAAAGCTAGGTGACAGAATTTAAATGATGATAGCAGAAAATATAAACCTAAAATAACCAAGGATGATGACAAATAAAATGACAAACAGCATGGAGAGATTAAGATTGAAACTCACTGTATCTTTGGTATTTTTGTTTTACTAAAGACGCTAAAACACTAACATAAAGGGAAGCAACGGGACATGAACACATATATTAGTATCATACAAGTAACAAAGGGGGAGAAAGAATGCTATGACAGAGACAGAAATATATCACAACACAAACATATATATTTTCACATGAACGTAATTAACACAGGGACTACAGAACACACATAAGCACACCATGATCCAGGTTACATAAGTAAACAAATTATACAAGCCACTTACTAGTATCACAGATCAACAGAGTAGTATTGAACAACTAAAAATAGATAGTAGAAGTAACTAGTACAGGAAACAAGTACTCTTAGAATCTGAATGTTACAGACTACACGTCACAAACTACAGAAAATTCAGAGAAGAGAAGGAGAAAGAGAGATGGCAGCAGGAGATTAGAGAAAGAAGAAGCAGCAACTGGGGCATGGAGAGAGGAGCAGCAGCAGTACGGGATTCAGAGAAGAGCAACAGAGAGGGAGAGAGCAGCAGCGTGGTGAGGATTCAGAGGTGAACAGCAGCAAGGTTAGGAGAAGGAGAAGGGCAGCAGCGAGGTAAGGAGAAGAGTAGCAGCAGCAGATTGAGAAGGGAGGAAAAAGAAGCAGCAAGCAGCGGAAGGAGGAGGAGGAGGAGGAAGAGCAGCAGGGCAAGAGAAGAAGGAGGCAGCAGCAGGAGGTTGGAGAAGGGAGAAGCAGCAGTAGGAAGAGAAGAAGGACCAGGGACGTGGCAAGGGAGATGCAGCAGTAGAGGCGTGGGGAAGAAGAGAAGCAGCAGGGGCGAAGCAAGAGGGAAGAGTGGAAGTGGTGGATGGCGCCGGCGTGGGTTGCTGGTGGTTCGGGGTTCAGGTGGCGGCGCTGATGGTGGATGGTGCAGCGGTGGCGCTGGGTGATGGACGGATGGATGGCGATGGTGAAGTGGTGGAGTAGCAGCTAGTGGTGGGGGGTGCTGTTGGCGCGGTGGCGCGCCGCCACGCCGGCCTGGCCGCGGCGGTGGCCGGTGGTGGAGAAGGTGGGATGAGGGAGAGAGAGAGATATGCCAGGCCCAAAAGGGGATCGGGGCTGCTGCTAGGGATTTTGACCCCTCCTCTAGTGTGCCACTTTTTTGATTTGGCCCTTCTCCTTTCCTTCTTTCTTCCCAAGTCGATCCCCTCTATCTTTAGTTTTGGCCCCCGGTTTCTTCTTCCTTCATGCTCAAGTCCCTTTCTTCACTTCTTTCCTGCCCTTCTCTCTTCTCAATGGCCAATTCGTCCGAATCTTGAAGATTATAGTGCCTTTGCGCACTTTTCTGCAAAATAATCAAATGACGAGTAAATGATCTTTTATATGATTTTCATTCAAATATATCATAGTTCACAGCAAGAATGGATCGTCGGATCAAATATATGGTGTGTTTGTGTGCCAAAATTATATATATGAAATGTGCTTATCAAGTTCCCCCACACTTAAATCTTTGCTTGTCCTCAAGCAAAGGCATATGACAAAAGCAAGAACATGAACAGTGAACTGACTAGAGAATGTCAAGTGAAGTAGATCTCTAAACAGTGCATGCTTTGGACTTGGCTAGTGAAAATTAATGGTTAAGAGTGCTACATATCAATAGGACATTAGTAAACTCGACCATTTTAAACTTTTGCAATGATAAACGAAGATTAGCAAGTTCAAATGCTAACTGTGCCAAAAGGTTCCTAAAGAGAGCATGATCCTGAGAACAAAAGGAGCTTGAATTAAATCACTTATTTGCAGAAATATAACATTGTGGTTGCACCACTTATTAAAATTGAAGGAAGTAATGATAATATTTTATTAGTCTCACCAAAGGAACATACCACCGATCCCGAGAACATGGTATACACCTGGCTCGACCAATTATTAGTTTTTTTAGTTTGTCTCCCCAAAGGAACATACCACCGATCCAGAGAACATGGTATACACCTGGTTCGACAATTACATTTTTTAATATAATTAACTCCTATCTGATCCAACCAGATTTCACAAGCCACCGATCCAGGAAACATGACATGCTACTGTTAGGTAGATCAGATAATTATTTATTCATTATTACTTATTTAAAAAAGGAATACAAAAGGAAACAAGAATCATCACTCATCCAGGTCTGGTTCACATACTACCGATCCAGGGAACATAGCATGCTAGTCCATAGTGGTGAGTGATTGCTCTGAATGGGAACACATTAGGCACAAACTCAGCATCTGACACTTAATGATCTAGGTGTATCAAGGTAAGAGCAGAAAATAATTAAGTTTTCTAGTGTACTAGGGATTTGAGCACTCAAAACTAATAGCTTTCACTAATTGCAGCAAACCAAGCAATATGTAGATCACTAGTTTACATGGCATTCAACAATCAGTTCGCATATTCTCATCAAGCACCATATGTCAAATAAAATTCAGTGGGGCAACATTTAAGAAATGGGTTAAGCAAACCAAATAACATTTGATTTCAGCATGTATCAATGGATGATATACTCGGAATGGGTCATGAAACAGCTCACCGGGCACTATGAAGTAGCACTCGCTTGATCACTCTCTAAGTTGCTGCTCTTCTCTTTTTGCTTCTCTATCCTCATGCCTGCTCCAGCTTCACTCTTCTTCGCGTGTGCCCATTGCTTCTCCTCATCACCATGCCGTGAATCCACCAGGATCCCAAGGAATGTCATCTCGAACTCTGTCAACTCACAGTAAATGGTGCACAAGCATCAACCTGAAAGAACACTCAACAACCAAGCCAATACAAGTGACAGAGAGAATGCCCTCTAAGTCATCGACAGAGTACCCTATCATATAAGTATATCTATTGAGCAAATCAGGAACATGTATCAACAACAAGTCACATGGTGCATAGGCAATATCAGCGATATGACATAACTTATCCAGAAAGCTGAGATAATACCTGAGATAGTTAGGAAGAAGCTTCAAGACTACCTCAATTGAAGATACCAAGTGAGGTGTGGTTGTAGAAATTTCCACCGGACTCATGTCAACAAGTGAAATAGTAGAGCTTGGCTCCTTGGCATCTGAATCCACCTCATCATAATTAACCATGAAGCTCTCCATCTCAGGCTCAAGTGTTGAGGAATCAATGCGGCTAACATCATTGAAGCTGAACTTCTCCATATCTGGCTCTAGCAGCACATGATCAATATCAACTAAAGGTGACTCCTCAATATAAAAAACAACTAACTGCAGCTCTGGCTCATCCATGGAAGAATCATCACAATGCAAAACTAAATCTCCAACACTAGTATCCATATGATCTGAAGTGTGTGTGTCAACTAGGATGGTGTCATCATCATCAAAGATAATCCATGAAAGCTCAATCTTGTTACACGGAGAAACTGGTTCTGACTTTTGTGTATGAGATTCTTGCTGAGATGAAGTGATTTGTTGCAAACAAACAACTGAATCAGAGATGGGCTTCTCATTGTACCACTGAAGTTGGTGGAAGGCTATACTCTCAATCAGCAGAAAAGCAACATCAAGTGTCTTGTTTGTAATAGCTCCACCCACTGCCCTATCGACGTAAGCTCGAGTGTCCGAGTCAATCCTCTATAGAATATCTGCAACTCTAACCATCTCTCGAGCCCTTGGTTAGGACATCTCCTGAATAAAGCCTTGTACCTCTCCCAACCATCATACAAGCTCTCGTATTCACGCTGAACGAAATTGAAGATCTCATCTCGAATCGCAGACTGCTTGTGTAGTGGGAAATATCTATCCAAGAAAGCTCGTGATATCTCATTCCAACTATATGACCTTGATGGCAAGGATCGATACCAAGCACGAGCATCATCACGGAGAGAGAATGTGAACAACCTGCACATGATTGCATCTTGAGGAACTCCATGGTACTTGACTGTATCTGAATACTCCATGACTCGGTGTAAGTGCTCATAGGGATCCTCAGTAGGCAGTCCTCCAAACTGTTGTTGTTGACCCAAAGCAATAAGACTAGGTTTCAGCTCGAAGTTCTCTGCCTCAATAGTTGGCCAAATCGGTCCTGTGATATAGCACTGACTTTTGGGCATCCAAAGATCACGAAGCAATGCCATCTTAACCGAGTGTAACTATAGAACAACCTGCAATTAGTTCAGATTTCCTACAAACACTCATAAACAGTAAACACTAGTCAGAAAGTTAGTATCCTAATAAGCCAAAGCAACAAAAAGTAAAAAGGTAAAAGAAGCAGAGAAATAAATTTGAATGGAAATTTAAACAAAAACTATACTAAGCCTAGTCTATGTTGGAAATATGCCCTAGAGGCAATAATAAAATGGTTATTATTGTATTTCCTTGTTCATGATAATTGTCTGTTGTTCATGCTATAATTGTATTAACTGGAAACCGTAATACATGTGTGAATACATAGACCACAACATGTCCCTAGTAAGCCTCTAGTTGACTAGCTCGTTGATCAATAGATGGTTATGGTTTCCTGACCATGGACATTGGATGTCATTGATAACGGGATCACATCATTAGGAGAATGATGTGATGGACAAGACCCAATCCTAAGCATAGCACAAGATCGTGTAGTTCGTTTGCTAGAGCTTTTCTAATGTCAAGTATCATTTCCTTAGACCATGAGATTGTGCAACTCCCGGATACCGTAGGAATGCTTTGGGTGTACCAAACGTCACAACGTAACTGGGTGGCTATAAAGGTGCACTACAGGTATCTCCGAAAGTGTCTGTTGGGTTGGCACGAATCGAGACTGGGATTTGTCACTCCGTATGACGGAGAGGTATCTCTGGGCCCACTCGGTAATGCATCATCATAATGAGCTCAATGTGACCAAGTGTTTGGTCACGGGATCATGCATTACGGTACGAGTAAAGTGACTTGCCGGTAACGAGATTGAACAAGGTATTGGGATACCGACGATCGAATCTCGGGCAAGTAACGTACCGATTGACAAAGGGAATTGTATACGGGATTGATTGAATCCTCGACATCGTGGTTCATCCGATGAGATCATCGTGGAACATGTGGGAGCCAACATGGGTATCCAGATCCCGCTGTTGGTTATTGACCGGAGAGTCGTCTCGGTCATGTCTGCATGTCTCCCGAACCCGTAGGGTCTACACACTTAAGGTTCGGTGACGCTAGAGTTGTAGAGATATTAGTATGCGGTTAACCGAAAGTTGTTCGGAGTCCCGGATGAGATCCCGGACGTCACGAGGAGTTCCGGAATGGTCCGGAGGTAAAGATTTATATATGGGAAGTCCTATTTTGGCCACCGGAAAATGTTCGGGATTTTTCGGTATTGTACCGGGAAGGTTCTAGAAGGTTCCGAAGTGGGGCCCACCTGCATGGGGGGACCCACATGAACGTGGGTAGTGGGGGCAAGGCCCCACACCCCTGGTCAAGGCGCACCAAGATCCCACCTTAGAAGGAATAAGATCATATCCCGAAGGGATAAGATCAAGATCCCTAAAAAAGGGGGATAACAATCGGTGGGGAAGGGAAATGATGGGATTTCTTTCCCCCACCTTTGCCAACGCCCCAATGGACTTGGAGGGCAAGAAACCAGCCCCCTCCACCCCTATATATAGTGGGGAGGCGCATGGGAGCAGCACCCCAAGCCCTGGCGCCTCCCTCCCTCCCGTGACACCTCTTCCTCCCCGCTTGCGCTTGGCGAAGCCCTGCCGGGATCCCGCTACTTCCACCACCACGCCGTCGTGCTGCTGGATCTCCATCAACTTCTCCTCCCCCCTTGCTGGATCAAGAAGGAGGAGACGTCCCCGCTCCGTACGTGTGTTGAACGCGGAGGTGCCGTCCGTTCGGCGCTAGGATCATCGGTGATTTGGATCACGACGAGTACGACTCCATCAACCCCGTTCTCTTGAACGCTTCCGCTCGCGATCTACAAGGGTATGTAGATGCACTCCTCCCCTCTCGTTGCTAGCATCTCCTAGATTGATCTTGGTGACACGTAGGAAAATTTTGAATTTCTGCTACGTTCCCCAACAGTGGCATCATGAGCCAGGTTTATGCGTAGATTCTATGCACGAGTAGAACACAAAGTAGTTGTGGGCGACGATTTGTTCAATTTGCTTACCGTTACTAGTCTTATCTTGATTCGGCGGCATTGTGGGATGAAGCGGCCCGGACCGACCTTACACGTACTCTTACGTGAGACAGGTTCCACCGACTGACATGCACTTGATGCATAAGGTGGCTAGCGGGTGTCTGTCTCTCCCACTTTAGTCGGATCGGATTCGATGAAAAGGGTCCTTATGAAGGGTAAATAGCAATTGGCATATCACCGTTGTGGCTTTTGCGTAGGTAAGAAACGTTCTTGCTAGAAACCCATAGCAGCCACGTAAAACATGCAACAACAATTAGAGGACGTCTAACTTGTTTTTGCAGGGTATGCTATGTGATGTGATATGGCCAAAAGGATGTGATGAATGATATATGTGATGTATGAGATTGATCATGTTCTTGTAATAGGAATCACGACTTGCATGTCGATGAGTATGACAACCGGCAGGAGCCATAGGAGTTGTCTTAATTTATTGTATGACCTGCGTGTCAATGAAAAACGCCATGTAATTACTTTACTTTATTGCTAACCGTTAGCCATAGTAGTAGAAGTAATAGTTGGCGAGACAACTTCATGAAGACACGATGATGGAGATCATGATGATGGAGATCATGGTGTCATGCCGGTGACGAAGGTGATCATGCCGCGCCTCGAAGATGGAGATCAAAAGGCGCAAGATGATATTGGCCATATCATGTCACTTTATGATTTGCATGTGATGTTTGTCATGTTTACATCTTATTTGCTTAGAACGACGGTAGCATAAATAAGATGATCCCTCACTAAAATTTCAAGAGATGTGTTCCCCCTAACTGTGCACCGTTGCGAAGGTTCGTTGTTTCGAAGCACCACGTGATGATCGGGTGTGATAGATTCTAACGTTCGCATACAACGGGTGTTGACGAGCCTAGCATGTACAGACATGGCCTCGGAACACAAGCAAAACACTTAGGTTGACTTGACGAGCCTAGCATGTACAGACATGGCCTCGGAACACAAGAGACCGAAAGGTCGAACATGAGTCGTATAGTAGATACGATCAACATGGAGATGTTCACCGATGATGACTAGTCCGTCTCACGTGATGATCGGACACGGCCTAGTCGATTCGGATCATGTATCACTTAGATGACTAGAGGGATGTCTATCTAAGTGGGAGTTCATTAAATAATCAGATGAACTTAATTATCATGAACATAGTCAAAAGGTCTTTGCAAATAATGTCGTAGCTTACGCTTTAGTTCTACTAAGATATGTTCCTAGAGAAAATTTAGTTGAAAGTTGATAGTAGCAATTATGCGGACTGGGTCCGTAAACTGAGGATTGTCCTCATTGCTGCACAGAAGGCTTATGTCCTTAATGCACCGCTCGGTGTGCTGAACCTCGAGCGTCGTCTGTAGATGTTACGAAACATCTGACATACACGTTTTGATGACTACGTGATAGTTCAGTGTGTGATGCTAACGGTTTAAAATTGTGGCACCAAAGACGGTTTTGAAACGTCGCAGAACATATGAGATGTTCCAAAGACTGAAATTGGGATTTCAGACTAATGCCCACGTCAAGAGGTATGAGACCTCTGACAAGTTTCTTAAGCCTGCAAACTAAGGGAGAAAAGCTCAATCGTTGAGCATGTGCTCAGATTGTCTGAGTACTACAATCACTTGAATCGAGTGGGAGTTAATCTTCCAGATGAGATAGTGATGGTTCTCCATAGTCACTGCCACCAAGCTATTAGAGCTTCGTGATGAACTATAACATATCAGGGATAGACATGATGATCCTTGAGCAACTCGCGATGTTTGACACCGCGAAAGTAGAAATCAAGAAGGAGCATCAATTGTTGATGGTTAGTAAAACCACTAGTTTCTAGAAGGGCAAGGGCAAGAAGGGATACTTCATGAAACGGCAAATCAGTTGCTGCTCTAGTGAAGAAACCCAAGGTTGAACCCAAACCCGAGACTAAGTGCTTCTGAAATGAGGGGAACGGTCACTGAAGCAGAACTACCCTAGATACTTCGTAGATGAGAAGGCTGGCAAGGTCGACAGAAGTATATTGGATATACATTATATTAATGTGTACTTTACTAGTACTCCTAGTAGCACCAGGGTATTAGATACCGGTTCGGTTGCTAAGTGTTAGTAACTCGAAATAAAAGCTGCGGAATAAACGGAGACTAGCTAAAGGTGAGATGACGATATGTGTTGGAAGTGTTTCCAAGGTTGATGTGATCAAGCATCGCATGCTCCCTCTACCATCGAGATTGGGGTTAAACCTGAATAATTATTATTTGGTGTTTGCGTTGAGCATAGACATGATTGGATTATGTTTATCGCAATACGGTTATTCATTAAAGGAGAATAATGGTTACTCTGTCTATTTGAATAATACCTTCAATGGTCTTGCACCTAAAATGAATGGTTTATTGAATCTCGATCGTAGTGATACACATGTTCATGCCAAAAGATATAAGATAGTAATGATAGTACCACATACTTGTGGCACTGCCACTTGAGTCATATTGGTATAAAACGCATGAAGAAGCTCCATGTTGATGGATCTTTGGACTCACTCGTTTTTGAAAAGATTGAGACATGCGAACCATGTCTATTAGTATATATGCATGAAGAAAGTCCATACAGATGGATCATTTGGACTCACTTGATTTTGAATCACTTGAGACATGCAAATCATACCACATGGGCAAGATGACTGAAAGGCCTCGTTTTCAGTAAGATGGAACAAGAGAGCAACTTGTTGGAAGTAATACATTTGATGTGTGCAGTCCAATGAGTGCTGAGGCACGCAGTGGATATCGTTATGTTCTTACTTCACAGATGATTTGAGTAGATGCTGAGAATATTTACTTGATGAAACACAAGTCTGAATTATTGAAAGGTTCAAGTAATTTCAGAGTGAAGTTGAAGATCGTCGTGACAAGAGGATAAAATGTCTGTGATATGATCATAGAGATGAATATCTGAGTTACGAGTTTGGCACACAATTAAGAAATTGTGGAAATTGTTTCACGACTAATACCGCCTGGAACACCATATTGTGATGGTGTGTCCGAACATCATAACTGCACCCTATTGGATATGGTGCATACCATGATGTCTCTTATCGAATTACAACTATCGTTTATGGGTTAGGCATTAGAGACAACCGCATTCACTTTAAATAGGGCACCACGCAATTCCGTTGAGACGACACCGTATGAACTATGGTTTAGAGAAACCTAAGCTGTCGTTTCTTAAAAGTTTGGGGCTGCGACGCTTATGTGAAAAAGTTTCAGGCTGATAAGCTCGAACCCAAAGCGGATAAATGCATCTTCATAGAATACCCAAAACAGTTGGGTATACCTCCTATTTCAGATCTGGAAGCAAAAGTGATTGTTTCTAGAAACGGGTCCTTTCTCGAGGAAAAGTTTCTCTCGAAAGAATTGAGTGGGAGGATGGTGGAGACTTGATGAGGTCATTGAACCGTCACTTCAACTAATGTGTAGCAGGGCACAGGAAGTTGTTCCTGTGGCACCTACACCAATTGAAGTGGAAGCTTATGATAGTGATCATGAAACTTCAGATCAAGTCACTACCAAACCTCATAGGACGACAAGGATGCGTACTACTTCAGAGTGGTACGTAATCCTGTCTTGGAAGTCATGTTGCTAGACAACAATGAACCTACGAGCTATGGAGAAGCGATGGTGGGCCCGGATTCCGACGAATGGCTCGAGGCCATAAAATCCGAGAGGATCCATGTATGAAAACAAAGTATAGACTTTGAAAGAACTACTTGATGGTCGTAAGGCTGTTGGGTACAGATGGATTTTAAAGGGAAGACAGACAATGATGGTAAGTGTCACCATTAAGAAAGCTCGACTTGTCGTTAAGATGTTTTCCGGCAAGTTCAAGGAGTTGACTGCGATGAGACTTTCTCACTCGTAGCGATGCTAAGAGTCTGTTAGAATTATATTAGCAGTTACTGCATTATTTATGAAATCTTGCAGATAGGATGTCAAAACATTGTTTCCTCGACGATTTTCTTGAGGAAAGGTTGTATGTGATACAACCAGAAGGTTTTGTCAATCCTGAAAGATGCTAACAAGTATGCAAAGCTCCAGCAATCCTTCTAAGGATTGGAGTAAGCATCTCGGAGTTGGAATGAACGCTTTGATGAGATGATCAAAGATTTTGGGTTTATACAAAGTTCATGAGAAACTTGTATTTCCAAAGAAGTGAGTGGGAGCACTATAGAATTTTTGATGAGTATATGTTGTTAACATATTGTTGATCAGAAATGATGTAGAATTTCTGGAAAGCATCCAGGGTTATTTGAAAAGTGTTTTTAATGGAAAACCTGGATTAAGCTACTTGAACATTGAGCATCAAGATCTATAAGGATAGATCAAAAACGCTTAATAGTACTTTCAAATGAATACATACCGTGACAAGATTTTGAAGGAGTTCAAAATAGATCAGCAAAGAAGGAGTTCTTGGCTGTGTTACAAGGTGTGAGTATTGAGTAAGACTCAAGACCTGACCACGGCAGAAGAAAGAGAAAGGACGAAGGTCGTCCCCTATGCTTTAGACGTAGGCTCTACAATATGCTATGCTGTGTACCGCACCTGAAGTGTGCCTTGCCATGAGTTAGTCAAGGGGTACAATAGTGATCCAGGAAGGGATCACATGACAGCGGTCGAACTTATCCTTAGTATCTAGTGGACTAAGGAATTTTCTCGATTATGGAGGTGGAAAGGGGTTCGTCGTAAAGGGTTACGTCGATGCAAACTTTGACACTAATCCGGATGACTCTGAGTAGTGAACCGGATTCGTATAGTAGAGCAGTTATTTGGAATAGCTCCAAGTAGCGCGTGGTAGCTACATCTACAAGATGACATAGAGATTTGTAAAGCACACACGGATCTGAATGTTGCAGACCCGTTGACTAAAACCTCTCTCGTAAGCATAACATGATCAAACCCTAGAACTCATTGAGTGTTAATCACATGGTGATGTGAACTAGATTATTGACTCTAGTAAACTCTTGGGTATTAGTCACATGGCGATGTGAACTTTGAGTGTTAATCACATGGTGATGTGAACTAGATTATTGACTCTAGTGCAAGTGGGAGACTGTTGGAAATATGCCCTAGAGGCAATAATAAAATGGTTATTATTGTATTTCCTTGTTCATGATAATTGTCTGTTGTTCATGCTATAATTGTATTAACTGGAAACCGTAATACATGTGTGAATACATAGACCACAACATGTCCCTAGTAAGCCTCTAGTTGACTAGCTCGTTGATCAATAGATGGTTATGGTTTCCTGACCATGGACATTGGATGTCATTGATAACGGGATCACATCATTAGGAGAATGATGTGATGGACAAGACCCAATCCTAAGCATAGCACAAGATCGTGTAGTTCGTTTGCTAGAGCTTTTCTAATGTCAAGTATCATTTCCTTAGACCATGAGATTGTGCAACTCCCGGATACCGTAGGAATGCTTTGGGTGTACCAAACGTCACAACGTAACTGGGTGGCTATAAAGGTGCACTACAGGTATCTCCGAAAGTGTCTGTTGGGTTGGCACGAATCGAGACTGGGATTTGTCACTCCGTATGACGGAGAGGTATCTCTGGGCCCACTCGGTAATGCATCATCATAATGAGCTCAATGTGACTAAGGAGTTAGCCACGGGATCATGCATTACGGTACGAGTAAAGTGACTTGCCGGTAACGAGATTGAACAAGGTATTGGGATACCGACGATCGAATCTCGGGCAAGTAACGTACCGATTGACAAAGGGAATTGTATACGGGATTGATTGAATCCTCGACATCGTGGTTCATCCGATGAGATCATCGTGGAACATGTGGGAGCCAACATGGGTATCCAGATCCCGCTGTTGGTTATTGACCGGAGAGTCGTCTCGGTCATGTCTGCATGTCTCCCGAACCCGTAGGGTCTACACACTTAAGGTTCGGTGACGCTAGAGTTGTAGAGATATTAGTATGCGGTTAACCGAAAGTTGTTCGGAGTCCCGGATGAGATCCCGGACGTCACGAGGAGTTCCGGAATGGTCCGGAGGTAAAGATTTATATATGGGAAGTCCTATTTTGGCCACCGGAAAATGTTCGGGATTTTTCGGTATTGTACCGGGAAGGTTCTAGAAGGTTCCGAAGTGGGGCCCACCTGCATGGGGGGACCCACATGAACGTGGGTAGTGGGGGCAAGGCCCCACACCCCTGGTCAAGGCGCACCAAGATCCCACCTTAGAAGGAATAAGATCATATCCCGAAGGGATAAGATCAAGATCCCTAAAAAAGGGGGATAACAATCGGTGGGGAAGGGAAATGATGGGATTTCTTTCCCCCACCTTTGCCAACGCCCCAATGGACTTGGAGGGCAAGAAACCAGCCCCCTCCACCCCTATATATAGTGGGGAGGCGCATGGGAGCAGCACCCCAAGCCCTGGCGCCTCCCTCCCTCCCGTGACACCTCTTCCTCCCCGCTTGCGCTTGGCGAAGCCCTGCCGGGATCCCGCTACTTCCACCACCACGCCGTCGTGCTGCTGGATCTCCATCAACTTCTCCTCCCCCCTTGCTGGATCAAGAAGGAGGAGACGTCCCCGCTCCGTACGTGTGTTGAACGCGGAGGTGCCGTCCGTTCGGCGCTAGGATCATCGGTGATTTGGATCACGACGAGTACGACTCCATCAACCCCGTTCTCTTGAACGCTTCCGCTCGCGATCTACAAGGGTATGTAGATGCACTCCTCCCCTCTCGTTGCTAGCATCTCCTAGATTGATCTTGGTGACACGTAGGAAAATTTTGAATTTCTGCTACGTTCCCCAACAGTCTATAGCTTCACACAATCGTTCGACGCTAGTCCCCGGCAATGGCGCCAAAATGATCAATTGAGTGCAGTGGGGTATTTCGCCCAATTCTGTGAGTGTTGTGTTCTCCACAGGGACTAGGCGACGACAACAATGCTCGGCTAAAGCTAGGTGACAGAATTTAAATGATGATAGCAGAAAATATAAACCTAAAATAACCAAGGATGATGACAAATAAAATGACAAACAGCATGGAGAGATTAAGATTGAAACTCACTGTTGTAACGCCCACGATGCGGCTATATCTCCCACGTGTCGAGGCACGACTTAGAGGTATAACCGCATTGTAGGTATTGTCGCAAGAAGGGTCATCTTCACACAATCCCATGTAATGAACAAGAATGGGATAACGAGAGTTGGCTTACAATCACCACTTCACACAATACATAATTAATTCATACATCATCCAAAATCCACACATAGACCGACTACGGTCAAATCCAAATAAAAATAAGATAACCCCAAATGCTAGATCCCCAATCCTCCCAACTGGGCTCCACTACTGATCATCAGGAAATGAAACATAGTAACGACCACGTTCCTCGTCGAACTCCCACTTGAGCTCGGTTGCGTCACCTGCACTGGTATAGTCGGCACCTGCAACTGTTTTGGTAGAATCTGTGAGTCACGAGGACTCAGCAATCTCACACCCGCGAGATCAAGACTATTTAAGCTTATAGGAAAGGATGGTGTAATGAGGTGGAGCTGCAGCAAGCACTAAGCATATATGGTGGCTAACATACGCAAAAGAGAGCGAGAAGAGAAGCAACGCAACGGTCGCGAAGCTATAAATGATCAAGAAGTGATCCTGAAACTACTTACGTTCATACATAACTCAAACCGTGTTCGCTTCCCGGACTCCGCCGAAAAGAGACCACCACGGCTACACACACGGTTGATGTATTTTAATTAAGTCAAGTGTCAAGTTCTCTACAACCGGACATTAACAAATTCCCATCTGCCTCATAACCGCGGGCACGGCTTTCGAAAGATAATACCCTGCAGGGGTGTCCCAACTTAGCCCATTATAAGCTCTCACGGTCAACGAAGGATAAACCTTCTCCCGGGAAGACCCGATTAGTCTCGGAATCCCGGTTTACAAGACATTTCGACAATGGTAAAACAAGACCAGCAAAGCCGCCCGAATGTGCCGACAAATCCCGATAGGAGCTGCACATATCTCGTTCTCAGGGCACACCGGATAAGCGAAGCGTATAGGTACCAACGTAACCCAAGTTGCCAAGGGACGGTCCCGCACGGTGCTCTAGTTTGGACCAACACTAGGAGGAGCACTGGCCCGGGGGGTTAAAATAAAGATGACCCTCGGGCTCGCGAAAACCCAAGGGAAAAAGGCTTAGGTAGGCAAATGGTAAAACCAAGGTTGGGCCTTGCTGGAGAAGTTTTATTCAAGGCGAACTGTCAAGGGGGTCCCATAAATCACCCAACCGCGTAAGGAACGCAAACTCAAGGAACATAATACCGGTATGACGGAAACTAGGGGCGGCAAGAGTGAAACAAAACACCAGGCATAAGGCCAAGCCTTCCACTCTTTACCAAATATATAGATGCATTAATTAAATAAGAGATATTGTGATATCCCAAATATCCATGTTCCAACATGGAACCAACTTCAACTTCACCTGCAACTAGCAACGCTATAAGAAGGGCTGAGCAAAAGCGGTAACTTAGCCAAACAACGGTTTGCTGGGAAAAGATGGTTAGAGGCTTGACATGGCAATATGGGAGGCATGATA
Organism: Triticum aestivum; assembly: GCF_018294505.1. NCBI lineage: Eukaryota > Viridiplantae > Streptophyta > Magnoliopsida > Poales > Poaceae > Triticum > Triticum aestivum. The sequence goes on from NC_057811.1 coordinate 260,029,444, forward strand.
TAGCAAGTGGTAGGTAGCGCAGCATGGCAATAGAACGAACAACTAGCAAAGCAAAGATAGAAGTGATTTCGAGGGTATGGTCATCTTGCCTGCAAGGTTCTCAGAGTTGTCGAAAGCTTGATCCTCGTAAGCGTACTCAACAGGTTCCTCGTTCACGAACTCGTCTCCCGGCTCTACCCACAGCAAGAACACAAGCAATGGAACCACAATCAATCACGGGAAAAGCACAAGCAACATGATGCAAAACATGCATGATATGCGAGATATGATATGCGATGCATATGCGTGCTCCGGAAGAAAAAGGATGAATAGGGCATCAACTTGGCAAACCAAGTATGCCACTGGAAAGATGAGATGATTTCGGTCGAAATCGATATAAAGATCACCGGAAACGGATGCACGGTTTGCAAATGGCAAGCAAAACAAGAATGACACGATTCTGCGATTAACATCATGATAGCACTTAGAATACAACAGGTAACTATGCTATAGCATCCCAACATAGCAACAAAGCATATGGCAGTAATCTACAGGAGATGCTTGACAAAAGATGAACACTGAGCTACGGCTAGATCACAGAATAATAGGTTCAAACAAGCATGGCAAAAGTGCAAAAGATATCAGTATCCCAGAATTGGTGAAAATACTGAACATGGCTGAAACAGCATCAGGTAGCAATGTTCAGAGCAAGCAAAACACATGCTACAGGAACTTAACATAGCAAAACAAGACACGGCATGGAGCTAATAAATGCATAGAACAAAATTCCCTTACTGACCATGAGCCAAAAAGGACCAGAAGATATGATGGCACCCATGTAAACATAGCAAGTTTCGTTAACAGGTTTCAGACTTGGCAGAAAACAGAGCATGGCATTAACAGAATTATAAAGGTGTCTTTGCGAGCTTGATTCACTCATCACAAAGCAATCCATGACAAAACAAGCATACCTACAGCAAGATGGCATGTTTATGAAGCTAACCATGGCAAGAGCAAGTTCATAGCATGTATGGATCAACTACAACAACCTTGGCAAAACTGAATATCATGTTAACAATCTGCCAGGAATATTTTGTAGCAAAAGTAGAGCAAGATTGAGACATGTTAGGGCACTCCATAATTGCAAACAGGGGCATGGATGGATAGAGCATAACTATATCTACAAAACATCCTTACTGAACATACCCAAAAGAAGCATGGATCTCACTATAGACACATGGATACATGGCAACAAAATAACAGCAGGTAAAAGACTGCAAAATTTGTAAGTCCGTGAAAACAGAAACATCACGAAGCCTAGTTTGCATGCTTGTGCTAGTCACCACATAGATCACAAAAATACATGGCATACACCTCTGTAAAGATGACATGGCATAGATCAAAACATCTGTAGAGCTCATGCCCATAAGATGCACACATCAAATGCCACAAAAATAACAAAACATCAAGTTCTGATAAGTAACAGCAGTAAACATCATATAGCACTCTTGCACCAGAGATTTGGGCATCAAGATGGACTCAAACGAGCATGGCACAATGGAACAAAATGAAGAGCATCTTGTGATGAACATTTTGATATAACATGCACGCAAAACGGAGCAGTGCAATGAGATATGACATGATGAATAATGCAACATAATGTGAAAAACTTCGGGACTTGGAGGAAAATTCAGGGTCAACCTTCTCCGATCTAGATCTGGCACGGAAGCCGAGGTTCACCGGGGTTGGAGAGGAGGAGGCCGGAGGAGAGGGCGACGGCGGCCGGAGCTCGGGGAGGCCGGGGAAGGAGGAGGCGACGGGGACGGGCGCCGGCGCGGGCGGCGGTGGTCGGCGGGGAGCAGGAACGGCGGCGGCGGCGGGGATCTGCGGGAACGGCGGCGGCGTCGGGGATCCGCGGGAACGGCGGCGGCGGCGGGGATCTGCGCGGGCGGAGGCGCGCACGGGAGGAGGCGACGCGGGGCGCGGGATCAGGGCCGGGAGGGCATCCCGCGGGCCCTGCGGGCTGCGGCGGCGGGCGGCGAAGTGGGCGCGGTCTCCGCCATGTGTCGGCTCCTGACTGGTGCGGCTGCGGTGGCGGGTTCGTCCGGCGCGGGACGGACGCGTCCGGCGGCGGAGAGGGAGCAGGTTAGGGTTTGATCTGCGCGAAAAATCTGGGGGCTCACTTATTTATAGGTAGAGGGAGCTAGGAGACTCCAAATGAGGCACGGTTTTCGCCCACAAGATCGTGATCGAACGACCAAGAGCATGGAGGGGACTTAGATGGGTTATTGGGCTGTTTGGAGGGGGGTTTTGCTGCAACACACAAAAGGCCTTTGCGGTTACCCGATTAACGTTGGAGCATCAAACGACCTCCAAATGGAACGAAACTTGACAGGTGGTCTACCGGTGGTGTACCAAGGCCACTTGGCAAGACTCGATCCATTCCGAGAACGTTTAACACCCGCTCACGAAAAGAGACAAGAGGGGCTGCGCCGGTGCATGTGGGAGTGTCGGATTGCAAAACGGACAACGGGGAAAATGCTCGGATGCATGAGACGAACACGTATGCATATGAGATGCACATGATGACATGATATGAGATGCATGACATGAACAAAATGCAAAACGAGAGACAAAACCCAACCACGGAGGGAATATCATAACACATATCCGAAAATGGCAAGAGTTGGAGTAACAAATATGGAAAGTTACATCCGGAGTGTTACAAGTGTATCTTTGGTATTTTTGTTTTACTAAAGACGCTAAAACACTAACATAAAGGGAAGCAACGGGACATGAACACATATATTACTATCATACAAGTAACAAAGGGGGAGAAAGAATGCTATGACAGAGACAGAAATATATCACAACACAAACATATATATTTTCACATGAACGTAATTAACACAGGGACTACAGAACACACATAAGCACACCATGATCCAGGTTACACAAGTAAACAAATTATACAAGCCACTTACTAGTATCACAGATCAACAAAGTAGTATTAAACAACTAAAAATAGATAGTAGAAGTAACTAGTACAGGAAACAAGTACTGTTAGAATCCGAATGTTACAGACTACATGTCTCAAACTACAGAAAATTCAGAGAAGAGAAGGAGAAAGAGAGATGGTAGCAGGAGATTAGAGAAAGAAGAAGCAGCAACTGGGGCATGGAGAGAGGAGCAGCAGCAGTACGGGATTCAGAGAAGAGCAACAGAGAGGGAGAGAGCAGCAGCGTGGTGAGGATTCAGAGGTGAACAGCAGCAAGGTTAGGAGAAGGAGAAGGGCAGCAGCGAGGTAAGGAGAAGAGTAGCAGCAGCAGATTGAGAAGGGAGGAAAAAGAAGCAGCAAGCAGCGGAAGGAGGAGGAGGAAGAGCAGCAGGGCAAGAGAAGAAGGAGGCAGCAGCAGGAGGTTGGAGAAGGGAGAAGCAGCAGTAGGAAGAGAAGAAGGACCAGGGACGTGGCAAGGGAGATGCAGCAGTAGAGGCGTGGGGAAGAAGAGAAGCAGCAGGGGCGAAGCAAGAGGGAAGAGTGGAAGTGGTGGATGGCGCCGGCGTGGGTTGCTGGTGGTTCGGGGTTCAGGTGGCGGCGCTGATGGTGGATGGTGCAGCGGTGGCGCTGGGTGATGGACGGATGGATGGCGATGGTGAAGTGGTGGAGTAGCAGCTAGTGGTGGGGGGTGCTGTTGGCGCGGTGGCGCGCCGCCACGCCGGCCTGGCCGCGGCGGTGGCCGGTGGTGGAGAAGGTGGGATGAGGGAGAGAGAGATATGCCAGGCCCAAAAGGGGATCGGGGCTGCTGCTAGGGATTTTGACCCCTCCTCTAGTGTGCCACTTTTTTGATTTGGCCCTTCTCCTTTCCTTCTTTCTTCCCAAGTCGATCCCCTCTATCTTTAGTTTTGGCCCCCGGTTTCTTCTTCCTTCATGCTCAAGTCCCTTTCTTCACTTCTTTCCTGCCCTTCTCTCTTCTCAATGGCCAATTCGTCCGAATCTTGAAGATTATAGTGCCTTTGCGCACTTTTCTGCAAAATAATCAAATGACGAGTAAATGATCTTTTATATGATTTTCATTCAAATATATCATAGTTCACAGCAAGAATTGATCGTCGGATCACAATAAATGGTGTGTTTGTGTGCCAAAATTATATATATGAAATGTGCTTATCACACATGTACGAGCAAATCGTGTACTTAGGTATCTACAAGGCTAGTGAGGACGCTACGACGTTGGCCTTCCTCAACCGGCTGGAAGCCTTGGATGCCTTTGCTAAGAAGCACCTTGACCTCGCCACATAATTCGCCGCTCCTTAGCCGCCGGACGATGGTCTGGCGCACTAAGTTGAGGAGGAGGAGGTCGTACGTTGATGGGTGCATCTTTATTCTTGCCTCTTGTAACCACCATTGTGAGTGCATCATCATGGCCTTAATTCTTATTGTGCTATTGCATTCTCGTTCCAGTCAATATCGACATGTGCGATCCCTTTGCTTAATTATATGCATCACTGTAACTAGTACTCCATCTGTCAATTTATAAGTTGTGCTTACCTTTTCCATCAACTTCGTGCAATGCACGGGCTGTCAGATTACGGGTTCCGCGGACCCTTGAGAGGTTCGAACTCTGGGGTGCGCACGAAGAACACTCTCTCCCTAGCTCGCTCGCTAAACGATCCCACGGCCTAGTGATACGTCTCCAACGTATCTATAATTTTTGATTGTTCCATGCTATTATATTATCTGTTTTGGATGTTTAATGGGCTTTAATATGCTCTTTTATATTATTTTTGGGACTAACCTATTAACCGGAGGCCCAGTGCCAGTTTCTGTTTTTTTTGCCTATTTTAGAGTTTCGCAGAAAAGGAATATCAAACGGAATCCAAACGGAATGAAACCTTCGCGATGATCATTCTTGGACCGAAAGCAATCCAGAAAACTTGGAGTTGAAGTCTGGAACGCCACGAGGCGGCCACGAGGCAGGAGGGCGCGCCCAGGGGGGTAGCTACGCCCCCGCCCTCATGGGCCCCTCATAGCTCCATCGACGTACTTCTTTCGCCTATCTATACTCTTATACCCTAGATCGATCAGGGGGGCCATGAAACCACTTTTCCACTGCCGCAACCTTCTGTACCCGTGAGATCCCATCTTGGGGCCTTTTCCGGCGATCTGCCGGAGGGGGAATCAATCATGAAGGGCTTCTACATCAACACCATAGCCTCTCCGATGAAGCGTGAGTAGTTTACCACAGACCTTCGGGTCCATAGTTATTAGCTAGATGGCTTCTTCTCTCTCTTTGATCCTCAATACAAAGTTCTCCTCGATGTTCTTGGAGATCTATCTGATGTAATACTCTTTTGCTGTGTGTTTGCCGAGATTCGATGAATTGTGGATTTATGAACTTGATTATCTATGAATATTATTTGGTTCTTCTCTGAATTCTTATATGCATGATTTGATATCTTTGCAAGTCTCTTCGAATTATCGGTTTAGTTTGGCCTACTAGATTGATCTTTCTTGCAATGAGAGAAGTGCTTGGCTTTGGGTTCAATCTTGTGGTGTCCTTTCCCAGTGACAGTAGCGGCAGCAAGTCATATATTGTATTGTTGCTATCGAGGATAAAAAGATGGGGTTTATATCATATTTCTTGAGTTTATCCCTCTACATCATGTCATCTTGCCTAATGCGTTACTCTGTTCTTATGAACTTAATACTCTAGATGCATGCTGGATAGCGGTCGATGTGTGGAGTAATAGTAGTAGATGCAGAATCGTTTCGGTCTACTTGACGCGGACGTGATGCCTATGTTCATGATAATTGCCTTAGATATCTTCATAACTATGTGCTTTTCTATCAATTGCTCGGCAGTAATTGTTCACCCACCGTAATACATGCTATCTTGAGAGAAGCCACTAGTGAAACCTATGGCCCCCGGGTCTCTTTCTTATTATATTGCATCTCTTTTATTTACATCGCATCTTGTTTACTATTTTGCAATCTTTACTTTCCAATCTATACAACAAAAATACCAAAAATATTTACTTTACTATCTTTATTAGATCTCACTTTTGCGAGTGACCGTGAAGGGATTGACAACCCCTTTATCGCATTGGTTGCAAGGTTCTTGATTGTTTGTGCAGGTACTAGGTGACTTGTGCGTTGTCTCCTACTAGATTGATACCTTGGTTCTAAAAAACTTAGGGAAATACTTACGCTACTTTGCTGCATAACCCTTTCCTCTTCAAGGGAAAACCAACGCATGCTCAAGAGGTAGCAAGAAGGATTTCTGGTGCCGTTGCCGGGGAGATCTACGCCCAGTCAAGACATACCAAGTACCCATCATAAACTCTTCTCCCTCGCATTACATTATTTGCCGTTCGCCCCTCGTTTTCCTCTCCCCCACCTCTAAAGCGGTTTTTGAAAACCTTTGCCTTTCTATCGCCATGGCCAAACCAAAAGGGGCTAAGGGTTTTCTCCTGGGTTTTAATACTTTAGATAACCCCTCTGTCCTTTCTAAGCTCACAAATAATGATGCTATGGAAAGACCTACAGGGATTATCGATGAGAGTTTGAATAATTTTGATGAAGATGATCCTAGAACTTTTCGTTATTTGCTTGATGAATCTTTGAAAGATGCTTGGGATAAGCTATTGAGGATCTGAGCCAGCTATGTGCCCCAATATCAAATTGAGATTTACTTAAGAAGTTTTTATGTTGGCTTACCTTCTTCTTTCAAGCAAGTTTTGGATTCTATTTTTGAAGAAGGTTTTCTTGAGGGGGATGCCATTGATACCTATGAAAAGTTGAAAGCTATATCTGGGCACCCCATGAGTGAAAAGGTTGAATCCACCTCTCTTTTGTGTTTCTATCAGAACGAAATTATCAAGGAGATGAAGGCTAGCTTAGATGCAAATTTTCGTAGTGTGCTTAATCTTTCTTCTATTATTAATGGCCACGTACTCTCACAAAATAGAAAGATAAGTGCTTTAGGTAAGAAATTCTCTCTTTATCACCAAAAGGGAGAAGATGGCAATACCTAGATCTATTCTTGCTTTTATGCCTAGCTAGGGGCGTTAAACGATAGGCTTGTTGGGAGGCAACCCAATTTTATTCTTTGTTCTTTGCTTTTTGTTCCTGTTTAGTAATAAATAATTCATCTAGCCTCTGTTTAGATGTGGTTTTATGTTTTAATTAGTGTTTGTGCCAAGTAGAACCAATAGGATCTTCTTGGGTGATAGTTGTTTGATCTTGCTGAAAAAGACAGAAACTTTGCGCTCACGAAAATAATTGTTAAAATTCACCATCACGTGACAAAATGCCAATTCTTTTTTCTGTAGATTAATATACAAATTATCCAGGTTGTCCTTGTTTTACAGAATTGTTGGAGTTCCATAAGTATTCAAACAAATCAGATTACGACAGACTGTTCTGTTTTGATAGATTCTGTTTTTTGTGTGTTGTTTGCTTTTTTTGATGAATCTATGAGTAGTATCGGGGGGTATGAACCATAGAGAAGTTGGAGTACAGTAGGTTTAACACCAATATAAATGAATAATGAGTTCATTACAGTACCTTAAAGTGGTGGTTTATTTTCTTATACTAACGGAGCTCATGAAATTTTCTGTTGAGTTTTGTGTTGTGAAGTTTTCAAGTTTTTGGTTAAAGATTTGATGGATTATGGAATAAGGAGTGGCAAGAGCCTAATCTTGGGGATGCCCAAGGAACCCCAAGGTAAAATTCAAGGACAACCAAAAGCCTAAGCTTGGGGATGCCCCGGAAGGCATCCCCTCTTTCGTCTTCATCTATCGGTAACTTTACTTGAGGCTATATTTTTATTCACCACATGATATGTGTTTTCCTAGGAGCGTCTTGTATGATTTGAGTCTTTGCTTTTTAGTTTACCACAATCATACTTGTTGTACACACCTTTTGGGAGAGACACACACGAATTGGAATTTATTAGAATACTCTATGGGCTTCACTTATATCTTTTGAGCTAGATAATTTTGCTCTAGTGCTTCACTTATATCTTTTTAGAGCACGGTGGTGGTTTTATGTGATAGAAATTATTGATCTCTCATGCTTAACTTATATTTTGAGAGCCTTTTTAGAACAGCATGGTAATTTGCTTTGGTTATAAAACTCGTCCTAATATGATGGGCATCCAAGATGGGTATAATAAAAACTTTCATATAAAGTGTGTTGAATGCTATGAGAAGTTTGATGCTTGATAATTGTTTTGAGACATGAGGATGGTGATATGAGAGTCATGCTAGTGAATTAATTGTGAATTTGAGAAATACTTGTGTTGAGGTTTGCAAGTCCCGTAGCATGCACGTATGGTAACCATTGTGTAACAAATTTGAAGCATGAGGTGTTTCTTTGATTGTCTTCCTTATGAGTGGCGGTCGGGGACAAGCGATGGGCGCGTAGTGCTTGGTTTTTCTGACTTGTAGATTTTTGCAATAAGTATGTGAGTTCTTTATGACTAATGTTGAGTCCATGGATTATACGCACTCTCACCCTTCCACCATTGCTAGTGTCGGCATTCTGGGAACGGGGGTCCCCAGACTTGCCTGCCTGCGGCCCATGGCGTGGCTCCACTGGCAGCCTGGTATGGCCCATCTTCACCAGCAAACACCCAAGACCCTCGCGAGGGGCCAAGCCTCGCGAGGCGGACGACATAAGACCTCCTCAGGGGCAGCCTCACTAGGCTGGCTCGCGAGGAGTGCCACCTCTTGAGCACTGCATTGGTTTTCCCTTGAAGAGGAAAGGGTGATGCAGTAAAGTAGCGTAAGTATTTCCCTCAGTTTTTGAGAACCAAGGTATCAATCCAGTAGGAGACCACGCTCAAGTCCCACGCACCTACACAAACAAATAAGAACCTTGCAACCAACGTGATAAAGGGGTTGCCAATCCCTTCACGGCCACTTGCAAAAGTGAGATCTGATAGAGATGATAAGATAATATTTTTGGTATTTTTATGATAAGGAGTAAAGTAAAGAACGCAAAGTAAAATAGATGTAAACTTATATGATGGAGAATAGACCCGGGGGCCATAGGTTTCACTAGTGGCTTCTCTCAAGATAACATAAGTATTACGGTGGGTAAACGAATTACTATCGAGCAATTGATAGAATTGAGCATAGTTATGAGAATACTAGGTATGATCAAGTATATAGGCATAACTGATACGTCTCCATCGTATCTATAATTTTTGATTGTTCCATGCCATTATTATTCAACTTTCATATACTTTTGGCAACTTTTTATATTATTTTTTGGGACTAACATGTTGATCCAGTGCCCAGTGCCAGTTCCTGTCTGTTGCATGTTTTATGTTTCGCAGAATCCCCATATCAAACGGAGTCCAAACGGGATAAAAACGGACAGAGCTTATTTTTGGAATATTTGGAAAATCTGGGAGAAAGATCAACGCGAAACGGTGCCCGAGGTGGCCACGAGGCAGGGGGCGCGCCCCTGACCCTCGTGGGCCACCCGTAAGGCAGTTGATGCCCTTCTTCGGCCGCAAGAAAGTTAATTTTTGGTAAAAAAAATCATGGCGAAGGTTTCAGGCCAATCGGAGTTACGGATCTCCATATATATACGAAATGGTGAAAGGGCAGCAGACGAGAACTTAGAGACAGAGAGAGACAGAGAGACAGATCCAATCTCGGAGGGGCTCCCGCCCCTCCCACGCCATGGAGGCCAAGGACCAGAGGGGAAACCCTTCTCCCATCTAGGGAGGAGGTCAAGGAAGAAGAAGACGAAGGGCCCCCCTCTCCCCCTCTCCTCCGGTGGCGCCGGAACGCTGTCGTGGCCATCATCATCATCACTGTGATCTACACCAACACCTCCACCATCTTCACCAACATCTCCATCACCTTCCCCCCTCTATCCACAGCGGTCCACTCTCCCGCAACCCGTTGTACCCTCTACTTGAACATGGTGCTTTATGCTTCATATTATTATCCAATGATGTGTTGCCATCCTATGATGTCTGAGTAGATTTTTGTTGTCCTATCGGTGGTTGATGAATTGCTATGATTGATTTAATTTGCTTGTGGTTATATTGCTGTCCTTTGGTGCCTATCATATGAGCACGCGCGTGGATCACACCATAGGGTTAGTTGTATGTTGATAGGACTATGTATTGGAGGGCAAGGGTGACAGAAGCTTCAGCCTAGCATAGAAATTGATGCATAAGGGATTGAAGGGGGACCAATATATCTTAATGCTATGGTTGGGTTTTACCTTAATGAACGTTAGTAGTTGCGGATGCTTGCTAATAGTTCCAATCATGAGTGCATAGAATTCCAAGTCAGGGATGACATGCTAGCAGTGCCCTCTCCCACATAATACTTGCTATCGGTCTAGTAAAGTAGTCAATTGCTTAAGGGACAATTTAGCAACTCCTACCACCACTTTTCCACACTCGCTATATTTACTTTATTGCTTCTTTACTTACAACAGCCCCTAGCTTTTATTTACTTGCTCTTTATCTTCTTGCAAACCTATCCAAAAACACCTACAAAGTACTTCTAGTTTCATACTTGTTCTAGGTAAAGCGAACGTCAAGCGTGCGTAGAGTTGTATCGGTGGTCGATGGAACTTGAGGGAATATTTGTTCTACCTTTAGCTCCTCGTTGGGTTCGACACTCTTACTTATCGAAAGAGGCTACAATTGATCCCCTATACTTGTGGGTTATCAAGACCTTTTTCTGGCGTCGTTGCCGGGGAGCAATAGCGTGGGGTGAATATTCTCGTGTGTGCTTGTTTGCTTTATCACTAAGTAATTTTTATTTGCTGTTCTTAGTTGTTTTCTATCTTTAGTTATGGGTAGGAAACGCAAAATACCAAAAAATTTAGTTGTACCTACTGAACCAATGGTTGAAGAACCACTCAAAATCTATCACACTCCTGAAGCTTATTACTTGGATCATCTTTGATCCCTATGTGCTCGTGCTGAAACCCCAACTAGCTTAGTTGAGGGAAAATCTTTAGATGAGCATCCCTGTTATGTGCGACACCGTATATCTGAAAAAGGGAAACTTTTGCTGGGTCAAATTCATCGTTTGCAATGCTATGCTTGGAATTTATGCTATATATATGATGTTACTTGTTGTTCTGAAAACCCTAACAAACACCTTCCCTATCAATGTGAGTTTAGTGATAATGGAATCGTATCTTCGTATGCTAAAGGTGTTTATAGTTACTATGATATTCAACAAATTGAAGAATTTGTTGCTTTTAAGGGTGCTTATGAAATTGTTTCTTTGATTGAAACGTATGATGCTACTCTTTACAAATCTGGAAATTTTGCCATACTTAAATATTGCTATGATAATTATGCTTCTAATGCCTATGTTGAACCATATATTGAGGACTACCCCGCTGTCCAAGAAGAAACTAATATTTTGCAGGAGTCGATGGAAGAAGAAATTGATGAAACTGTGAGCTCATTGGATGAAAAAGATGAGGACGAGAGCGAAGAACAAAAGGAGGAAGAGCGGATTAGCTACCCGTGCCCACCTTCTAATGAGAGTAACTCTTCAACTCATACATTGTTTAATTTCCCTTCGCGCTTACCGAAGGATGATTGCTATGATGATTGTTATGATCCCGTTGATTCTCTTGAAATATACCTTTTTGATGATGCTTGCTATGCTTGTGGCCAAGATGCCAATATGAATTATGCTTATGGAGATGAACTTGCTATAGTTCCTTATGTTAAACATGAAATTGTTGCTATTGCACCCACGCATGATAGTCCTATTATCTTTTTGAATTCTCCCGACTACACTATATCAGAGAACTTTGCACTTATTAAGGATTATATTGATGGGTTGCCTTTTACCGTTACACATGATGATTTTGGTAGATATAATATGCATGTGCTTGCTACTCCTACTTGCAATTATTATGAGAGAGGAACTATATCTCCACCTCTCTATGTTTCCCACACGATAAAATTGCAAGAAACTGCTTATACTATGCATTGGCCTTTACTTTGTGTGCATGAATTGTTCTTTTATGACATGCTGATGCATAGGAAGAGAGTTAGACTTCGTTGTTGCATGATATATGTTACTTTGTGCTCACTACTAAATTACAAATCATTGCTGATTAAAATTGGCTTTGATATACCTTGGGATCCGGGCGGATTCACTACTTGAGCACTATATGCCTAGCTTAATGGCTTTAAAGAAAGCGCTGCCAGGGAGACAACCCGGAAGTTTTAGAGAGTCATTTATTTCTGTTGTGTGCTTTTATAAAGTTTAGAAATAAAAATAATGTGCCAAGGTTTGCCTTTAGAATGTTTACAATGCTTGTTGGTTTGTACGGTGCAGGACAGAAACTTTGGCTGTAGTGCGCGATTTTTAAGTTTTTGCTGGAACATCAAATGGTTCTGATTATTTTTGCACTGTCTTTATATAATTTTTTTTTTATTTTTCCTAATTTTGGTAGAATTTTTCAAGTATCAGAAGTATGGTTAATGTTCAGATTATTACAGACTGTTCTGTTTTAGACAGATTCTGTTTTTGATGCATAGTTTTCTTGTTTTGATGAAACTATCAATTTATATCAGTGGATTAAGCCATGAAAAAGTTATATTACAGTAGACAAAATGCAAAAACAAAATATGAATTGGTTTGCAACAGTACTTAGAGTAGTGATTTGCTTTATTATACTAACGGATCTTACCGAGTTTTCTGTTGAAGTTTTGTGTGGATGAAGTGTTCGATGATCGAGGAGGTCTCGATGTGAGAAGAATGAAGAGAGGCAAGAGCTCAAGCTTGGGGATGCCCAAGGCACCCCAAGTAAATATTAAAGGAGACTCAAGCGTCTAAGCTTGGGGATGCCCCGGAAGGCATCCCCTCTTTCTTCAACAAGTATCGGTATGTTTTCGGATTCGTTTCGTTCATGCGATATGTGCAAATCTTGGAGCGTCTTTTGCATTTAGTTTTCACTTTCCTTCTATGCACCATGCTGGTATGGGATAGTCCTTGGTTGATTTATAGAATGCTCTTTGCACTTCACTTATATTCTTTGAGTATGGCTTTATAGAATGCTTCATGTGCTTCACTTATATCATTTGAAGTTTGGATTGCGTGTTTCTCTTCACTTAGACAACCGCCATTTGTAGAATGCTCTTTTGCTTCACTTATATTTGTTATAGCGTGGGCATATCTTTTTTAGAAAGAATTAAACTCTCTTGCTTCACTTATATCTATTTAGAGAGATGACAGGAACTGGTCATTCACATTATTAGTCATAAAATTCTACATAAAACTTGTAGATCACTGAATATGATATGTTTGATTCCTTGCAATAGTTTTGCGATATAAAGATGGTGATATTAGAGTCATGCTAGTGGGTGGTTGTGGATTGTAGAAATACTTGTGTTGAGGTTTGTGATTCCCGTAGCATGCACGTATGGTGAACCGTTATGTAACGAAGTTGGAGCATGAGGTATTTATTGATTGTCTTCCTTATGAGTGGCGGTCGGGGACGAGCGATGGTCTTTTCCTACTAATATATCCCCCTAGGAGCATGCGCGTAGTACTTTGTTTCGATGACTAATAGATTTTTGCAATAAGTATGTGAGTTCTTTATGACTAATGTTGAGTCCATAGATTGTACGCACTCTCACCCTTCCAGCATTGCTAGCCTCTTCGGTACCGTGCATTGCCCTTTCTCACCTTGAGAGTTGGTGCAAACTTAGCCGGTGCATCCAAACCCCGTGATACGATACGCTCTATCACACATAAACCTCCTTATATCTTCCTCAAAACAGCCACCATACCTACCTATCATGGCATTTCCATAGCCATTCCGAGATATATTGCCATGCAACTTCCATCATCATCATATACATGACTTGAGCATTTATTGTCATATTGCTTTGCATGATCGTAAGATAGCTAGCATGATGTTTTCATGGCTTGTCCGTTTTTTGATGTCATTGCTACGCTAGATCATTGCACATCCCGGTACACCGCCGGAGGCATTCATATAGAGTCATATCTTTGTTCTATATATCGAGTTGTAAGTAAATAGAAGTGTGATGATCATCATTATTAGAGCATTGCCCCAGTGAGGAAAGGATGATGGAGACTATGATTCCCCCACAAGTCGGGATGAGACTCCGGACGAAAAAAATATAAAAAAAGGAAGGCCAAAAAAAGAGAAGGCCCAAAAAAAGAAAAAAAGAAAAAAATGAGAGAAAAAGAGAGAAGGGGCAATGTTACTATCCTTTTACCACACTTGTGCTTCAAAGTAGCACCATGTTCTCCATATAGAGAGTCTCTTGAGTTATCACTTTCATATACTAGTGGGAATTTTCACTATAGTACTTGGCTTGTATATTCCAGCGATGGGCTTCCTCAAATGCCCTAGGTCTTCATGAGCAAGCAAGTTGGATGCACACCCACTTAGTTTCCAGTTTGAGTTTTCATACACTTATAGCTCTTAGTGCATCTGTTGCATGGCAATCCCTACTCACTCACATTGATATCTATTAATGGGCATCTCCATAGCCCGTTGATACGCCTAGTTGATGTGAGACTTTCTCCTTTTTCTGTCTTCTTCACATAACCCCCACCATCATATTCTATTCCACCTATAGTGCTATGTCCATGGCTCACGCTCATGTATTGCGTGAAAGTTTAAAAGGTTTGAGAACGTCAAAAGTATGAAACAATTGCTTGGCTTGTCATCGGGATTGTGCATGATGTGAATATTTTGTGTGGTGAAGATGGAGCATAACCAGACTATGTGATTTTGTAGGGATAACTTTCTTTGGCCACGTTATTTTGAAAAGACATGATTGCTTTATTAGTAGGCTTGAAGTATTATTGTTTTTATGTCAAATGATAGACTATTGCTTTGAATCACTCGTGTCTTAATATTCATGCCATGATTAGACATATGATCAAGATTATGCTAGGTAGCATTCCACATCAAAAATTATCTTTTTTATCATTTACCTACTCGAGGACGAGCAGGAATTAAGCTTGGGGATGCTGATACGTCTCCATCGCATCTATAATTTTTGATTGTTCCATGCCAGTATTATTCAACTTTCATATACTTTTGGCAACTTTTTATATTATTTTTTGGGACTAACATATTGATCCAGTGCCCAGTGCCAGTTCCTATCTGTTGCATGTTTTATGTTTCGCAGAAACCCCGTATCAAACGGAGTCCAAACGGGATAAAAACGGATGGAGCTTATTTTTGGAATATTTGGAAAATCTGGGAGAAAGATCAACGTGAAACGGTGCCCGAGGTGGCCACGAGGCAGGGGGCGCGCCTGCCCCCCTGGGCTCGCCCCTGACCCTCGTGGGCCACCCGTAAGGCGGTTGATGCCCTTCTTCGGCCGCAAGAAAGCTAATTTTTGGTAAAAAATCACGGCGAAGGTTTCAGGCCAATCGGAGTTACGGATCTCCATATATATACGAAACGGTGAAAGGGCAGCAGACGAGAACGCAGAGACAGAGAGAGACAGCGAGACAGATCCAATCTCGGAGGGGCTCTCGCCCCTCCCACGCCATGGAGGCCAAGGACCAGAGGGGAAACCCTTCTCCCATCTAGGGAGGAGGTCAAGGAAGAAGAAGACGAAGGGCCCCCCTCTCCCCCTCTCCTCCGGTGGCGCCGGAACGCTGCCGTGGCCATCATCATCATCACCGCGATCTACACCAACACCTCCGCCATCTTCACCAACATCTCCATCACCTTCCCCCCTCTGTCCACAGCGGTCCACTCTCCCGCAACCCGCTGTACCCTCTACTTGAAAATGGTGCTTTATGCTTCATATTATTATCCAATGATGTGTTGCCATGCTATGATGTCTGAGCAGATTTTCGTTGTCCTATCGGTGGTTGATGAATTGCTATGATTGATTTAATTTGCGTGTGGTTATGTTGTTGTCCTTTGGTGCCTATCATATGAGCGCGCGCGTGGATCACACCATAGGGTTAGTTGTATGTTGATAGGACTATGTATTGGAGGGCAAGGGTGACAGAAGCTTCAGCCTAGCATAGAAATTGATGCATACGGGATTGAAGGTGGACCAATATATCTTAATGCTATGGTTGGGTTTTACCTTAATGAACGTTAGTAGTTGCGGATGCTTGCTATAGTTCCAATCATGAGTGCATAGAATTCCAAGTCAGGGATGACATGCTAGCAGTGCCCTCTCCCACATAATACTTGCTAACGGTCTAGTAAAGTAGTCAATTGCTTAAGGGACAATTTAGCAACTCCTACCACCACTTTTCCACACTCGCTATATTTACTTTATTGCTTCTTTACTTACAACAGCCCCTAGCTTTTATTTACTTGCTCTTTATCTTCTTGCAAACCTATCCAAAAACACCTACAAAGTACTTCTAGTTTCATACTTGTTCTAGGTAAAGAGAACGTCAAGCGTGCGTAGAGTTGTACCGGTGGTCGATAGAACTTGAGGGAATATTTGTTCTAACTTTAGCTCCTCGTTGGGTTCGACACTCTTACTTATCGAAAGAGGCTACAATTGATCCCCTATACTTGTGGGTTATCAATCACATCCGTGACAAATAGACCGACTCCTGCCTGCATCTACTACTATTACTCCACACACCGACCACTATCCAGCATGCATCTAGAGTATTAAGTTCATCAGAACGGAGTAACGCTTTAAGCAAGATGACATGATGTAGAGGGATAAACTCATGCAATATGATATAAACCCCATCTTTTTATCCTTGATGGAAACAATACAATACGTGTCGTTTCCCCTACTGTCACTGGGATCGAGCACCGCAAGATTGAACCCAAAGCTAAGCACTTCTCCCATTGCAAGAAAGATCAATCTAGTAGGCCAAACCAAACTGATAATTCGAAGAGACTTGCAAAGATAACCAATCATACAGAAAAGAATTCAGAGGAGATTCAAATATTTTTCAAAGATAATCTTGAACATAAACCCACAATTCATCGGATCTCGACAAACACACCGCAAAAAGAGTTACATCAAATAGATCTCCAAGAGAATCGAGGAGAACTTTGTATTGATATCCAAAGAGAGAGAAGAAGCCATCTAGCTAATAACTATGGACCCGAAGGTCTTAGGTAAACTACTCACACATCATCGGAGAGGCTATGGTGTTGATGTAGAAGCCCTCCGTGATCAATGCCCCCTCCGGCGGAGCGCCGGAAAAGGCCCCAAGATGGGATCTCACGGGTAAAGAAGGTTGCGGCGGTGGAAATAGGGTTTTGGCTCCGGATAAGATGTTTCCAGGGTATATGAGTATATATAGGGGAAAGAGGTCGGTCAGGAGAGCTACGAGGGCCCACGAGGGTGGGGGGCGCGCCTAGGGGGGCAAGCGTGCCTCCCTACCTCATGGCCTCCTCGTTGATTGCTTGATGTCCACTCCAAGTCCTCTGGATCACGTTTGTTCCGAAAATCACGTTCCCGAAGGTTTCATTCCGTTTGGACTCCGTTTAATATCCTTTTCCTTCGAAACACTAAAATAGGCAAAATACAACAATTTGGGCTGGGCCTCCGGTTAATAGGTTAGTCCCAAAAATAATATAAAAGTGTATAATAAAGCCCATTAAACATCCAAAACGGAATATATAATAGCATGGAACAATCAAAAATTATAGATACGTTGGAGATGTATCAAGCATCCCCAAGCTTAATTCCTGCTCGTCCTCGAGTAGGTAAATGATAAAAATAGAATTTTTGATGTGGAATGCTACTTGGCATAATTTTCAATGTAATTCTCTTATTTGTGGCATGAATATTCAGATCCGAAAGATTCAAGATAAAAGTTTAATATTGACATAAAAGTAATAATACTTCAAGCATACTAACTAAGCAATTATGTCTTCTCAAAATAACATGACCAAAGAAAGTTCATCCCTACAAAATCATATAGTTTGGTCATGCTACATTTTCGTCACACAAGGATGCTCTCATCATGCACAATCCCGATGACAAGCCAAGCAATTGTTTCATACTTTAGTAATCTCAAACTTTTTTCAACTTTCACGCAATATATGAGCGTGAGCCATGGATATAGCACTATGGGTGGAATAGAATATGATGATGGGGGTTATGTGGAGAAGACAAAAAGGGAGAAAGACTCACATTGACGCGGCTAATCAACGAGCTAGGGAGATGCCCATCGATTGATGTCAATGCAAGGAGTAGGGATTGCCATGCAATGGATGCACTAGAGCTATAAATGTAT
Source organism: Triticum aestivum (assembly GCF_018294505.1). Classification (NCBI taxonomy): domain Eukaryota; kingdom Viridiplantae; phylum Streptophyta; class Magnoliopsida; order Poales; family Poaceae; genus Triticum; species Triticum aestivum. The sequence continues at coordinate 260,047,660 of NC_057811.1, forward strand.
GAAAGATCAACAAAAGAAACTAAGTGGGTGTGCATCCAACTTGCTTGCTCACGAAGACCTAGGGCATTTGAGGAAGCCCATTGTTGGAATATACAAGCCAAGTTCTATAATGAAAAATTCCCACTAGTATATGAAAGTGACAAAACAAGAGACTCTCTATCATAAAGATCATGGTGCTACTTTGAAGCACAAGTGTGGAAGAAGGATAATAGCATTGCCCCTTTTTTGCCTTTCTTTTTTTATTTGGTTCTATTTTTTTATTTTTTTATTTGGGACAATGCTCTATGAATGATGATCATCACAGTTCTATTTATTTACAACTCAATGATTACAACTCGATACTAGAACAAAGTATGACTCTATATGAATGCCTCCGGCGGTGTACCGGGATGGGCAATGAATCAAGAGTGACATGTATGAAATAATATGCATGGTGGCTTTGCCACAAATACGATATCAACTACATGATCATGCAAGACAATATGACAATGATGAAGCGTGTCATGATAAACGGGACGGTGGAAAGTTGCATGGAAATATATCTCAGAATGGCTATGGAAATGCCATAATAGGTAGGTATGGTGGCTGTTTTGAGGAAGATATAAGGAGGTTTATGTGTGATAGAGCGTATCGTATCACGGGGTTTGGATGCACCGGCGAAGTTTGCACCAACTCTCAAGGTGAGAAAGGGCAATGCACGGTACCGAAGAGGCCAGCAATGATGGAAGGATGAGAGTGCGTATAATCCATGGACTCAACATTAGTCATAAAGAACTCGCATACTTATTGCAAAAATCTACAAGTCATCAAAAACCAAGCACTACGCGCATGCTCCTAGGGGGATAGATTGGTAGGAAAAGACCATCGCTCGTCCCCGACCGCCACTCATAAGGAGGACAATCAAAGAACACCTCATGTTTCAAATTTGTTACACAACGTTTACCATACGTGCATGCTACGGGACTTGCAAACTTCAACACAAGTATTTCTCAAATTCACAATTACTCAACTAGCACAACTTCAATATCACGACCTCCATATCTCAAAACAGTCATCAAGCATCAAACTTTTCTTAGTATTCAACACACTTATAAGAAAGTTTTTACTAATCTTGGACGCCTATCATATTAGGACTAATTTCATAATTTAAGCAAATTACCATGCTGTTTTGTAGGACTCTCAAAATGATATAAGTGAAGCATGATAGAACAATAATTTCTATAAAACAAAACCACCGCCGTGCTCTAAAAGATATAAGTGAAGCACTAGAGCAAAAACTATATAGCTCAAAAGGTATAAGTGAAGCACAAAGAGTATTCTAATAAATTCCGAATCATGTGTGTCTCTCTCAAAAGTGTATTCAGCGAGGATGATTGTGGTAAACTAAAAATCAAAGACTCAAATCATACAAGACGCTCCAAGCAAAACACATATCATGTGGTGAATAAAAAAATAGCTCCAAGTAAAGTTACCGATGGACGAAGACGAAAGAGGGGATGCCTTCCGGGGCATCCCCAAGCTTAGGCTTTTGGTTGTCCTTGAATTTTACCTTGGGGTGCCTCGGGCATCCCCAAGCTTAGGCTTTTGCCAATCCTTGTTCCATAATCCATCCAATCCTTACCCAAAACTTGAAAACTTCACAACACAAAACTCAACAGGAAATCTCATGAGCTCCGTTAGCGAAAGAAAACAAAACACCACTTCAAGGTACTGTATTGAACTCATTCTTTATTTATATTGGTGTTAAAGCTACTGTATTCCAACTTCTCTATGGTTTATAAACTCTTTTACTAACCATAGACTCATCAAAATAAGCAAACAACACACGAAAAACAGAATATGTCAAAAACAGAACAGTCTGTAGTGATCAGATTTGTTCAAAAACTTCTGGAACTCCAAAAATCCTGAAAAACTAGGACAGCCTGGAAAATTTGCGTAATGATCTACTGCAAAAAGAATCGGTAATTTATCACGTTCTGGTGAGTTTAAACAATTATATTCGTGAGCGCAAAGTTTCTGTCTTTTTTAGCAAGATCAAATAACTATCATCCAAGAAGGTCCTATTGGTTCTACTTGGCACAAACACTAATTAAAAAACAAAAACAAATCTAACCAGAGGCTAGATAAAAAATTTATTCCTAAACAGGAGCAAAAAGCAAAAAAAACTAAAATAAAATTGGGTTGCCTCCCAACAAGCGCTATCGTTTAACGCCCCTAGCTAGGCATAAAGGCAAGGATAGATCTAAGTATTATCATCTTTGGCTTTCGGGAAGAAAAGGGAAAACTTATTTTCTATAGCATTAATCTTTTTATTCTAAAAGAGCACATGGCCATTAATGGTAGAAGAAAGATTAAGCACATTACGAAAGTTTGCATCTAAACTAGCCTTCATCTCTTTGATAGTTTCGTTTTGATAGGAAAGCAAAAGAGAGGTAGATTCGACCTTCTCATTCATGGGGTGCCCAAATATGGTTTTCATCTTTTCATAGGTATCTATGGCATCCCCTTCAAGAAAACCGTCTTCAAAAATAGAGTCTAAGACATGCTTAAACGACGAAGGTAAGGCAACATAAAAGCTTTTTTAAGTATATTTCGATTTGGTATTGGGGCACATAGCTGGCCCGGATTCTTAGCAACCTATCCCAAGCATCTTTCAAAGACTCATCAAGTAAATAACGAAATATTCTGGGATCATCTTCATCAAAATTATTCTGACTCTCATTTATGACCCCGGTAGGTCTTTCTATAGCATCATGGTTTATGAGCTTAGAGAGGATAGAGGGATTATCCAAGGCATTAAAACCCGGGAGAGAACACCTAACCCTTTTTGATTCAGACATAGCGGCAGCAAACTCAAGAAACACGAGAAGAGAGAACAGATAGAGAGGGCGAATAAAACGGCAAGGGTGAAGTGGGGGAGAGGAAAACAAGAGGCAAATGGCAAATAATGTAATGCGAGGGATAAGAGTTTGTGATGGGTACTTGGTATGTCTTGACTTGTGCGTAGACTCCCCGGCAACGGCGCCAGAAATCCTTCTTGCCACCTCTTGAGCACTGCGTTGGTTTTCCCTTGAAGAGGAAAGGGTGATGCAGTAAAGTAGCGTAAGTATTTTCCTCAGTTTTTGAGAACCAAGGTATCAATCCAGTAGGAGACCACGCTCAAGTCCCACGCACCTACACAAACAAATAAGAACCTTGCAACCAACGCGATAAAGGGGTTGTCAATCCCTTCACGGCCACTTGCAAAAGTGAGATCTGATAGAGATGATAAGATAATATTTTTGGTATTTTTATGATAAAGAGTAAAAGTAAAGAACGCAAAGTAAAATAGATGTAAACTTATATGATGGAGAATAGACCCGGGGGCCATAGGTTTCACTAGTGGCTTCTCTCAAGATAGCATAAGTATTACGGTGGGTAAATGAATTACTGTCGAGCAATTGATAGAATTGAGCATAGTTATGAGAATATCTAGGTATAATCATGTATATACGCATCACGTCCGTGACAAGTAGACCGACTCCTGCCTGCATCTACTACTATTACTCCACACATCGACCGCTATCCAGCATGCATCTAGAGTATTAAGTTCATAAGAATGGAGTAACGCTTTAAGCAAGATGACACGATGTAGAGGGATCAACTCATGCAATATGATATAAACCCCATCTTTTTATCCTCGATGGCAACAATACAATACGTGTCGTTTCCCCTACTGTCACTAGGATCGAGCACCGCAAGATTGAACCCAAAGCTAAGCACTTCTCCCATTGCAAGAAAGATCAATCTAGTAGGCCAAACCAAACTAATAATTCGATGAGACTTGCAAAGATAACCAATCATACATAAAAGAATTCAGAGGAGATTCAAATATTGTTCAAAGATAATCTTGATCATGAACCCACAATTTATCGGATCTCGACAAACACACCGCAAAAAGAGTCATATCAAATAGATCTCCAAGAGAATCGAGGAGAACTTTGTATTGAGATCCAAAGAGAGAGAAGAAGCCATCTAGCTAATAACTATGGACCCGAAGGTCTGAGGTAAACTACTCACACATCATCGGAGAGGCTATGGTGTTGATGTAGAAGCCCTCCGTGATCAATGCCCCCTCCGACGGAGCGCCGGAAAAGGCCCCAAGATGGGATCTCACGGGTATAGAAGGTTGCGGCAGCACGAGGGTGGGGGGCGCGCCCAGGGGCAGGCGCGCCTTCGTGCCTCGTGGCCTCCTCGTTGATTGCTTGACGTCCACTCCAAGTCCTCTGGATCACGTTTGTTCCGAAAATCACGTTCCCGAAGGTTTCATTCCGTTTGGACTCCATTTGATATCCTTTTCCTTCAAAACACTGAAATAGGCAAAAAACAGCAATTTTGGTTGGGCCTCCGGTTAATAGGTTAGCCCCAAAAATAATATAAAAGTGTATAATAAAGCCCATTAAACATCCAAAACAGAATATATAATAGCATGGAACAATCAAAAATTATAGATACGTTGGAGACGTATCAAGGAGCGGAGAAATCAAGGCGAGGGGCACCTCGTGAGGTTCCCGTGACGTGAGCCGTGACGACCAAGGCCAGGCATGCGCCAGGCGGGCGCCAGCGAGCGCAAAGTACTGGTTTCCTCTTTGGTGCTAAAGGAGCAGGCACAGGCGAGGAGTCCCGAGGCATCAGGCAAAGGTTTCCATATCGGTGCAACGAGACCGAGACCAGCAGGACGGTAGGATGGAGGTCATCGCGGAGCCCGCGACGGCGTCACCACCAGAGCCTTTGGCAGGCAAAGACCACCTTTTGTCAGGATAGCTTGTACTAGCTGTCCCCCTTCAAATTGGCCATTGTGGGATCCCTTCCCGCCTAACATTTGGGAAGAGGACCCGAGCCTCTATAAATAGGACTAGCCACCACCGTAGGGGGAACGAATTTTGGCCCCAACGGGTCTTGGATCAGATCCATTCCATCCACACACGCACAACCTCACCGAGCTCAAGAACGCCTCACCTCAGGAGGTAGTTCTTTCCTTGTACTTGTTCATCCCAGCCTACAAGGCAATCCACCACACCACACTGGAGTAGGGTATTACACCACATCGGTGGCCCGAACCAGTATAAACTCTTGTGTCCCTTGTTCTTCGGGTTCGGCGAGCTAGGCTTTGAGATCGTGGTGAGAGCATGAGCTAGGGGGAGAGAGATCTTCGTGCGCACCCCAGAGTTCAAACCTCAAGGGTTTTGCCGGAACCCGTAATCCCACAGCTAGCCTCTCTAGTACCACGCAGCTTTCGCCGGTACCATAAACCCACCATTTACCTTCCTCAAAATAGCCACCATACCTACCTATTAAGGCATTTCCATAGCCATTCCGAGATATATTGCTATGCAACTTTCCACCATTCCGTTTATTATGACACGCTCCATCATTTTCATATTGCCTTGCATGATCATGTAGTTGACATCGTATTTGTGGTAAAGCCACCATTCGTAATTTTTTCATACATGTCACTCTTGATTCATTGCACATCCCAGTACACCGCCGGAGGCACGCATATAGAGTCATATTTTGTTCTAAGTATCGAGTTGTAATCCTTGTGTTGTAAATAAATAGAAGTGTGATGATCGTCATTATTAGAGCATTGCCCCGTGTGAGGAAAAAAAAAGAGAGGCCGAAGAAGCTAATGAAAAAAAGGAGTGGCCAAAGAAGCCAAACAAAAAAAGGAGAGAAAAAGAGAGAAGGGACAATGCTACTATCCTTTTTTCACACTTGTGCTTCAAAGTAGCACCATGATCTTCATGATAGAGAGTCTCTTATTTTGTCACTTTCATATACTAGTGGAAATTTTTCATTATAGAACTTGGCTTGTATATTCCAACAATGGGCTTCCTCAAAATGCCCTAGGTCTTCGTGAGCAAGCAAGTTGGATGCACACCCACTTAGTTTCTTTTGTTGAGCTTTCATACATTTATAGCTCTGGTGCATCCGTTGCATGGCAATCCCTACTCGCTCACATTGATATCTATTGATGGGCATCTCCATAGCCCATTAATACACCTAGTTGATGTGAGACCATCTTCCTCCTTTTGTCTTATCCACAACCACCATTCTATTCCACCTATAGTGCTATGTCCATGGCTCACGCTCATGTATTGCGTGAAAGTTGAAAAAGTTTGAGAATACTAAAGTATGAAACAATTGCTTGGCTTGTCATCGGGGTTGTGCATGATTTGAACATTCTGTGTGACAAAGATGGAGCATAGCCAAACTATATGATTTTGTAGGGATTGCCGGATCTCAGGTTCCGGCAAAACCCTCAAGGTTCGAACACTGGGGTGCGCGCGAAGATCTCCCCCTACCGATCCACGTCCTAGCTTCGCTAAGATCTCAAGGGCTAGCTCAACGAACTCACTATGCAAAGGACACAAGATTTATACTGGTTCGGGCCACCGTTGTGGTATAATACCCTACTCCGGTGTGGTGGTGGTGGATTGCCTCTTGGGCTGAAGATGAACAGTACAAGGGGAAGAACAGCCTCCTGAGGCGAGGTGTTCTTGTGTTTGGCAAACTTGTGTGGATGGGGATTCGATGCCTCCTACTGTGGTGGCTAGCTCTATTTATATAGGCCCTGGTCCTCTTCCCAAATATTGAGCGGGAAGGGAGCCAACAACGGCCAATTCGAAAGGGTACAACTAGTACAGCTTATCCTGACAAAAGCAGTCTTCGCCTGCAAAAGGCTGTGGTGGTGATGCCACCTTGGGCTCCATGGTGACCTCCGTCTTGTCGTCCCGCTGGTCTTGGTCTTGTTGCACTGATATGGAAACCTTTGCTTGACGCCTCGGTACTCCGCGCCCGCGCTTGCCTCCTTAGCACCAAAGAGGAAACAAGGACACTGTGCGCGCTAGCGCCCGCCTGGCGCCCGCCTGGTCTCAGTTGTCATGGCTCATGTCATGAGAACCTCGCGAGGGTTGTCTCGCCTTGATCTCTCCACCCCTCGCGAGACAACCTGATGAGGCCGCTCCCGAAGGGGTCTTGTGTCGTTCGCCTCGCGAGGGTCTTGGATGTTTGTTGGTGAAGATGGGTCGTACGGGCCTGCTTGCAGAGCCACGCCGTGGGCCGCAGGCAGGCAAGTCTGGGGACCCCCGTTCCCAGAACACCGACAGTAGCCCTCGGTCCCAAGGCGCGCTCGGGCTTCGCTTCGAGGCGAAGCCAAAGGTCAAGTGCGGAGCGCCGCGGGCCCCAATAGCCTGCGGCCTTGGTCGACACGTGGCGGTTGATTGGACGTGGGCGTCTCCGCTTCCCCATGCTACCTCGGCAATAGCCTGGCCTGACAAAAAGGCTGGCGTGGACAGCGCTTGTCTTCACTGCTTCCCTTCGCCTTTCTCAGATCCCCTTTCTTGCACCCTGCCTTCGAAATCCCTAGATCTGCTTCCATCCTCCACCGCATCAGCGACCAATGGCGCCGCGCAAGGTCAAGCCCTCCTCATCGCCTGCTTGGTACGAACCAGCTCTTGACGCGCCCAACGTCTCGGAGAAGAGCCTCGCCGCCACACGCTTGCTGATGGCGGGGGAGAGCAACGAGAGGGGGAAGACGGAGCTCCGGGTTGCCTCCAACACGCCAGAGCCTGAGGGGAGTACCTTTTCCCCTTCTTCACGAGTAGCATCGCCGCGGGGCTGGTTCCCCCCTTTTCTGACTTCTTCTATGAGGTCCTTGGCCACTACGGGCTGCATGCGCTGCACCTTCATCCCAACTCCATCCTTCTCTTGTCCATCTTCGCCTACTATTGCGAGGCGTATCTGGGCGTGATGTCATCCGTGGCTCTACTTTGCCAGCTCTTCTTCCTCCGCGTCAGCGAGGGTCATATCTCCGGGTGCGCCAATTTCATCGTGGCCGGCAAGGCCATCTCGATCTCGAGCACCGGGAAGAAGGCTGACAACCTCAGGGCCAAATGGGTCATGATGGGCGCCAAGTGCATCCATCCGCGCTTGGCGCTGCCGACAGAGATGCCCCAGTCCGACAAGGGATGGTCTTGTGCGAAGCTTACTAGAGAGCGGGCGTCGTCGGTGTTGGAGCAGATGAAGGCCGACTTGAAGCCGGGCAACGCGAGGGCGGCCAAAGTGACAGGGGCCATGCTTCTGAGGGAATTCTTGATGCTGCGCGTTGCTCCACTTCAGGCACATGCACACCCCTTGTGGAGGCTTGGAGATGAAGAGGACGAGATTCGCCTGAGCCCGGAGGCCTTGCCCGACGATGAGCTGTCCGCAGTTTTGCGCCTCTTGGTCGGGGACAACCAAGAGTACCCGCCGAGTGCCTTCGTTCCCCTGTTCCACCACAAGGACTAGGAGCAGATCGTGGCTTCCAGGCCGACCTTCGACGGTCGCGGGCTGGTGCCGCCGGTGCCTACTGGGGCCCCTGCGGCACCGAAGCCGGTGGAGCTATCTTTTGACGAGTCCCACGGGGAGGAAGAGGGGGAGGAGGAAGACTCGGAGGTGACCCCCGAAGGGACGGGGGAGACCTCCCCCTTGAGTAAAGCTGACATCCTCCACGCCCTTCCTGATGACGCCGAGGCCGACGCCCTCCAGGAGAAGGGGGAGCTGCCTGTCATGCCGACAAGGGGCAGATCGTCGCTGGTCTCTTGAGATGTTACTCTTGCCTTGGCGTCGTCTGGAGCTGCTTCTGGCCCCTCCGCTGCGCCGTTTTCTGCTCCCAGAGCCTGCGCGCCCGCACCTCAGGCCTCGAGGCTCTCGGGCTTCAAGCTCACCAAGCGGAGGGTGGACTACGCCGTGGTGGACTAGTAAGTGCTCGAGCTTTGCCTTGTCCTCGCTTATGCTGCTGCCTCCTGACGTTCGTCCTTGGTTGTCCAGGCCGCTGCCTTCGGCGAAGAAGAGGAAGGAGGGTGCAGCGGCCGCGCCCCCCTCCGCAGAAAAAGGAGACAGCAACACTCGCACCTCCCCAGCCCGGTCGCCTCCGCGAGACCAGGAAGAGCGTCGTCATGAGGAGTCAGCCCCCGAGGTCCTGCTGGCTCCGGAAGTGCCGGTGTCTGGCTCGGCTGCCGAGGTCCCAAGGTCTCAGGAGCCCTTGGTCTCCCAGGCCCTGGTGACGACGTCACCTTCTCCTCCTGCTGCGCCACTACTCCCAGGTTCTTCTGCCTCCTCTGCTGTCTTGGAGAGTGCCTTTTCAGAGATGACTCGGTTGCGGGAAGATCTCCTGGGTGCGGATCCGCGCCTGGTAGCCGGGCGCCTGGAGCTGGCCTCCGGCTGGCTTCAGTATGACACGGCGGTCCGAGCAACGCTGAGCCAGGTCGCGACGGCCTCCGAGAAGGAGAAGCGGGCCGCCTCACAGGCTGCGGCTGATCGCGAGGCGGCGCTGAAGGACGCCGAAGCCGCCCACGACCGCTGCCGGGCGCTGGAGGACGAGCTGAAGAGTCTGCGCGACCAGCACGCGGAAGAAGCTCGTGGCCGCAAGGTGAAGGAGGAGGAGATGAGGGCCCGGAAGGACGCCATCAAGAACCGCGATGCCGAGCTGGGGGAGTTGGCGAAGGCGCAGGCCGCGGAGCGTGGCCGGCTGGAGGAGCTGGAGCGGAAGGTGAAGGCGAAGGAGGTCGATCTTGGCGCCAAGGCGAAGGTCCTGGCCGAAGACCGCGCGGCTTTCTCGCTCCTCGAGGAGAGATCCCGTGCGGTGTTGAAGGCGTTGTACGAGAAGGGCTTGGAGAGGCCACTGACCACCGACGAGGATGGTCCTGCTCAGCTGCTTCCCTACTTGGTTGCCGCGCTTGAGGAGGTTGTGAGCGGCATTGGTCCTATGGCCGAGGCGGAAGCCCCGCGTTCTCTCCTCAGCTGCACTGACGCGTGTCTTCAGTCACCTCCATCTTCGTGACCCCAGCACTCGTCTTGACGAGCTGCTGGAGCCTGTGGCTGATGAACACTGCACGGCTGCCGCCGCAGCCGTGAAAGGTCAGGTGGAGGGCCTGCTGAAGAAGTTCCACGGCTTCACTTCCACGCCTTCGACCGAAGGCGCCGCCACTGCTGCATCTCTGGCCGGTGGCCAAGACGAAGGCGACGCCATCAAGGGAGGAGTGCCTCTCGCGGGCGTGATGGTGTTCAGGGATGACCTGTGGCTCCTTTCCTGTTTTATTCCTGCAACATGCACCATGCCTCGTGGAGGCGTTAAACTTGCGTTTGATATTGTGAGAACAATATGTCTTGTAATATTTGCTTCGAGATTTTGCGATTTTCTTCCTATTTGCTTTATGTTCTGCGTTGGCAGAGCCCGGCCCCGCGCATACCTCAACCGCCGTTGGGCCGACCGGAGACCAGGACGGACCAAGGAGTGAGGGGCTACGTGACCAGTTAGGCTCCTGAGTCGCGATGCTCAGGAGTCCCCCTTGACGCGCAAACAGCCTATAGGAAGGAGACGCGAGGATAGGTTAACGTTCTACATTGGCAGGGCCCGGCTACACGCATACCTCAACCGCCGTTGAGCCGACCGGAGACCAGGACGGACCAAGGAGTGAGGGGCTACGTGACCAGCTAGGCCCCTGAGTCGCGATGCTCAGGAGTCCCCCTTGACGTGCAAACAATCTCCATACCTTTGCCCTCGCCGAGGCCCAGCTCAGGAGGGGCGCGCGACAACCAGGTTCGGGGGACCTGGTTGGGTGGCGTACGCTTCGGCGTGACTGGAGCGCAGCCCCCGTGCCCAGCCCCCTCGCGCGGCTCTCCCGAGGGGAGGCGTTGCAGTGAGGTTGGTCACTGAGCTCTGGGGCTCCCTAAGGTTGGTACGGCCGTGAGGCCGCCCTCAGTTGTTTATCACCAGCATGGAGCGTAGTGCTTCCACTTGTGCACGAGCATAGCCGCTCCTCGGCAATGTCGACGGCCAGCGCGGAGCATTGTGCTTCCACTGGTGCGTGTGTGGGGGACTCCCTACTGCAGAGAGCCCCCGGGGCATGTATAACCCCGCCCTGACACGTGGCTTGCATGGCAGGGCTAGACGAGGTGTATCTGGGCACTCGTGAGCCAGCGCGGGACTCACAAGGCCCTACCTCAAGGCGGGTTGCGCCTGGTCTTGGTTTTTGTTCGCTGCGCTGGTCCTGCGAGGTGGTCAGACAACCTGCGCCGAATGAATCTCCCGAGGTTATCACGTGAGAAGGCCAAGCACCAACGGCCCCAGGAGGTGACGTGAACGGGGCCGGCCCGCCAGACAGAGGTCAGCCGTTGGATTTATCGACGCTGCAGGGACGGGCCCGAGCACAGACACCGTGCTTAACCTACTCACGCGAAGGATACTGAAGAAAGACGGCCGGCGCGCGGCTCCCATGGTGGGTGACGATCAAGCAAGCGGTAGTCATAGGTAGATTAAGCATGGAAGGAAAACTGGCTTAAGTAAATGCTGGGAAGATACATGCCACTGGGTCAGGTCCGAGCGAATTGGGGATGATGCAGCCCGAGGGGCGCCCCCAGCAAGGTAAGCTAAAGACATGAAAAGGGATACATGCCACAGGACGGACCCACGTGGCCTGGGAATGATGCAGCCCTGAGGGCACTCCCAGCTAAACAAACTTGGAAAATGTCACCTGATTCTATTGATGAAGGAGAGTTGGGGCAGCTGAAGGTACGCGGCGAGGGGGTTGCTCCTCACGAGCCACCGGGGCCCTGAGCCTCGAGCGGCTTTGGGGGTCCAGGCGGTTCCTTGAGGACCATCTCCATCTTCGTCAGGACGGCGTGGTGCCTGGCCTCCTGAGTCGCCAGGGCGCGCCGCAGGTTGCGCTAATAGGCGGACGCCATGCTCGGCAGGCCAAAAGGCATGCGAACGTAGCTGTGCGGTGGACCCTCGCAGCGTCCCACGCGCGAAGGCCAGAAGAGCTCCTGAGAGACGGCCCTGTTGAGACCTGGGACGTCGATGCAGACGCGGGGCTGCGCCTGGTGAGCGGCGGCCACCGCGCATGGCCCTTGCGTCTTGCAGTCCCTGAGTGGTCTTGGTGATGAACTCCTGAGCGGTGGGCGCTCCTCGCCCTGTGTTCTCCTGAGGGAAACGTGTCGTGAAGCACGCCTCCAAGTGGTGCCCAAGCGCCTCCCTCGTGATGTTGGCAAAGTCTGAGACCCTCCAAAAGAGATCCCCCGAGCCCTGCCCGAGGAGGGTGCTGGACGCACTTTCCTATGCAATGGACGGAGGCACCCCAGGTGCGGGCGCCGATCCAGACGTGGTGCCGCTTGCCTGAGGCCCTGCGCGGAGCAGCTGCTTCTTCTTCTTGGGGGTGGCCTCAGGAGGGCGCTCGTCCTTGCTGTCGGGGTCATCAATTGCTGCAGCTTGGAAGGCGCGCTCGAGGGAGCACACTGCGTCTCTTTCTTCGCACGAGACTGTGATGATCCCGCCGCTCCATGGCATCTTGAGGACATTGTAGCCGTGATGGGTCACCGCCATGAACTTGGCCAGGGCTGGGTACCCGAGGATCGCATTATACGGCAGGCGGATGTAGGCGACGTCGAAGTCGATGAGCTTGTTGCGGTAGTTGTTGCGCTGTCCGAAGGTAACGGGGAGGCGGACCTGCCCGATCGGGGTAGTAGAGCCGTCCGTCACTCCTAAGAATGGCTTGGTGGGCTGAAGCTAATCATACGACACTTGGAGGTTGTCGAACATGTCGACGGATAGGATGTTGAGCCCTGCACCGTCGTCAATGAGGGTCTTGGTGACTTGCACGTTGCTGATGATGGGTGAACAAAGCATCGGGAGGGCGCCAGCGGTGGCCGCGCACTTGAGCTGATCCTGCCGAGCTGAACGTGATGCGGCACTTGGACCATCTGAGCGGGCCCGTGGCCTCAAGCTTGGGGAGGACTGCATTCACTTCACGAGCAAACTGTTTGAAGATACGCTGTGAGGCTGGGGCTTGAGCTCCGCCCAAGATGCAAGCGATGGCATGCGGTTCCTGGAAGCCCCCAGCCCCCTCATCTTAATGGTGGTCGTCGTTCCTTCTTGGTGGTGGCGGTAGTGGAGGAAGTCCGGCGTTGCCCTGAGGACGATCCTCACGAGGTTGGTCCCTCCACGCGCCCTCGCGAGGCTGATCTTGCCAGCGGTCCTCACGAGGCCGGTCACGCCACTCTTGGCGCGGGCCACGGCCATCCCAGCATCCGCCACCACGTCCTCCTCCTCGGCCGTAGCCCCGGTCGTTGCGCTCGGGGCGTCGACCGAAGCATCCTTCTCGAATGGCTCTAAGCTCCTGACAGTCGCTGGTGTTGTGGCTATGCAGGTTATGGAAGGCGCAGAACGGTCGGCTGCTCATGGATGACTCGGGCTAGTCCCTGCCGCGCTTCGTGTCTGGCTCCGCCGCAAGCACGGCTGCTCCCTTGCGCTTCACGTCCTTGGCCTTGGCTTTCTTCTCCTCCGGGTCCGCAGCCAGGAGCTCGAGGAGGGAGAGGTGCCCCTCCTCAGCTCTTGCGCACTTGGTCGCCAGGTTGAACAGCTCCAGAGACGTGCACAGCTCCTCGTGGATGGTGAGCTCCTCCTTCTTCTTGACGTCGCGGACACCACCAGAGAATGCGGAGATGATGGCCTCGTCCGTCACCTTGGGAATCTTGAGGTGAACGTTGTTGAAGCGCTAGATGTACTTCTAGAGGGTCTCTCCTGGTTGTTGCTTGATGCGGCGCAGGTCACCCGCGGTCGGCGGGCGGTCGCGAATGCCCTGGAAGTTGGCAACGAAACGGTCGCGCATCTCGTCCCAGGAGGAGATCGAGCCTGGAGGCAGGTTCAGGAGCCAGGAGCGGGCGCCATCCTTGAGAGCCATGGGGAACCAGTTCGCCATGACTTTTTCGTCGTCGTTGGCCGCCTTGATGCTCAACTCGTAGAGCTGCAGGAACTCCGCGGGGTCGGGGGTGCCGACGTAGCGAGGAGGCAGATCCGGCTTGAACTTGCCAGGCCAGGCGACGCTACGCAGCTCAGGGGAACCCCCTACCTGGCGCGCCAAATGTCGGATCTCGAGTTCCGGCAAAACCCTCTAGGTTCGAACACTGGGGTGTGCGCGAAGATCTCCCCCTACCGATCCACGTCCTAGCTTTGCTAAGATCTCAAGGGCTAGCTCAACGAGCTCGCTACGCAAAGGACACAAGATTTATACTGGTTCGGGCCACTGTTGTGGTATAATACCCTACTCTAGTGTGGTGGTGGTGGATTGCCTCTTGGGCTGAAGATGAACAGTACAAGGGGAAGAACAGCCTCCTGAGGCGAGGTGTTCTTGTGTTTGGCAAACTTGTGTGGATGGGGACTCGATGCCTCCTACTGTGGTGGCTAGCTCTAGTTATATAGGCCCTGGTCCTCTTCCCAAATATTGAGCGGGAAGGGAGCCAACAACGGCCAATTCGAAAGGGGACAGCTAGTACAACTTATCCTGACAAAAGCAGTCTTTGCCTACAAAAGGCTCTGGTCGTGACGCCGCCTTGGGCTCCATGGTGACCACCATCTTGCCGTCCCGCTGGTCTTGGTCTTGTTGCACTGATATGGAAACCTTTGCTTGACGCCTCGGTACTCCACGCCTACGCTTGCCTCCTTAGCACCAAAGAGGAAACAAGGACACTGTGCGCACTGGCGCCCGCCTGGTCTCAGTCGTCATGGCTCAAGTCAGGAGAACCTCGCGAGGTTTATCTCGCCTTGATCTCTCCGCCCCTCACGAGCCAACTGATGAGGCCGCTCTCGAAGGGGTCTTGTGTCGTTCACCTCGCGAGGGTCTTGGATGTTTGTTGGTGAAGATGGGTCGTACGGGCCCGCTTGCAGAGCCACGCCGTGGGCCGCAGGCAGGAAAGTCTGGGGACCCCCGTTCCCAGAACACCGACAGGGATGAACTTTCTTTGGCCATTTTATTTTGAGAAGACATGATTACTTTGTTATTATGCTTGAAGTATTATTATTTTTATGTCAATATTAAACTTTTGTCTTGAATTTTTCGGATCTGAACATTCATGCTACAATAAAGAAAATTACATTAATAATTATGCTAGGTAGCATTCCACATCAAAAATTATGTTTTTATCATTTGCCTACTCGAGGACGAGCAGGAATTAAGCTTGGGGATGCTTGATACGTCTCCAACATATCTATAATTTTTGGTTGTTCCATGCTATTATATTATCTATTTTGGATGTTTAATGGGCTTTAATATGCTCTTTTATATTATTTTTGGGACTATCCTATTAACCGGAGGACCAGTGCCAGTTTCTGTTTTTTTGTTGCCTATTTTAGAGTTTCACAGAAAAGGAATATCAAATGGAATCCAAACGGAATGAAACCTTCGCGATGATCTTTCTTGGATTGAAAGCAATCCAGAAGACTTGGAGTTGAAGTCTGGAATGCCACGAGGCGGCCCGAGGCAGGAGGGCGCGCCCAGGGGGGTAGGCGCGCCCCCCACCCTCGTGGGCCCCTCGTAGCTCCACCGACGTACTTCTTTTGCCTATATATACTCTTATACGCGATCAGGGGGAACCACGAAACCACTTTTCCACCGCCGCAACCTTCGATACCCGTGAGATGCCATCTTGGGGCCTTTTCCGGCGATCTGCCATAGGGGGAATCGATCACAGAGGGCTTCTACATCAACACCATAGCCTCTTCGATGAAGCGTGAGTAGTTTACCACAGACCTTCGGGTCCATAGTTATTAGCTAGATGGCTTCTTCTCTCTCTTTGATCCTCAATACAAAGTTCTCCTCGATGTTCTTGGAGATCTATTCGATGTAATACTCTTTTGCGGTGTGTTTGCCGAGATCTGCTGAATTGTGGATTTATGAACTTGATTATCTTTGAATATTATTTGGTTCTTCTCTGAATTCTTATATGCATGATTTGATATCTTTGCAAGTCTCTTCGAATTATCGGTTTAGTTTGGCCTACTAGATTGATCTTTCTTGCAATGGGAGAAGTGCTTGGCTTTGGGTTCAATCTTGCGGTGTCCATTCACAGTGATAGTAGGGGCAGCAAGGCACGTATTGTATTGTTGCCATCGAGGATAAAAAGATGGGGTTTATATCATATTGCTTGAGTTTATCCCTCTACATCATGTCATCTTGCCTAATGCATTACTCTGTTCTTATGAACTTAATACTCTAGATGCATGCTGGATAGTGGTCGATGTGTAGAGTAATAGTAGTAGATGCAGAATAGTTTCAGTCTACTTGACACGGACGTGATGCCTATATTCATGATCATTGCCTTAGATATCTTCATAACAATGCGCTTTTCTATCAATTGCTCGGCAGTAATTTGTTCACCCACCGTAATACATGCTATCTTGAGAGAAGCCACTAGTGAAACCTATGGCCCCTGGGTCTCTTTCTTATTATATTGCATCTCTTTTATTTACATCGCATCTCGTTTACTATTTTGCAATCTTTACTTTCCAATCTATACAACAAAAATACCAAAAATATTTACTTTACTGTCTTTATTAGATCTCACTTTTGCGAGTGACCGTGAAGGGATTGCCAACCCCTTTTATCGCGTTGGTTGCAAAGTTCTTGATTGTTTGTGCATGTACTAGGTGACTTGTGCGTTGTCTCCTACTGGATTGATACCTTGGTTCTCAAAAACTGAGGGAAATACTTACGCTACTTTGCTGCATCACCCTTTCCTCCACAAGGTAAAACCAATGAATGCTCAAGAGGTAGCACCTAGCTCGACGAACCCAAAGAACAAGGGACACAGAGATTTATCCTCGTTCGGGCCACCTTGCGGTGTAATACCCTACTCCAGCTCTGTGGTGGATTGCCTCGAGGGCTGAGGATGAATTAGTACAGTGGATGAACAACCTCGGGAGGTGAGGTGTTCTTGAGCTCGATGAGCTGGTGGGTGTGAGGATGATCTGAATGATCTGTCTTGCTACGGTGGTGGCTAGGTTCTATTTATAGTGGCCTTGGTCCTCTTCCCAAATGTTTAGGCGGGAAGGGATCCCACAACGGCCAAGTTTGAATGGGGACAACTAGTACAAGCTATCCTGACAAAGGTAGTCTTCGCCTGCCAAAGGCTCTGGTTGTGATGCTGCTGTCTGCTCCGCGATGACCTTCGTCCTGCCGTCTTGTTGGTCTTGGTCTTGTTGCACCGATATGGCAACATTTGCCTGATGCCTCGGGACCCCGCGCCTGCACTTGCCTCCATAACACCAAAGAGGAAACTGGTACACTGCGACCGCTAGCGCCCGCCTTGCCTTGGTCGTCATGGCTCACGTCACGCGAACCTCGCGAGGTGCACCTTGCATAGATATCTCCGCTCCTGGGAGCCAGCCTAGTGAGGCTGCCGCAGGGAGGTCTTGGCGTCGTCCACCTCGCGAGGCTTGGCCCCTTGCGAGGGTCTTAAGCTGCTGCTGCTGAAGCTGCGTCGTACCAAGCCGTTGATGGAGCCAGGATCGCGGGCCGCAGGCAGGCAAGTCTGGGCACCCCCGTTCCCAGGATGGCGATAGTAGCCCCCGGGCCCAAGGCGCGCTCGAACTTGGCTTCAAGGCAAAGCCAAAGGGCAAGTGCGGAGCGCCGCGGGCCCCAACCGCCTGCGGCCTTATTGACGCATGCGATTGATGGGACATGGGCGCCTCCGCTTCCCCATGCTGCCTCGGCAACCGCCCTCGTCTGACAAAAAGGTTGGCGCCCACCACAGGGCTTTCAATGCCCTTCCTTCGTCTTGCTCCAGATCCCCTTCTCCTTCTTTCCCCAAGAGACTCCAGATCCATCGAAACTTTTCCCCGAGGTTGCAGCCGACGGCCGCCGACAAGTCTAAGGCCGCGCGCTCGAGATCCTGGTTTGAGCCCGCCCTGGGCGCATCCATAGTCTCGGAGAAGAACCTCACCAACGCGCTCCAGACAGTGGCGGGTGACAGCAAGGAGGGGGAGAGACCGCGCTTCGGGCTGGCTCTGCCAAACCGAAGGCCTCGGGTAGTACCTTCTACCCCTTCTTCGTGCACAGCGTCTTTGCGGGGCTGGTCCCCCCTTTCTCTGAATTTTTCTACACCGTCCTCCCCCATTACAAGCCACGCCCTCCATCTTCATCCCAACTCCGTCCTCCTCCTGTTAATCTTCGCCTTCTATTGCGAAGCTTTCGTGGGGGTGATGTCGTCCGTGGCGCTGCTTCGCCACTTCTTCAATCTTTGGAACAAGGAGGGCCAATACTCGGGGTGCGCCAACTTCCTCGCGGCCAATGGGGCCAACGCCATCTCGAGAGCCGAGAAAGAAGGTGGATGGCTTCAGGAACAAGTGGGTCCTCCTAGATGCCAAGAGCCCCTACCCTCGGCTGGTGCTGCCGACGGGGATGCCAGCCCCTCACGAGGGATGGAATAGCGCGAAGTTCACCGACCCTCGGGCGGAGCAGATGTTGAGGAGGATGGCGGCCGACCTGAAGCCTGACGACTCGAAGGCGGAGAAGCTGACTGGGGCCATGATTGTCAAGGAGTTCCTGGCGCAGCGCCTCGCTCCGTTCCAAGCACGCTCGTGCCCCTTGTGGAAGCTGATGGACGAGGGAGGCGACCTCCGCCTACGCCCGGATGCCTTGTCCGACGAGGAGCTGGTCAAGGCCCTCCGCTTCCTGGTTGGGGAGGACCAGGGGTATCCGCCTGATACCCATCTTCCGCTGTACCGCCGCCCGGATGGGGCGAAGATCATCGCCGCCATGCCCGTCTTCAACGAGTGTGAGCTTGTGCCGCCGGCGCCCACTGGAGCCCCGGTGGTGGTGTCCTCCGGTGAGTACGGCTAGGAGGAGAGGTCGGACTCGGAGGAGACCCGGGAGGGGGAGGGGGAGACTTCTCCTCTGCACCTTGCAGATCTCCTTCGCACCCTCCCTGACGACAACGATGTCGGCGAGCATCCGGTGAGGGAGTGGTTGCACCCTGCCGGGGTTACCACAAGGTCCAGGGGCACGCCCCCGAAGAAGTCGCAGGCCGGGGTCCTAAAGAAGAGCAGATCGGCGATGATCTCCCGAGGCGATGCCTTCGATGCGTCGCCGGCCGGCGCTGCTGCGGGCTCGGCCGCTGCACCCTTGTCTGCCGTCGGGGCTCACGTGCTGGTGTCCCAGCCCGCAAAGCCTTCGGGCCTGGTGCTCCAGAAGAGGCCGAGGGAGTACGCCGGCGTGGACCAGTAAGCGCTCCACCCTGATCCTTTGTTCCTGTCCTTTCCGTAGTTTCTTGACGCCTTCCCTTTATATTGTTAGGCCAACATCAGCGGCGAAGAAGAAGAAGGAGGTGCGTGCGTCCTCCGAGACCCAGCTGCCTGCCGTGGCCGTGCCACCTCCGGCACGAAAGGATAGTAATGGCTCTCGAGCCTCGGCGGCTGGGTCATCCTCACGAGATTTGGAGGCCCGTCCTCAGGAGAAGGTGATCTCCACAGCCAGGCCAGCTCCGGAGGCTCCCGCCCCTCGCTCGCCTGCTGAGATCACGAAGGCTCAGGAGCCCCCGAACCTTTCCACTGCTGACTTGAAGGCCTTGGAACCGACACCGCCTCTTCCCATTGTGCCGCTGGGCCGTGGCCCTCCTGCTTCGCCCGATGCTCTAGAGGACGCTCTTTCTGCGCTGACCCAGCTTCGCGTCAACCTTCAGAGCGCCGACCGCCGGCTGGCGTCGGGGCGGCTGGAGTTGGTCTCGGGGTGGCTGCGATCCAATGCGTCCGTGAGGGCGGCATGGAGCTAGGCCGTGGCAGCCTCCGAGGAGGGCAAGCAGGCTGCCGACCTAGCCACGGCCGCCCGCGAGGACGCGTCGAAGGATACCGAGGCTGCCAAGGAGCGTTGTCGGGTGGCTCAGGCCGAGCTGGAGACCCTGCGCAACGAGCGCGCCACCAAGGTCCGTCAGCACGAGGTGCGGGAGGAGAAGCTGAAGGCTCGAGAAGACGCGGTCACCGGCCGTGACACCGAGCTAGAGCAGTCATCGCGAGCGCAGGCCGCAGAGCGCAATCGCCTGGAGAAGTTGAAGAAGGAAGTGGAGAGGGAGAAGGCCTTGCTGGAGGCCAAGGCTAACACCCTTTCCATCGATCGTGCCGCCTTCGATTCCCTTGAGGAGAGGTCCCGCAAGGCGTTGCGGGAGCTCTATGGAAGGGGGTTGAAGAAGCCGTTGGTGACTGCTGAGGAGGGTCGTGCCGAGCTGCTCCCCCAGCTCGCCGAGGGGCTCGAGGGCGTTGCCAACAAGGCCGGCTCTATGGTGGAAGGGGAAGCCCGTGCGCTCTCCTCTTCGGCCATGATGCGCATCTTTAGCCACCTCCATCTTCGCGACCCGAGCGCCGACCTTGGAGCCCTGCTTGAGCCTGTGGATGAAGGACGCTGCGCAGCCGCTGCCGAAGTCATGAAGGACTTGGTGGAGGCCCTACTGAAGAAGTTCCTCGCCATTGACCCCGCGCCTCCAGCTGACGGTGTCGCCGACCCTACGGCCACAGCAGATGGCACGGGCGACGGTGATGCTGCCGACGGGTTGGCACTCCTTGTGGGCGGTGGCTGCGCCCAGGGCTGAAGGGAAGGCTTGCTGGCAGTGCTTCTTTTCCACTTTTATTTTCCTGCAACATGCGACGTGCCTCGTGGAGGCGTTAAAACTTATGCTTGGTATTTGGATGAA
Source organism: Triticum aestivum (assembly GCF_018294505.1). Classification (NCBI taxonomy): domain Eukaryota; kingdom Viridiplantae; phylum Streptophyta; class Magnoliopsida; order Poales; family Poaceae; genus Triticum; species Triticum aestivum. Next base: position 260,068,195 of record NC_057811.1, read on the forward strand.
CAATATGTGTTGTAATAATTTGCTAGGATTCCGTGATTTCCTTCCCGTTGCTTTAGTGTCTGCGTCGGCAGAGCCCGGCCCCGCGCATGCCTCAGCCGCCATTGGGTCGTCCGGATCACCAGGACGAGACCAGGGGGTGAGGGGCTACGTGACCAGTTAGGCTCCTGAGTCGCGATGCTCAGGAGTCCCCCTTGACGTACAAACAACCCTCGGGAAGGGAATGCGAAAGTTGGCCTTAGCGTTCTACGTCGGCAGAGCCCGGTCTCGCGCATGCCTCAGCTCCGTTGGGTCGTCTGGATTGCCAGGATGAGACCAAGGGGTGAGGGGCTACGTGACCAGTTAGGCTCTGAGTCACGATGCTCAGGAGTCCCCCTTGATGTACAAACAGACCTTCATACCTGTCCTCGCCGAGGTCCCGCTCGGGAGGGGCGCACGACGACCATGTCCGAGGGACCTAGCAGGGTGGCGTACGCTAGGCGTGACCTGAACGTAGCCCCCGTGCCCAACCCCCTCGCGCGACTCTCCCGAGGGGTAAGTGTTGCGATGAGGCTGGACACTGAGCCTGGCGGCTCCCTGAGGTTGATGCAGCCATGGGGCTGCCCCTAGTTGTTTATCACTAGCGCGGAGCATAGTGCTTCCGCACTTGCACGGGCATAGCCGCTCCTCGACCGTGTCAACTGCCAGCGCGGAGCATGGTGCTTCCACTGGTGCATGGGTGGGGGCTCCCTCTGAGTGGAGCCCCCGGGGCGTGTACAACCCCTCCCTGACACGTGGCTTGCACAGCAGGGCTAGACGAGGTGTGTCTCGGCACTCGTGAGCCAGCGCGGGACTCACAAGGCCCTACCTCAAGGCGGGTTGCGCATGAATTTGGTTCTTGATAGCTGTGGTGGTCCTGCGAGATGGTTAGGCAACCTGCACCGAATGAATCTCCTGAGGTAATCACATGAGAAGGCCAAACACCAACGACCCCAGGAGGTGACGTGAACGGGGTCAGCCCGCCAGACAGAGCTCAGCCGTTGGGTTTATCGACGCTGCAGGGACGGATCCGAGCACAGACACCATGCCTAGTCTTATCATGCGAAAAATCCTAAAGAAAGACAACCGGCGCATGGCTCCCGTGGTGGCGAGGCAACGGGTCGCGCGCCCTAGCTCATCCGCCCGCGATTAGCTCATGCGAAAACCAAGCACCAAGGACCATGGGAGGTGACATACACGGGAGCTTGCTCGCGAGCCAGAGCTCAGCCTCTTGGATTTAGCGACGCTGCAGGGACGGATCCATGCACAGACGCCGTGCCAGCCCTTAATGATGAGGCGTTCGTGGGTGGGTTTGCAAGGGCGCACGACGTTCATGGCATCGAAGTGCCGGACTGGTAGGTGACAATCATAAAGTAACTCATGTAAGGAGGCAAGCTAGTTTGGATAAATGCAAGAACGATACATGCCGCAGGGACGGACCCATGCGGCTTGGGGATGATGCAGCCCGAGGGGCGCCCCCAACGGAGTAAATCAAATATGCGAAGGGATACACATCGCAGGGACGGGCCCATGCGACTTGGGTATAATGCTGCCCGAGGGGCACCCCCAACTGAATGAACCGGAAAATGTCACCTAGCACCATCGCTGGAGAGGGGTTGGAGCAGCCAAAGACGCATGCTGAAGAAGTTGTTCCTCACGAGCCACCCGGGCCCTGAACCTCCGGGGGCTCTAGGAGCTCGGGAGGCTCATGAAGAACTATCGCCATCTCCACCAGGACCGCGTGATGCCTGGCCTCCTGAGCCGCCAGAATGCTTCGCAGGTGACGGTGGAAGGCAACAGCCACGTTCGGCAAGCCGAATGGCATGCGAACATAGCTGTGAGGTGGACACTCGCACCGTCCGGCACGCGAGGGCCAAAAGCGCTCCTGGGATGCGGCCCTGTTGAGCCCTGGGATGTTGACGCAAATGCACAGCTCATCCTCCTCGCCGGGGCAAGGAACTATGCTAGGTGGTGGGCGGTGGTCGCTGCGCATGGCTCTTGCCTCTTGAAGCTCCTCGGTCGCCTTGGTGATGAACTCCTGAGCACCAGGCACCCCATGCCTTGTGCCCTCACGAGGGAAGCGTGCGATGAAGCATGCCTCCATGTGGTGCCCGAGCCCCTCCCTGGTGACATTGGCTAGGTCAGAGGCCCTCCAGAAGAGAGCCCCCGAGCCCAGCCTGAGGAGGGTGCTCGGAATGCCTTCCTATGCGAGAGAGGGAGGCGCCCCGTCCGTGGGCGCTGGTCCTGAGGTGGTGCCGCTGGAGACACCGCTCTCCTAAGGCTCTTGGGGGAGCAACTGCTTCTTCTTCTTCTTCTTGGGGACTGCCTCAGGAGGGTAGATGGCGCCTTCGTTGTCTGGGTCTTCAACTGCCGCAGCCTGGTAGGCATGCTCGAGGGAGCACACCACTTCCTTCTCCTCACAGGCAACCGTGAGGACACCGCAGATTCCTGGCATCTTGAGGACGTTGTAGCCATGTTGGGTCACCGCCATGAACTTGGCCAGGGTCGGATACCCAAGGATGGCATTGTACGGCAGGCGGATGTGGGCGACGTCGAAGTCGATTAGCTCGGTGTGGTAGTTGTCGCGCTGGCCGAAGGTGACAGGGAGGCGGACCTGCCCTATTGGGGTGGTGGAGGCGTCGGTCACTCCTGAGAAGGGCTTGGTGGGCTGCAGCTGATCGTATGGCACTTGGAGGCGGTCGAATGTCTCGATGGAAAGAATATTGAGTCCCGCACCACCGTCGATGAGGGTCTTGGTGACAAGGACATTGCTGATGACGGGCGAGCAGAGCATCGGGAGTGCGCTGGCGGTTGCCACGCACTTGAGCTGGTCGGGCGAGCTGAAGGTGATGGTGTACTTGGACCACCTGAGCGGGCGCGTGGCCTCGAGCTTGGGGAGGGCCACGTTCACCTCACGAGCGAACTGCTTGAAGATGCGCTGGGAGGCTGGGGCCTGAGCACCACCCAAGATGCAGGCGATGATGCAAGGTTCCTGGAAGCCCCCAGCCCCCTTGTCCTGGTGATGGTCTTTGTTCCTCCTTGGTGGTGGCGGCAGCGGAGGGAGGCCAGCGTTGCCCTGAGGGCAGTCCTCACGAGGCTGGTCCCTCCAGGCACCCTCGCGAGGTTGGTCCTGCCAGCGGTCATCACGAGGCCGGTCGCACCACTCCTGGCGAGGGACGCCATCGTCCCAGCGCCCTCCACTTCTGCCTCCTCCGCGGTCGTAGCCCCGGTCATTGCTCTCGGGGCGTCGACCGAAGCGTCCATCGCGGATGGCCCTGAGCTCCTGACAGTCATTGGTGTTGTGGCTGTGTACATTGTGGAAGGCGCGGATGATTATGGGTGGTCGCAGCCGCGCTTCATCTCTTGTTCCGCCGTGAGCACGGCAGCCCCCTTGCACTACACGTCCTTGGTCTTGGCCTTCTTCTCTTCTGGGTCGCCAGCTAGAAGCTCGAGGAGGGAGAGGCGTCCCTCCTCAGCTCTCGCACACTTGGTCGCCATGTTGAACATCTCCAGGGCCGTGCATAGGTCCTCATGGATGGCGAGATCCTCCTTCATCTTGACATCGCGGACGCCATCAGAGAACACAAAGATGATGGCCTCGTCCTTCACCTTGGGGATCTTGAGGTGAACGTTGTTGAAGCCCTAGATGTACTTCTGTAGGATCTCCCTAGCTGCTGCTTGATGCGCCGCAGGTCACCAGCGGCAGGCGGGCGGTCGCGAGTGCCTTGGAAGTTGGCGACGAAGCACTCGCGCATCCCTCCCCAAGAGGAGATCAATCCCGCGGGCAGGTTCAGGAGCCACGAGCGCGCGCCGTCCTTGAGGGCCATGGGGAACCAGTTCGCCATAACCTTCTCGTCGCCGTTGGCTACCTCGATGCTCAGCTTGTAGAGCTGCAAGAACTTAGCAGAGTCGGGGGTGCCGTCGTAACGCGGAGGTAGGTCGGGCTTGAACTTGCCGGGCCAGAAAATGCTCCACAGCTCGGGATGAAGGCGCGGCAGCCCGCGGTGGTCACTGGAGCCCATCGTGGAGGTGGAGCCTGGTCTTGGTACCCACGCACCGCCGCAGCAGGCGGCGCGCGGTCCTGGCATAGTGGTGCAGGGAGCGCGGGAGCACCTTCTTGCGGCCGCTGGATCTCTTGGCAGCTTCCTTCTTCACGCACGGGCACCCTGCGCGGCGGGTCGCGCTGCGGGGCCATGTGCCTTGGTCCGAGGACGACATCTTGACGAGGAGGAGGTGGAGGTGCTCCGTGGGCTATGTCGCCCGTAGTGGGAGGCGGGCGAGCCAGCGAGAGGGTCGGTGCAGGAGAGCCCCCAGGGCCGCTGACGAGCTCGGCGATGCGGTCCAGCTAGTCATCGTAGAGGTCGTCGACGGGGCGGTAACGCAGGAGCTCGCGCGCCATGAGCAGCGCAGCCTGCGCGTCTATGGGCCCGCGACGTGCGTGGGACAACGAGCTGGCTGGAGTCAGCGACGGGGTGGCGGTGCACCCGTCCCGCCGCACAGAGGGGTGCAGCGATGAAGCTTGCTGCTCGTTCCCCGCCGGGCCGGTGGCGGCATTGGCGGCGGGTGATGGAGAACGATGAGGGGGCCCGCTGATGGGAGCCGTCTGGGCGACGAGAGCGGCGAGAGCGGCTCAGTGCTCGGCAAGGGCTGGACGAGCGTCAGCCATGGAAGCGGTGGAGCGGCGGTGCGTCGGTCGACGGAAGAGAGGTTTCAGCGCACCCCTACCTGGCGCGCCAAATGTCGGATTACGGGTTCCGCAGACCCTTGAGAGGTTCGAACTCTGGGATACGCACGAGGAACACTCTCTCCCTAGCTTGCTCCCTAAACGATCCCACGGCCCAGCTCGACGAACCAAAAGAACAAGGGACACAAAGATTTATCCTGGTTCGGGCCACCTTGCGGTGTAATACCCTACTCCAGCTCTGTGGTGGATTGCCTCGTGGGGCTGAGGATGAACTAGTACAGTGGATGAACAACCTCAGGAGGTGAGGTGTTCTTGAGCTTGATGAGCTGGTGGGTGTGAGGATGATCTGAATGATCCGTCTTACTACGGTGGTGGCTAGGTTCTATTTATAGTGCCCTTGGTCCTCTTCCTAAATGTTTAGGCAGGAAGGGATCCCACAACGGCCAAGCTTGAAGGGGGGCAACTAGTACAAGCTATCTAGACAAAAGTAGTCTTCGCCTGCCAAAGGCTCTGGTGGTGATGCTGTTGTGGGCTCCGCGATGACCTTCGTCCTGCCGTCCTGTTGGTCTTGCTCTTGTTGCACCGATATGGAAACCTTTGCTTGATGCCTTGGGACCCCGCGCCTGCGCTTGCTGAAGGAAATATGCCCTAGAGGCAATAATAAAGTATTATTTATTTCCTTATATCATGATAAATGTTTATTATTCATGCTAGAATTGTATTAACCGGAAACATAATACATGTGTGAATACATAAACAAATAGTGTGTCACTAGTATGCCTCTACTTGACTAGCTTGTTAATCAAAGATGGTTATGTTTCCTAGCCATAGACATGAGTTGTCATTTGATTAACGGGATCACCTCATTAGGAGAATGACGTGATTGACTTGACCCATTCCGTTAGCTTAGCACCCGATCGTTTAGTATGTTGCTATTGCTTTCTTCATGACTTATACATGTTCCTATGACTATGAGATTATGCAACTCCCGTTTACCGGAGGAACACTTTGTGTGCTACCAAACGTCACAACGTAAATGGGTGATTATAAAGGTGCTCTACAGGTGTCTCCAAAGGTACTTGTTGGGTTGGCGTATTTCGAGATTAGGATTTGTCACTCCGATTGTCGGAGAGGTATCTCTGGGCCCACTCAGTAATGCACATCACTATAAGCCTTGCAAGCATTGTGACTAATGAGTTAGTTGCGGGATGATGTATTACGGAACGAGTAAAGAGACTTGCCGGTAACGAGATTGAACTAGGTATCGAGATACCGACGATCGAATCTCGGGCAAGTAACATACCGATGACAAAGGGAACAACGTATGTTGTTATGCGGTCTGACCGATAAAGATCTTCGTAGAATATGTAGGAACCAATATGAGCATCCAGGTTCCGCTATTGGTTATTGACCGGAGAGGTGTCTCGGTCATGTCTACATAGTTCTCGAACCCGTAGGGTCCGCACGCTTAAAGTTACGATGACAGTTATATTATGAGTTTATATGTTTTGATGTACCGAAGGTTGTTCGGAGTCCCGGATGTGATCACGGACATGACGAGGAGTCTCGAAATGGTCGAGACATAAAGATTGATATATTGGACGACTATATTCGGACACCGGAAGTGTTCCGGAGAAGTTTCGGATAAAACCGGAGTGCCGGAGGGGTTACCGGAACCCCCCGGGGAAGTATTGGGCCTTAGTGGGCCTTGAGGGGAGAGAGAGGGCAGCAGCCAGGAGGTGGCGCCCCCCTCCCATGAGGAGTCCTAATTGGACTAGGGGAGGGGGGCGCAGCCCCTCTTTCCCTCTCCTCTCCCTCTCTTTCCTTCCCCCCTCTCTTCCTAGTTAGACTAGGAAAGGGGAGTCCTACTCCTACTAGGAGGAGGACTCCCCCCTCTCCTTGGCGCGCCCAAGGCAGCCGGCCTCCCCCTTGCTCCTTTATATATGGGGGTAGGGGGGCACCTCTAGACACAAGTTGATATACGATATTTTAGACGTGTGCGGTGCCCCCCTCCACCATATTACACCTCGATAATACCGTTGCCGAGCTTAGGCGAAGCCCTGCGTCGGTGGAACATCATCATCGTCACCACGCCGTCGTGCTGACAAAACTCTCCCTCGACACTCGGCTGGATCGGAGTTCGAGGGACGTCATCGAGCTGAACGTGTGCTGAACTCGGAGGTGCCGTGCGTTCGGTACTTGATCGGTCGGATCGTGAAGACATACGACTACATCAACCGCGTTGTGATAAACGCTTCTGCTTTCGATCTACGAGGGTACGTGGACAACACTTTCCCCTCTCGTTGCTATGCATCACCATGATCTTGCGTGTGCGTAGGATTTTTTTTGAAATTACTACGTTCCCCAACAGTGGCATCTGAGCCTGGTTTTTATGCGTTGATGCTATGCACGAGTAGAACACAAGTGAGTTGTGGGCGATATAAGTCATACTGCTTACCAGCATGTCATACTTTGGTTCAGCGGTATTGTGAGATGAAGCGGCCCAGACCGACATTACGCGTACGCTTACGCGAGACTGGTTTCACCGTCGGGAGCACTCGTTGCTTAAAGGTGACTGGCGGGTGTCTGTCTCTCTCACTTTAGTTGAACCGAGTGTGGCTACGCCCGGTCCTTGCGAAGGTTAAAACAACACCAACTTGACAAACTATCGTTGTGGTTTTGATGCGTAGGTAAGAACGGTTCTTGCTAAGCCCGTAGCAGCCACGTAAAACTTGCAACAACAAAGTAGAGGACGTCTAACTTGTTTTTGCAGGGCATGTTGTGATGTGATATGGTCAAGACATGATGCTATATTTTATTGTATGAGATGATCATGTTTTGTAACCGAGTTATCGGCAACTGGCAGGAGCCATATGGTTGTCGCTTTATTGTATGCAATGCAATCGCCATGTAATTGTTTTACTTTATCACTAAGCGGTAGCGATAGTCGTAAAAGCAATAAGTTGGCGAGACGACAACGATACTACGATGGAGATCAAGGTGTCGCGCCGGTGACGATGGTGATCATGACGGTGCTTCGGAGATGGAGATCACGAGCACGGTGCTTCGGAGATGGAGATCACAAGCACAAGATGATGATGGCCATATCATATCACTTATATTGATTGCATGTGATGTTAATCTTTTATGCATCTTATCTTGCTTTGATTGACGGTAGCATTATAAGATGATCTCTCACTAAAATTTCAAGATAAAAGTGTTCTCCCTGAGTATGCACCGTTGCGAAAGTTCTTCGTGCTGAGACACCACGTGATGATCGGGTGTGATAGGCTCTACGTTCAAATACAACGGGTGCAAAACAGTTGCACACGCGGAATACTCAGGTTAAACTTGACGAGCCTAGCATATGCAGATATGGCCTCGGAACACGGAGACCGAAAGGTCGAGCGTGAATCATATAGTAGATATGATCAACATAGTGATGTTCACCATTGAAACTACTCCATCTCACGTGATGATCGGACATGGTTTAGTTGATTTGGATCACGTAATCACTTAGATGATTAGAGGGATGTCTATCTAAGTGGGAGTTCTTAAGTAATATGATTAATTGAACTTAAATTTATCATGAACTTAGTACCTGATAGTATCTTGCTTGTCTATGTTAATTGTAGATAAATGGCCCGTGCTGTTGTTCCGTTGAATTTTAATGCGTTCCTTGAGAAAGCTAAGTTGAAAGATGATGGTAGCAATTACACGGACTGGGTCCGTAACTTGAGGATTATCCTCATTGCTGCACAGAAGAATTACGTCCTAGAAGCACCGCTAGGTGCCAGGCCTCCTGCAAGAGCAACGCCAGAAGTTATGAACGTCTGGCAGAGCAAAGCTGATGACTACTCAATAGTTCAGTGTGCCATGCTTTACGGCTTAGAACCGGGTCTTCAACGACGTTTTGAACGTCATGGAGCATATGAGATGTTCCAGGAGTTGAAGTTAATATTTCAAGCAAATGCCCGGATTGAGAGATATGAAGTCTCCAATAAGTTCTACAGCTGCAAGATGGAAGAGAATAGTTCTGTCAGTGAGCATATACTCAAAATGTCTGGGTATAATAATCACTTGATTCAACTGGGAGTTAATCTTCCGGATGATAGCGTCATTGACAGAATTCTTCAATCACTGCCACCAAGCTACAAGAGCTTCGTGATGAACTATAACATGCAAGGGATGAATAAGACAATTCCCGAGCTCTTCGCAATGCTAAAGGCAGCGGAGGTAGAAATCAAAAAGGAGCATCAAGTGTTGATGGTCAGTAAAACCACTAGTTTCAAGAAAAAGGGCAAAGGGAAGAAGAAGGGGAACTTCAAGAAGAACAGCAAGCAAGTTGCTGTTCAGGAGAAGAAATCCAAGTCTGGACCTAAGCCTGAAACTGAGTGCTTCTACTGTAAGCAGACTGGTCACTGGAAGCGGAACTGCCCCAAGTATTTGGCGGAAAAGAAGGATGGCAAGGTTAACAAAGGTATATGTGATATACATGTTATTGATGTGTACCTTACTAATACTCGCAGTAGCACCTGGGTATTTGATACTGGTTCTGTTGCTAATATTTGCAACTCGAAACAGGGGCTACGGATTAAGCGAAGATTGGCTAAGGACGAGGTGACGATGCGCGTGGGAAATGGTTCCAAAGTCGATGTGATCGCCGTCGGCACGCTACCTCTACATCTACCTTCGGGATTAGTTTTAGACCTAAATAATTGTTATTTGGTGCCAGCGTTGAGCATGAACATTATATCTGGATCTTGTTTAATGCGAGACGGTTATTCATTTAAATCAGAGAATAATGGTTGTTCTATTTATATGAATAATATCTTTTATGGTCATGCACCCTTGAAGAGTGGTCTATTTTTAATGAATCTCGATAGTAGTGATACACATATTCATAATGTCGAAGCCAAAAGATGCAGAGTTGATAATGACAGTGCAACTTATTTGTGGCACTGCCGTTTGGGTCATATCGGTGTAAAGCGCATGAAGAAACTCCATACTGATGGACTTTTGGAATCACTTGATTATGAATCACTTGGTACTTGCGAACCGTGCCTCATGGGCAAGATGACCAAAACACCGTTCTCCGGAACTATGGAGAGAGCAACAGATTTGTTGGAAATCATACATACAGATGTATGTGGTCCGATGAATATTGAGGCTCGTGGCGGATATCGTTATTTTCTCACCTTCACAGATGATTTGAGCAGATATGGGTATATCTACTTAATGAAACATAAGTCTGAAACATTTGAAAAGTTCAAAGAATTTCAGAGTGAAGTTGAAAATCATCGTAACAAGAAAATAAAATTCCTACGATCTGATCGTGGAGGAGAATATTTGAGTTACGAGTTTGGCCTACATTTGAAACAATGCGGAATAGTTTCGCAACTCACGCCACCCGGAACACCACAGCGTAATGGTGTGTCCGAACGTCGTAATCGTACTTTATTAGATATGGTGCGATCTATGATGTCTCTTACTGATTTACCGCTATCGTTTTGGGGTTATGCTTTAGAGACGGCTGCATTCACTCTAAATAGGACACCATCGAAATCCGTTGAGACGACGCCTTATGAACTATGGTTTGGCAAGAAACCAAAGTTGTCGTATCTTAAAGTTTGGGGTTGCGATGCTTATGTGAAGAAACTTCAACCTGATAAGCTCGAACCTAAATCGGAGAAATGTGTCTTCATAGGATACCCAAAGGAGACTGTTGGGTACACCTTCTATCACAGATCCGAAGGCAAGATATTCGTTGCTAAGAATGGATCCTTTCTAGAGAAGGAGTTTCTCTCGAAAGAAGTGAGTGGGAGGAAAGTAGAACTTGATGAGGTAACTGTACCTGCTCCCTTATTGGAAAGTAGATCATCACAGAAATCAGTTTCTGCGACACCTACACCAATTAGTGAGGAAGTTAATGATAATGATCATGAAACTTCAGATCAAGTTATTACTGAACCTCGTAGGTCAACTAGATCAAGATCCGCACCAGAGTGGTACGGTAATCCTGTTCTGGAGGTTATGTTACTAGACCATGACGAACCTACGAACTATGAAGAAGCGATGGTGAGCCCAGATTCCGCAAAATGGCTTGAAGCCATGAAATCCGAGATGGGATCCATGTATGAGAACAAAGTATGGACTTTGGTTGACTTGCCCGATGGTCGGCAAGCCATTGAAAATAAATGGATCTTCAAGAAGAAGACTGACGCTGATGGTAATGTTACTGTCTATAAAGCTCGACTTGTTGCGAAAGGTTTTCGACAAGTTCAAGGGATTGACTACGATGAGACCTTCTCACCCGTAGCGATGCTTAAGTCTGTCCGAATCATGTTAGCAATTGCCGCATTTTATGATTATGAAATTTGGCAAATGGATGTCAAAACTGCATTCCTGAATGGATTTCTGGAAGAAGAGTTGTATATGATGCAACCGGAAGGTTTTGTCGATCCAAAGGGAGCTAACAAAGTGTGCAAGCTCCAGCGATCCATTTATGGACTGGTGCAAGCCTCTCGGAGTTGGAATAAACGCTTTGATAGTGTGATCAAAGCATTTGGTTTTATACAGACTTTTGGAGAAGCCTGTATTTACAAGAAAGTGAGTGGGAGCTCAGTAGCATTTCTGATATTATATGTGGATGACATATTGCTGATTGGAAATGATATAGAATTTCTGGATAGCATAAAGGGATACTTGAATAAGAGTTTTTCAATGAAAGACCTCGGTGAAGCTGCATATATATTAGGCATTAAGATCTATAGAGATAGATCAAGACGCTTAATAGGACTTTCACAAAGCACATACCTTGACAAAGTTTTGAAGAAGTTCAAAATGGATCAAGCAAAGAAAGGGTTCTTGCCTGTACTACAAGGTGTGAGATTGAGTAAGACTCAATGCCCGACCACTGCAGAAGATAGAGAGAAGATGAAAGATGTTCCCTATGCTTCAGCCATAGGCTCTATCATGTATGCAATGCTGTGTACCAGACCTGATGTGTGCCTTGCTATAAGTTTAGCAGGGAGGTACCAAAGTAATCCAGGAGTGGATCACTGGACAGCGGTCAAGAACATCCTGAAATACCTGAAAAGGACTAAGGATATGTTTCTCGTTTATGGAGGTGACAAAGAGCTCATCGTAAGTGGTTACGTTGATGCAAGCTTTGACACTGATCCGGACGATTCTAAATCGCAAACCGGATACGTATTTACATTGAACGGTGGAGCTGTCAGTTGGTGCAGTTCTAAGCAAAGTGTCGTGGCGGGATCTACGTGTGAAGCGGAGTACATAGCTGCTTCGGAAGCAGCAAATGAAGGAGTCTGGATGAAGGAGTTCATATCCGATCTAGGTGTCATACCTAGTGCATCGGGACCAATGAAAATCTTTTGTGACAATACTGGTGCAATTGCCTTAGCAAAGGAATCCAGATTTCACAAGAGAACCAAGCACATCAAAAGACGCTTCAATTCCATCCGGGATTTAGTCCAGGTGGGAGACATAGAAATTTGCAAGATACATACGGATCTGAATGTTGCAGACCCGTTGACTAAGCCTCTTCCACGAGCAAAACATGATCAGCACCAAGACTCCATGGGTGTAAGAATCATTACTGTGTAATCTAGATTATTGACTCTAGTGCAAGTGGGAGACTGAAGGAAATATGCCCTAGAGGCAATAATAAAGTATTATTTATTTCCTTATATCATGATAAATGTTTATTATTCATGCTAGAATTGTATTAACCGGAAACATAATACATGTGTGAATACATAGACAAACAGTGTGTCACTAGTATGCCTCTACTTGACTAGCTCGTTAATCAAAGATGGTTATGTTTCCTAGCCATAGACATGAGTTGTCATTTGATTAACGGGATCACCTCATTAGGAGAATGACGTGATTGACTTGACCCATTCCGTTAGCTTAGCACCCGATCGTTTAGTATGTTGCTATTGCTTTCTTCATGACTTATACATGTTCCTATGACTATGAGATTATGCAACTCCCGTTTACCGGAGGAACACTTTGTGTGCTACCAAACGTCACAACGTAAATGGGTGATTATAAAGGTGCTCTACAGGTGTCTCCAAAGGTACTTGTTGGGTTGGCGTATTTCGAGATTAGGATTTGTCACTCCGATTGTCGGAGAGGTATCTCTGGGCCCACTCGGTAATGCACATCACTATAAGCCTTGCAAGCATTGTGACTAATGAGTTAGTTGCGGGATGATGTATTACGGAACGAGTAAAGAGACTTGCCGGTAACGAGATTGAACTAGGTATCGAGATACCGACGATCGAATCTCGGGCAAGTAACATACCGATGACAAAGGGAACAACGTATGTTGTTATGCGGTCTGACCGATAAAGATCTTCGTAGAATATGTAGGAACCAATATGAGCATCCAGGTTCCGCTATTGGTTATTGACCGGAGAGGTGTCTCGGTCATGTCTACATAGTTCTCGAACCCGTAGGGTCCGCACGCTTAAAGTTACGATGACAGTTATATTATGAGTTTATATGTTTTGATGTACCGAAGGTTGTTCGGAGTCCCGGATGTGATCACGGACATGACGAGGAGTCTCGAAATGGTCGAGACATAAAGATTGATATATTGGACGACTATATTCGGACACCGGAAGTGTTCCGGAGAAGTTTCGGATAAAACCGGAGTGTCGGAGGGGTTACCGGAACCCCCCGGGGAAGTATTGGGCCTTAGTGGGCCTTGAGGGGAGAGAGAGGGCAGCAGCCAGGAGGTGGCGCGCCCCCTCCCATGAGGAGTCCTAATTGGACTAGGGGAGGGGGCGCAGCCCCTCTTTCCCTCTCCCTCTCCCTCTCTTTCCTTCCCCCCCTCTCTTCCTAGTTAGACTAGGAAAGGGGAGTCCTACTCCTACTAGGAGGAGGACTCCCCCCCTCTCCTTGGCGCGCCCAAGGCAGCCGGCCTCCCCCTTGCTCCTTTATATACGGGGGCTGGGGGCACCTCTAGACACAAGTTGATATACGATATTTTAGACGTGTGCGGTGCCCCCCTCCACCATATTACACCTCGATAATACCGTTGCGGAGCTTAGGCGAAGCCCTGCGTCGGTGGAACATCATCATCGTCACCACGCCGTCGTGCTGACGAAACTCTCCCTCAACACTCGGCTGGATCGGAATTCGAGGGACGTCATCAAGCTAAACGTGTGCTGAACTCGGAGGTGCCTTGCGTCCGGTACTTGATCGGTCGGATCGTGAAGACGTACGACTACATCAACCGCGTGATAAACGCTTCCGCTTTCGGTCTACGAGGGTACATGGACAACACTTTCCCCTCTCGTTGCTATGCATCACCATGATCTTGCGTGTGCGTAGGAAATTTTTTGAAATTACTACGTTCCCCAACACTTGCCTCCTTAGCACCAAAGAGGAAAATGGTACACTGCGCCCGCTGGCGCCCGCCTGGCCTAGGTCGTCATGGCTCACGTCACGCGAACCTCGCGAGGTGCACCTTGCATAGATATCTCCCCCAGGGAGGTCTCGGCGTCGTCCGCCTCGCGAGGCTTGGCCCCTCGTGAGGGTCTTGCGCTGATGTTGCTGAAGCTGGGCCATACCAGGCCGTTGATGGAGCCACGCTCGCGGGCCGCAGGCAGGCAAGTCTGGGCACCCCCATTCCCAGGACGCCAACACGGGCATCTTGCTAGAAACACTAGAACATGTCAGAGTGCAGGTGACCAAACCGACGATGCGCCAACCTAGCTACTACGTACCCTGCTTATCTGGTGGAAATAGCCCCGCCCTGGCGTTTCCAATCGTCATTTCTATCTATCGATTGTGCCAAGGAGCAGAACCAAATATTACAATTTATACATGTTTCTCTACTCCTACTCCTATAAAAGACTCAGTTCGTGATGGTGGTGTGTCTGCCGTATGTCGTTTATGACCATTAGATCTGCATCTAACGGCTGTGAGGTAAATTCTGGCATTTTTGCAACAATAGCCCACTTCTCTGCTCCAATTTGCAGAAAACCCCTTATTATCTTGACAGCAACCACATCCCTCCCTCACCTCATCAAAACACCCTGAGAAATATATTTTGAGTGAAAAGTAATATATTAGCAGTATATCAAAACAACAGTGATTTCTTTCAAGTTTGTGAACAAATACTACTATTCTACTACTTTGGATCCGTCGCAACGCACGGGCACATTGCTAGTAAAAGGAAAAGGCCTGCCGCATTCGCGTCGCACCCCCACGTGCCCGGGAATCAGGAGTACTCCACGGCCCGTCTGGCATGCCACATAGCTAGGGAAGGCGTGTTTCCTCGCATTTTCACTTTCATGTGGGACCACCATTGAGCAAATTGACTATTGGAAAACCGCACCTCGCCCGCCGCCGAGTTGGAAAACAGAAACGAGGGGAAGATCTAGGTGTAGCACGAAAGCCAACAAAATTTGGTGTCAGATGGGGCTCGTTGATAAAGTAGGAGCATTCCGTACTACTACTCCTACTAGTACGAAGTTTGTACTACAACTAGTACTACCACTATACAACTAGGTACGTGCACGGCACGACATCGTAGGAACAAAAAACGGGAAGATCTTGTTTTGGGTGATTTATCTTTTTTTAGTCAATGTAGTATGAATAATATGATGTGGGGGGGCACCCATGAAGCTTATGTGGCTTGGTTGCATGGCTACGAAAGGTTAGAGAAAAATAAATAGACAATGTTTTTAGAGTGCACTCCATTAAATAGATATACTTTGGATCCATTGCAATGCACGGGCCGTCACATCTATACCCCTATATAGTGTGTGAATAACTTTTAAAGTTGGTGGTTGGATGAAGCCAATCCGACGGTACAAAGATGGCAAATCCGAGCACTACTGGTTGTTGGATATCTTCTACATTCCACCAGATTCTGCCACATGTAGAATCTAGAAGACTCCATGGTTGAACTTAAGCATAATGCACAAACCTCAAAACACAAGCACTTCTCCTTTAATCTAGAATCTTCCATATCTTAATTGCCCAAACATTTTTTTTTCAAAATGAATTGTCACTATTTGTTTTTTACTTTATGATTTACAATGCACAATTCCATGAATCATAAAATAGATTTTTTTAATAAAACTAATTGATTTTGAACTATATGAACTATTAGAATTAAACGAACATCTACATCATGCATATATGACTAGAAGCTTACATGCTATAGTGTGTTAGTTATTCATAATTTGATTACCAAATCTCATGCGTGCAATGCACGTGTACCTTACTAGTTGGTAGTATTAAAAAACAAATTCCGGGTTTGGCACGAGCTCGTACTACGGGAGCACCACAAGGCCTGCCGCGGGAGTTACATTTCCCTCTCGGGGCCCACGGGACCGAGCTTCAGTGGCTTAGTGCACCGGCCTATGAGTCAATGACATGCAGACCTTAAATGCGGATGGCCTACATGCCATTCTCAGGGTGGTGGCGTGGTTCACGACTCACTCGTTCGAGATGAACCGGCCAGTGGTGGCGTGGCCGTGGTGAGGGTGCCACAGCTGGGCGGCGAGACGTTACGAGGCGTAGATGGCCACACCGGCGGGTACTACCTATAGTACAGAAGTACTCTAGCTGAGGATTGATGCCCGGGACGAAATGTGTCACAGCCGTTGGATGAATATTCGCTGGTGCGGGAGTACGGATCGGAGCACCGGAGCGGAGCAGGCAAACCGCGTCCAATCAGGTGTGGCTGTGGTAGAAAGTTGATGGTCATCGCAGTTCGGCTGGCCCGCATGTCATGCACACAAAGGCAGAGGAGCGGTGGGGCCAGGAGGGATGAGGCGCACGTCGGGGGACGTCGTGCCGTGGGTTGGACCAGCGTCGTGGGAATCATGTGTGGGTGTGGCAATGGTAGAAACAAGAAACGTGATGGTCGCCGTGGTTCAACTTCCATGGACAACCTGTCATTTCTGCTGACACATGTATTGCATACCGCTCACTGGAAGGAGCAGAAGTAGAGAAAACTTGTTCCAAAGATACCATTTTTCCGATAAAATTCTCGAGATATCATTAGTTTTTACACATGGGATTACTCCTGCAAGGGTCAATCACAACAGGTGTTTTGTAAAAAAAATGCATCTTGATGTTCCCTGCAATGCACGGGCATCTTGCTAGTTATAGAAGAAGCCCACATGGGCATCTTGCCGTAGGGTGTGCCACCGACCCAAACTCAAAAAAATTTCAGACGCTTAGGTGCACCGGATGTCGTGCCACGCTACAAAATGTAAAAAAATAGCTCTAATTTTTTTTAAAACCTATTATCTTCAAACCAGCCACACCCGTCCCTCACCTCATCAAAACAGCCCGAGGAATATATTTTGAGTGAAGCATGGTTTATTTTTACTGATATATGTATATCAAAACTAGAGTGTTTATATTTCAAGCCCATGAACAAGTATTATTCTACTACTTTGGATCCATTGCAACGCACGGGCCAGCACATTGGAAGTAGTAGTCTCTATCTCTATCTCTACTCTACTCTTTAAAAAACAGAGTTGTTGATGATGGTGTGCCTGCCATCCTGTAGTATAGGTCGTTTATATCTGACACATAGGAAGGAAAATATGGCAATTTTGCAAAACAAATACCCACACCCCTCTCCACATTTGCAAATAAGGCCTTCTGTCGGTGTCAAAACCAGCCGATCTTGGGTAGGGGGTCCCGAACTATGCGTCTGAGGATCAAAGGTAACAGGAGACAAAGGGGGCACGATGTTTACCTAGGTTCAGGCCCTCTTGATGGAGGTAATACCCTACTTCCTGCTTGATTGATTTTGATAAGTATAGGGGTTACAAGAGTTGATCTACCTCGAGATTGTAATGGCTAAACCCTAGATGTCTAGCCTATGTGATTTGTGATGTCCTCTACGGACTAAACCCTCCGCTTTATATAGACATCGGAGGGGCCTAGAGTTGTACAGAGTCGGTTTACAGAGAAAGGAAACTACACATTCAGACGCCAAACTTGCCATCCACGCAAAGGAGAGTCCCATCCGGACATGGGGGAAGGCCTTCTATCTTGTATCTTCGCGGCCCATTAGTCCGGCCCATGTCGCATAGCCCGAATGCCTGGGGACCCCATAATCCAGGACTCCCTTAGTAGCCGTTGAACCAGGCTTCAATGACGATGTGTCTGGCACGCAGATTGTCTTCGGCATTGCAAGGCGGGTTCCTCCTCCGAATACAAAGCAGTCTTCCGAACGAGAGAACTGTATCCGGCTCTGTATAATAGTTACAACCTTCAATCACAAGGGCACAATATCCAATCAAAATAACGTATGTCCACTGACAGCTTTTTTGGCGAAACGTTACGTCTGGCCTTTATTATTTTGAACCGTTTTTCTGGGCTCCCGCTTCGCGTTTCGAGGTGCGGCCTCCATTGACACGTCTTGTCAAAGCAGAGATCGTGTCCCCTTATTGCGGGACTCCCATCAATACGGGTTTGGGTAATCCAACCATGTCGTTCGCACGACCCCTCGGGAGTAGGCGAGTTTTAAGGCTTATGAGGGGGCGCTTGACATTCACTGCCTATATAAGAGGATAAGGACCCATCTTTTTACCCCACGCCTTCTTCTTCCTCAGCCCTCCCATCCTCGAGCTCCAGCGCCCAAGTTTCGATCTTTTCCATCGCCACCAAACACTCCAGCCATGTCCGGATCCGGCTCTCAAGGCAAGTGGGTGGCCTCCTCCGTGATGGAGAAGGACATCAAGGAGCTCCGGGAGGCGGGGTACCTGAGTGCGGATGTTGCGCACAGGATCCCTGCCAAGAAATAGGTCATCCCCACCCCGGAGCCCGGCGAAAGGGTGGTATTCATCCCCCACTTCCTCCGCGGACTAGGATTTCCACTCCACCCTTTCGTCCACGGCCTCATTTTCTACTACGGGCTAGATTTCCACGATCTAGCCCCAAACTCCTTCCTCCACATCTCGGCGTTTATCGCTGTGTGCGAGGCGCTCCTCCGCATCCCCCCCCCACTTCGGCTTATGGCTCAAAGTATTCAACGTGAAGCCGAAGGTGGTTGATGGGCAGCACGCAGAGTGCGGAGGCGCCATGGTGATCAAGCTCCCCAACGTCACCTGGCCCAAAGGGGTCTTCATGGAAACTGTCACGATATGGCAGCGGGAGCGGTTCTACATCACCGAACCCCGCGGTGCCAACTGGGCGGCCACTCCTGAGTTTAGATCCGGACCCCCGATGCGGCTCGCGTCATGGACCAACAAGGGTCTGGACTGGGGGTCGACTGACGAGGTGTTGATGTTGCAAAAGCGCATCAAAAACATAATAGAAAAGAACACCAGCCTCACTGACGTGATCCAGGTGATGCTATTCCGCCGGACCCTTCCCTGCCAGCGCCGGCCTCTCCACATGTGGGAGTTCAATCTGGAAAGGCCGCAAACCCTACAGCGATTTTTTGACACGACGCACGAAGAGATCTAGAAGCTGCTTTTCAAGGCCCAGAAGTCGTGGCCGGAGACGACCGACAACATCGGCCTCGACTGCGCTCACCCAGCCACCCCGGTAAGTATTTTGGTCTCCGAACACAACTTAGTTTGCAACTCAAAGGGGTATTCTGAAAATTCCATCCTTTGATCAGGTCTGGACGAAGAAGGCGGAGCGGATCAAGTGTCCGGCTCCGCTGCCCGAAAACCCAGCTGATCCTCTACTTACGAGGATGCTGGTCCCGGCGCCGTACCAGGCGCCGGAGAAGAAGGCCTAGAAGAAAGGCAAGGAGGCCAAAGGTGGGCTCCGCGGTAAAGGTACTTCGGATACTGTGTCCGGTGATACCAAAGCTCTCTCCTCCCACGAGGGAGATGAAGACAAAGAGGAGGAGGAGGAAGAGAGCAATTCTCCCCTCAGGGGGACGAAGAAGAAAAGGGCGGCCTCCGCAGACCTAGAGGTGGAGGCGTCCAAAAGGTGGAAGATATCCCTCTCGGATGGCTCGGACTTGGATGCCAAAGTCATCCCCCAGCGGTGCCCCAGGGCAAAGCCCCTGGCCGAATCGTAAGCATTCAAAAACACTATACACATATCCGGTCTTTTACAAATCGTAGGATAACATATCATTATATATTTCAGTCCGACCCGTGATCTCCCCCAACAATTAACGTCTTCGGGGAACTCTCTGGCGCCGGAGATGGTGGAGAGCGAGACGCCTCCGCGAGCCTCTCCGCCACATGCCGCGGATGACACCGAGGTGTTATCCCAAAGGATCTCTCCGGGCCAGGGAGAGGTGCGGAAGGCCACCGAGACGGCGCCAGAGGGTAATGCCTCGGCTGCCGAGAACATGGGGGGCACAACCCCCATGGAGACCGATGACGGGGGCCCGGACCAGTCCGGCCCCCAGCCGAATACCACTCTGGAGACCCACACGGCTCCGAAATCGGGCGAGCAACCCCCTTTGAAGGAGGGGGGAGTGCCTACTCCACCGGCGACCTCCATCAATCCGCAGGCGCCGGACACTTTGATGGAAGCACTTCGACGTGCTTCCGTCGTGGAGGAGCACCGTACCCTGATGGGTACGGTGGTTGAGAAGGTTCAGTCCGCCAAAAGTGGGCTGAACGAAGCCTTCACCAACCTATTAACAGGCTTTGAGGTATGCGATGTAATATTCTTAGCCGCTTTGTATGTGCAAAAAATATGCCTGTGTATAGATAGTAGCCCCTGAGACTCTGTTCGGTTTTTGAAAAAAGGCCAAACAGAGGATCCAATATTCGTCGGAGATAACATAGTTGTCTATTTTGATAAACATGCTTCAC
Organism: Triticum aestivum; assembly: GCF_018294505.1. Taxonomy (NCBI): domain Eukaryota; kingdom Viridiplantae; phylum Streptophyta; class Magnoliopsida; order Poales; family Poaceae; genus Triticum; species Triticum aestivum. The sequence goes on from NC_057811.1 coordinate 260,088,688, forward strand.
TGTTAGCGGCGGTCGCCCAGGCCGCCGAAGTATCCGAGCTCAAGCAGAAGCTGGAGCTGGCCGATGAGGATATTGTCCGCATCAACAAGCGGTTTGATGAGGCGGAAGGTATGTTTTGGAAAAGTGTGTACACACCTGAAGTAATATGCCAATGTGGAGTCTAATCTCCTGTGTTGTCCTGATCATATTTTAAGGTAGTGCGGGCGAGGTCGAGGCCCTGAAGAGCGCCCTCGCCCAAGCCAAGGAGCAGGCACGGGTGAGCCAGGCGGCCGCTGACAAAGCGGCTGCAGATTTAAAGGCCGAGCAGGTCACCCGCCGCAAGTATGAGGAGCGGGTGACCGAAGTGGAACAGAAGCTCAAGGATGCCGCCAGCAAGTGCGAGACCTTGGAGGAGAAGAATAAGGCCCAAGCGGTTGATCTCACCAAGGCTCTACAGGAGGCCAAGGAGGCGCGGACCGAGTCCCGAGCGCCTCACGAGGAGATCAAGCAAGCCGAACAGATAGCGGTCGGTAAGCCTTTTCTTTTACAAAGTATATTTGGCGGTTGGAGATATGCTTTGCTAAATGGACTACGGAGTGCTCTAGACGCCTTTGCAGATCTCCCAGGGAGTGCGGCCAACGCCGCATAGTATTTCTGGGCCCAAGAAGGGAACACGATGGAGAAGCTCTTCTGGTCGCAGTACCTAGCGCCGGAGCGGCCAGCGCTGCTAAACAACCAGATGATGCAGCTGGCGGAGCTGCATAGGATGTCCGGTTTGGCCATGAAGGACATCATAGTCCGGCAATGGCCAGCCAGACCCATTCCAAGCAGCTACTTCGGCCTGGTCAAGCGGCTCGGCGACACCTTGCCCCGAGTTGAGGTTGTGAAGCGCTCGACGTGCATAGAGGGTGCGCGGATGGCCTTTGCCCGTGTCAAGATGCACTGGGCGAAGATGAAGGCCGCCGTCGTGGCAGTCGAGGGTCCGCCCGAAGGCAAGGACTACCGCAAGCCGGAGCGATACTTCGAGGATGTCCTGGAGGGTGCCCGTTTAATAGAGGGTTAATGCTCGAAGGACATTATGTTTCAATGAGTGTATCTGGGCTGCCAAGGCTTTGTAATACACTTGTGCTTTTATCTGGAATATTTTCCTCCTGTGCGGCCGTTTTTATTTCTGAAAGTTTGCCAGTCGTCGGCTTCAGCCGCCACGTAGATACTACGGGGCTGTTTGAAATGGCACATGACCACACTTGACCCAATGTCTTGGTCCATAAAGGAGGTGATTGTGCAGTGAACTAGGCAATCAGACTATGCGGCTTTATCACTCACACTTAGCCATAGGAGTTTGACAATGGGACTATGAGCTAGCCCCTGGTGCGCGTGCGGCTATCCAGACTTGGATGCTTTAGGCGCGTGACCGGGTGGATGCCATTCCTTTGTATAATATGGAACAAAAATTGCAAAATATTTAGTAAGTCACCGAACCGCTGACCAGCTCTCGCTATATCATGACAGTCAGTTTTCGGCTTTCTTTATTGAGGTGTTTTACCGGACGAACCAGAAACACAATCGCAGTAGTTCTCCCTTTACTACCTTAGCCGAACGAGCGAAATGTAAGGTGGTAAACACATGAGCCAGGCAACCCAACTATTGAGCAAAGACATGATTCGGAGCTGATGCATACAATGCGGTATTCGGGACGCCGAAGTATACTATAAAGGTGTTCGGACTTTTGTTTTTGAAAAATATATGTGGCCGGATAGAGCCTCTAGCAATTTATGCCAAGGTGTATATGTCAATCTGTCGCAAAGACGGAATACAGATGATGAAATAAGCCAATACCGAATAAGGTTGGGCAACACTGTTTCCGCTATAGTTTGATGGATAAGTCAAACGAGTTCTTACAGAGAATGCCACAATCATCAAGGCTATTTTACCTGCCAAGAATTTGAGAACAAGGGAAAGTTGTATATAGGTCCTAACAAAGGCAGTCTTGAAGATCCTTTGGACACCCTGCCGCACGTCTGCGCAGCTTTTCACCTGTGGTGTAGGATCCTTTGAGAGGATCAACGGTCGAGTATACAAAAGGGGCCTGGGAAAGGGCCCTTTGTACCACCGAAAAGTGAGTTTGGTTTTAAAGAACCTGGAAAATAAAAAAGAGAGAAAAGAGAAAAAAAGGAAGAATATCGAGGTCCGAATAGGGTCGAGCCGTATTGTGGACCTTTGCTTAATGTGCCTCCGTCCCTGCCCATGGTATTTTTAGTGCGTAGTTATGTTTGCGTGGTACGTATGCCGCAATTAGGTGGGGGTTTTGACGGAGGCTGAATTGCTAATCAAATTCTGGATGAACCGAACTGTCATTCTGCAGGGTAGACGAGACTCGTTTGACAGTGTCCGGGGGTTTGATGGCCGATGTAATATTTGGCTTGATAAGGCCACCCTGTACCTCGGCTGCGAGGGCCGCGGTATGCTTCCCAGTACGAAGGGAGTGCTCCATGTTTCCATTGACTGTTATGACGCCGCGTGGTCCAGGCATCTTAAGCTTTACATAAGCATAGTGCGGGACTGCATTGAAACAGGCGAAAGCGGTTCGTTAGAGCAGTGCATGATAGCCACTGCGGAAGGGGACAATGTCGAAGATCAAGTCTTTGCTTCGGAAATTGTCTGGTGAGCCGAAGACTACTTCCAGCGTTATTGACCCTATGTAGCAGGCCTCTACACCGGGTATCACTCCTTTAAAGGTGGTTTTAGTGGGCTTGATTCTTGACGGATCAATCCCCATTTTACGGACAGTGTCCTGATAAAGCAGGTTAAGACTGCTACCGCCGTCCATAAGGACTCGCGTGAGATGATATCCATCGATAATTGGATCGAGGACTAATGCTGCCGAACCTCCATGACACATACTGGTCGGATGGTCTCTGCGATCAAAAGTTATCGGGCAGGTTGATTATCGGTTGAATTTTGGGGCGACTGGCTCTATGGCATAGATCTCCCTTAATGCGCTCTTGCGCTCCCGCTTAGGGATATGAGTAGCGTAGATCATACTTACTGTTTTTACCTCGGGGGGGGGGGGATTTCTTTTGCCCCCCAGTGTTCGTTGGGCGAGTGATAAGCACATTTCTTATATACAATTTGGGCACACAAATTCACCATTTATTGAGATATATCCATCCATTCTTGCTACGACTTGTTGAATATTCGAATGATAATCATAAAAGAGAATGTTGACTAGTGAATTGTTTATTTTGCAGAAAAGTGCACAAAGGCATTATAATCGTCAAGACTTTTACTATGTGGCTAACGAGAAGAGACAAGGGTATGAAAGAAATACGTCAAGGCCTGAGCGTGAAGGAAAGAAGTAATGTAGGGGAGCAAACTAAAAGAAGAGGAGGATCTTCTTGGGCAGAAATGAAGAGAAGAGGAGGGCCAATGTGCAAATGTGCAGATCAGAGAGGGGAATGAAATCCCTAGCGGCACCTCATTGCAAATCGGGCCTGGCCACATCTCCATCTCTCTCCCCCTCACCACTTCTTCCACCACCGGCCGTCGCCGCGGCCATGCCGGCGTGGCGGCGCGCCAGCAGCTCCACCACGCGCAGCACCACCGCGCCATAGCACCACCCATAATCTCCATCCATCTGCGCCTCCCAGCCACCCATCATTCCCTCCATCCACAGCGCCGCCAGAACCCATCCACCATCACCTCCAGCCGGTGCCGCCGCCTCGCCTACAGCCATCTCCCTGCTGTCCGCTGCTCTCCTCTTCTTTCCATCCTTCTTCTCCTCACCATGCTGCTGCTCCTCCCTCTCAATCTCTACTGCTGCTCTTCCTTGCGCCCCCGTGCTGCTGCCTCTCCTTCCCTTCGTTGCTGCTGCTTCTCCTTTGATCCCTTTGCTACTGCTCCTCTTCTTCGTGCCCAACCTCCGCTGCTGCTCCTCTTTCCTGCTGCATCCCTGCTGCTGCTACTCCCTCTCACCACGCCTCTGCTGCTCTCTTTCCCCTCCTGCTGCTGCTCTCCTCACCATGCTGCTTCTCCTTTCTGCTTCTCCTCTTGCTGCTGCTGCCCGCCCCCGACCTCCTGCTGCTATCTCTCTCTACTTCCCCTGCTACCTTTCTTCTCTGAACCTACCTACTGCTTCTCTCTCTCTCTCTGAAATTGTTGTAGTACTAAGATTTGTAAGACAGTGTACTACAACCTGTTAATTGTTCAGTTCAGATTTTTGCTTGTTTAGTATTATTCTGTTGATCTGTCCTAATCTTGTGGCTAGTATAATTTCGTTTCTGTTGTTACTTGTGTAACCTGAACCGAGGTTAGTATCCTATTTGCATATGTGTGTTTTGTGTGTTCTGTAGTCCCTGTATTAGTTACGTACCTGTGATATATAAATGTGTGTGTGCGTGTGTGTGTGTGTGTGTGTGTGTAATTCATCAAAATATATTGTTGTGTGATGATGATATATGTTCAGTCTAGAGACACGTTGTTTTTCTTGCTTTGTAGATCGATGTGAACTAGTACTCTTGTGTGTTTCTGTTGTCACTAGTTAAATTGATCACCTATGTACTACTTGTTGTAGAAACTTGTTACATTAGTCCTTGTGCTAGCTATGCACCTGTGATAAATATGTGTGTGATGTGAAACATTTCTGTTCTGTCCTATAATATTGTTTCCTCCCTCTTTTGCTTGTCATTATGCTATATGTGTTCATGTCCTAATGTTTCCCTTTATGTTAGTTTCTAATTTCTCATGCCTAATAAAAATACCAAAAGAGAGCAAGTAAGATCTGATCCTCCCTTTGCTATTTTGCCTTTTCTTTGTGGATCATCTTCGGGAGCAACCTTGTTTAGTTTAGGTTTATTTTCTTGCAGCCATAATCTCAATTGTGTTACCTAGATTTAGCTGAGCATAGTCGCCGTCGCCTAGTCCCTGAGGGGAACACGACACTCGCGATTTGGGCGAAATATCCCACCGCATTTACAAACGATCATTTTGGCGCCGTTGCCGGGGACTAGCATCGAGTGACAGTGTTAGGCTATAGACTAGGTTTTTCTTGTTTTCATTTTGTGCCATATATTTGTGATATATCTCTAGCCACTAACCCCTGTTCTAGGTAGTATCTTTTTGTCTTCTTTTCCTTTTTTGCAGGTTGGATTATCCTCTCGGAAATGGCATTCTATTCGGATCATCAGGCTTATGCGAGCAACACTACAAACAACATGAAAAGAATTCAAGAACTGATAAGTAAGATTTCCCATCGATTAGATGATTTAGCTCGGCAGCGAGAAGTAGTTTTTGTGGATAGTCCTAGCTCTTATGATCCTTATTCTGGAGGCCATCCTTATGTTGCTCCTACTTGCCATATTTGTGGATTTCAGGGCCATTCGCTCGCTGAATGTCAGCGTGGTTACTCTCGCCCTCCAGATTGTTTTGGCATGAGCTTTGCTCAAGAGCATAGCTCATACCAAAACAATTACTCACATGGGTGGCCTGAGAACCCGAATATGTCATTTAGGAGCAACAACCCTGAGATCTTATCATTTGCCTCTAGTAATCCAATGCAGGGATTTAGGTATGAAGAGGAGAGCCACAACTATGCTCCACAACAGTTTTATTCACCTCCTACTCATATACCGCAGCACCAGGAGATGTGTCCAATGGAGTTAAATGGTCCTCCGTTTGGTCAACCAACAACTTCAGCACCTAATGAGTCGGTAGAGCAATCTCATGTGCAGGGATTTAGGTATGAAGAGGAGAGCCACAACTATGCTCCACAACAGTTTTATTCACCTCCTACTCATATACCGCAGCACCAGGAGATGTGTCCAATGGAGTTAAATGGTCCTCCATTTGGTCAACCAACAACTTCAGCACCTAATGAGTCGGTAGAGCAATCTCATGTGCAAGTGCCCACACAAGATGAGTTCGATGACATAGACAAACTCACACTTTTGAGTCTCGAGTTCACTTGGAGTGCCGAGGATGATCCTATTAGGAAGGTTATACTAGAGGAAATGAAGAGGATCAAGAGTGGAAAAGAGCTAGTGGAAGAAGTAAGGAAGATTGAGAAGAGCATCAATGCTGGCAGCACTATTTCTTCACAACTAGAGCTGAGTATTTCTGGGATATCCTTTGATACATGTGAGGCTCCAACACCGTCACATCCAGCTGAGCAAGATAGAAAAAGTCCAGAGGAAGAGAGACCTTAGATTGAAGTTGAACTCAAGGAACAAGATGATCAAGAGCTACAATTTCCAAGTGATCAAGTTGAAGACTCATCATCTACTACTCCTAAAGAAGTACAAGAAGCTGTTGTAGATGAAGATGAAGAACCTGAGATTCATTGGCCTATTGTCATACATGAACCTGATATGTCAGGTTTACCCAATCCTCTTGATGACATGCTGCCTTGTGATTTCTTTGCTTCTAACTTGCATTGCATGATGCCATCACTTAAGGTAGATTTGAAAAACTATTTGCTTGGACATGATCATACACACCCTGTTAGTGGCATTGCTCATATCTCTGTTCATGATACTTATGTTCCTGATGCTATACACATGCTTAATGAAACGTGTGATTCTAATACTAGCATTGAGCTTACTGAATTGTACCATCCTAAACATGTGCTTTATAGCTATGCTTATGTAATTGGGTACTCTATTGATGATTTAGAGGGCATTACCCTTGTCACTTGTATCGCCTCCTTGGTTGAGTGCTCTTTCAGCTTGTTGCTTGTGCACGATCCACTACATGCTGGCCAAGTTCGAGATGACATTCCTTGGGACCCCGGTGGACCCATGGCATGGGGATGAGGAGAAGCAAGGAGCACACATGAAGAGAGAAGCTGTGCCGGCATGAGGATAGGGAAGCAAAAGGAGAGGAGTCACAATGCAAGAGGATGTGAGATGATCGAGCGAGTGCTACATCAAAGCCCGGTGAGCTGTTTCATGACCCATTCCGAGTATATCATCCATTGATGCTTGCTGAATTAAATTGCTATTTGGGTTGCTTGTGCCATTTCTTAAATGTTGTCCCACAGATTTTTCACCTTTGACATATGGTGCTTGATGAGAATATGTGAACTGATTGTTGAATGCCTTGTAAACTAGTGATCTACATCCTGTTTGCTTTGCTGAAAGTAGTGAAAGCTATTAGTTTTGAGTGCTCAAATCCCTAGTGCACTAGTAAACTTAATCATTTTCTGCTTTTACCTTGATACACCTAAATCATTAAGTGTCGGATGCTGAGTTTGTGCCTAATGTGTTCCCATTGAGAGCAATCACTTACCATTATGGATTAGCATGCTATGTTCTCTGGATCAGTAGCATGTGAAGTAGACATGGATGAGTGATGATTCTTGATTTTGTTCATTTAAAAAATGAAAAATATATATCTTATAATGAATAAATAAGTCTGACTACCTACAGTAGCATGTCATGTTCCCTAGATCGGTGGCATGTGGAATCGGGTTAGCTTGGGCAGTAATTAATAATAAAAATGTAATTGTCGAACCAGGTGTATACCATATTCTTGGGATCGGTGGTATGTTCCTTTGGGGAGACAAACAAAAAAAACTAATAATTGGTCGAGCCGGGTGTATACCATGTTCTCGGGATCGGTGGTATGTTCCTTTGGTGAGATCAATAAAATATTATCATTACTTTCTTCAAATTCAATAAGTGCTTTCAACTGCAATGTTGTGTTCCTGGTAATAAGTGATCTGATCTCAAGTTTAAGTTTTTTTTGTTTTTGGGATCAGGCTCTCTTTAGGAACCTTTTGGCACAATCAGCATTTGAACTTACTAATCTTCTTTTATCATTGTAAAAGTTTAAAATGGCCAAGTCTACTAGTATCCTACTGCTTTGTAGCACTCTAACCATTAATTTTCACTAACTAAGTCTGAAGCATGCACTGTTTAGAGATCTACTTCACTGGGACATTCTCCAGTCAGCTCACTGTTCATTATCTAGCTCTTGTCATATTCCTTTACTTGAGGACAAGCAAAAGTTTAAGTGTGGGGGAACTTGATAAGCACATTTCTTATATAGAATTTTGGAACACAAATTCATCATTTATTGAGATATATTGTCGGTGACGGTTGCAGGGGCGCGGGGTTGCGAGAAGAGCAGGGCTAGTAGACAGCACAAAGATCGTTTATCCAGGTTCGGGCCGCGAGGATGCGTAAAACCCTAGTCCTGGTTTGGTGGGTGTATTTCAGAGAGTTCTTGAGCTCTCGGACTAGATGTGGTCAGTGCATGGTTCAAAAGAGCCGAATCCTTCTCCAGTATGTCATGGGCCTCCTTTTATAGTCGGAAGGGGCTGCCACAGTGGCACACAGGAGGTGGAAAGGCGTACAGTGCCCTGAGCTTATCGCTCGTATTACAGGTGATAGAGGCGAGGGTGTCCCGATCTTTCGATGAGATGATAACTATCGATTAGGTGGAGTCGACTTTGACGATCCGACTACAAACGTGCACGACGTTGCGCCTTAGCAATCGCTAAACCAACTTCGAGAGGTTATTGACCTCGCCGGAGCACGATCAACCTGACCACGAAGGTCTATTCCTGCATGCAATCAAAGAACAAGCAAGAATATGATAATGCAATCTGAATATTGCGAATATAGATGAAGTATTGATAAAGATAGGGATCCATAAGCGGTCTTGGTCTGGTCGTTGGACACAAACGAAGTACACGAAGTTGCAATGGCTAACTTTTAACTAAACAAATCCCAAGCAAAAAGCTACTAGATGGATCTACTTATATAGGAGCAAGGGGTGGAGGCCAAAAAGGTGGGAGGACGTCCCAAGGCAGCCTAAAACCAACCCTAGGTCGTACAAGGCTCATGGGCCCAAGTGGAGGTGATGCAACACCTTTGGACTTGTTTTTGACTCGGATTTTGCTGCAGCGTCAGATTGTTTCGTCCATATCTCAATGCTCCGGACGAATTTAAAGGTGAATCCAATTGGGTTGGAAAGAGGACGAAATTTACTTTCCAACAAAAAAAGAATCACCCAATTCGGAGTCCGTATGAAAAAGTTGTTGGCGTTTTGAGTCAGGTATGTCTGTGCAGTCCGAATCTGAATCCAGAACGTGAGAGACTTGGACTCTATCTTCTCTTGGCCCAAAAGTGACGTGAGAGGACTTTTTGAATAGAACCTAAACTTCTCCTTTTCCCCTATCTTCATATGTGGATTGTATAAATGTCCCATACACCTGCAATTAGACAAAACACAAAAGTGTGTGAAGTATTTTTGTTCTGGATAACATAAATAGATTATTGAATAATTTGCACTAGAAATCACCTGACAAATATGCATGTATGCAATATTTTTGGTCGTATCCAAGGTAGTCATGTCCTCATCATCCTCCCCTTCTTGAAAATAAAGCCGTCCTCGGCGTTGCTTAATCTGAAATGTGGCTAACAAAAGAGACAAGGTGTACATGTTGTATATGTATATGTCATCCATTTTTACTTCCCGTGGATTTTGCACATATGACACATGTATACATGAGTAACTTTCATAGTTAATAAAATATAAAGCCAAAATATTATTACAAGTAGAAGGCATGAAAGTATTGCAACTCAGTTTGCACATATAAGTGAAGCTCTTATTCATATGAAAAGATTGACAATATTCATCATTAAACCATCCCAACATTGGTGAATAAACCTTACTTGCATTAAATTTACATGCTACAACATGCTTAAATAAGCAAACATGCAATAAGTCATTTGACACAGAATCATCACCAAGATTAGAGGTCATATCAAAATGATTAAACATTGGTTCTTTTGCATCAACAATTAATTCATTGGGTCCACTCAAAATTGTTGGTATTTCAGATGTTTGATCACATGACGCATTCATGACAGTAACATGATTCTCTAGATTAGGTGATGCGCTCAAATCAATAGGTAACTCAACACATGATGTATTCAAGTTAACTAGGCATGCATCATTCTCATGTGAAGTTATATCATCAATACCTTTACAGTTACCTTGTCGTAAAGATGTAGCTGATGTAGGTACGGATGATGGCAATGTACCATACTCTTGAGATGATGTCGCGCTCACAATCTGAGGTGTGGCTGCTCTAGTAGGTGCGACGGTGGAGGAGCCAAGCGGTGGTGGTGAGCATGAACTAGAATAGTAGTTGTTGTAGTCATCCAATGCATCCTCCTGTAACTGTCTCTCAAAGGTACAAGCACGAACATACATACCAGATACTGAAATCGTGCCTGAATATCATGGTTCAAACCACCAAAAAATCTATTCATTGTATCATCCTCAGATTCTTCTATGTCACAATGATGCATATAAGATTTGAACTCTTGGTAGTAAGCATGAACAGTGTCGTTGCCTTGTTTAAATTGTTCAAATTTGCAAAGCAATTCACGACGATAGTAAGGAGGGAAAAATTATTGTCTCATTACCTCTTTCAAATCTTTCCAAGTTGTGAGTTGGTTATCAATGTTTTTCTTACAATGCACACTCCACCAAACAGAAGCAAAACCAGTAAATGCTCTAGTGGCAGCTCGTACTCGCTCAAGTTCAGAAAAGTCATGGTGACTAAAAACTTGTTCTACTTCAACCTCCCAAGCTAGATAAATAGCAGGATTAAATCTACCCTCAAATGACGGTAAAGAGATAACCTGACCATGTACTTGTGTGTGTTGTCCCAACTCTTGTGATGGTGATGATGTGTCCGTCGTCCAAGAACTTCTATCTCCGGAACCTGTCATGATTAGTAGAAACAAGAAACAAAATTCGAGAATAATGTTCTGATGAACTACTAGGATGTGGTTGCAAAGTGCTCACAGTAAAGAAAATATCAATATCTTGCTCGTTCTTCGATTGCTTGCAGGAATATACCTTCGTGGTCAGGTTGATCGTGCTCCGGCGAGGTCAATAACCTCTCGAAGTTGGTTTAGCGATTGCTAAGGTGCAACGTCGTGCACGTTTGTAGTCGGATCGTCAAAGTCGACTCCACCAAATCGATAGTTATCATCTAATCGAAAGATCAGGGCACCCTCGCCTCTATCAAGTGGTATCAGTTTTCAGGTTGCTCGGTGAGAATTTCCAGTTTCCCCTAGATTAGATTTATTTTCTTATCTATTGTCCAAGAAAAAGCCACAAAAAAGTTAGATCTATTCATCCTTTTGTCCAAGCCAGTCTGAGCCTTTGCAATTTTCTTTTCATTGTTTGCATTATTGAATTATCGGTTGCATCGTCGTGTCGAATTGCTGGTCTTAGGGTCTAGTTCGTTTAGAGTTTCGAGTTCTGTTCACATTAGTCACGTCGCCGCTGCATCGTTATCCCTTCCGCTGTCCACCACACCATCCATCAATTTCCACCACGTGCTACCCATAGTTCATTGTCACAATCATAGTTGATGTCGTTCACATCTTCGCTTGATCCAATCTGCATCTTATCTAGTTTGTCTTAGAGGGAGAGAAAAAAAGACAGAGAAAAAAAGAGAGAAAAAAAGAAAAAGAAGTCGGAGAAAAAAAAGAGAGAAAGAAAAAGAAAAAAAAAGTGTGAGGAAAAAAAGAGAGAAAAAACAACAAAATTGTGTGAAGTATCCAATATGCATGCATGCAATATTTTTGGTAGTATCCAAGGTAGTCATGACCTCATCAACAGGACAAGACACATTTAATGCGTAGCTTAGGTGTCCCCTTGCTTTATTGGGGACGGGGGCGAGGCTCGTCCCGTCCGTCGCCGCTCCTCCATGCTTTGACACGTGCCCTGGCCAGTGAGGCACATGGTGCCATGTAGGCAGGCAGGCAGCTGAGGTGGCGCAGTGCCGGAGCCTTCACGAAGATCTGCATGCCGCCACGCAGGCGCTCGATGAGTTGGCCTGGGAGCTGCATGTTGTCACGCAGGTGCCCGCCCAGCTGGTTGGGCTGGCAGCTGCATGTGAACGGCGGTGGAAGCTTGGTTGGCGTGGGCCTGGCGGTGGCCCTGCTGGCGTCCGTGGTGAGGGCCTTGCCGTGTGGCCCGGCAAGGGTCTTGCCGTGGCGCGCTATCGTCCCCAGCGAGGGCCTTGCCGAGGGTCTGGTGGCCTTCCTCGGCAAGGATCTTGCCGAGGATCGTCGTCTTCTAATTCTCATCTGATCTTGAATATGTCTTCACAAAGATCTGCATGCCACTACGGAGGTGCCTCCCGAGCCCTGGCCCAACGTGATGTTGGAGATCGTGGGCTCAAGGGTGGCCCGCTCTGTTGGTGCAGGGCGAGCTGTTCCGGCAAGGATCTTGTCGGGGCTGCTGAGGCTGCCCCGGCAAGGGTCTTGCCGGGGGAACCTGCTTCATCCCTCTGCTCTTTGTGGTCTTGGCCTTGACGTTGCTCTTATTATCTTGGGCTTTGGTCTTACCTTGGCTCACCTCCCCTGTTCTGCTTGGCGTGACCGTAGGCGCGGCTCCGACTGCCCGTGCACAGATATAGGGGTACAAAAACGCACCCCTTTTTTTGGACACCGACAGAAGCCCCCGGGCCTGGGCCACACATAAGCGCGATACGTTGTTGGGCCAGGCCCAAAACGTGCGCGGGCAGGCGGGGCGGTTTTTACCGCGGTAAAACTTTTCGCGCGTTGCGCTTCCAACGGCCCGCGCGGCGTGGAGGGGTGTGCGTGACGTGGGCGCCATGCGTGGGACGGTTTCCACACGCATGCGTCACATCGCAGTAAAAAGGCGGCTCGCGCCTTCCCCGTAAAAAGAGGGAGGCGTGGAGGCGTGCTACCTCTTGAGCACTGCGTTGCTTTTCCCTTGAAGAGGAAAGGGTGATGCAGCAAAGTAGCGTAAGTATTTCCCTCAGTTTTTGAGAACTAAGGTATCAATACAGTAGGAGGCTACGCGCGAGTCCCTCGCACCTGCACAATACAAATAAATCCTCGCAACCAACGCGACAAGGGGTTGTCAATCCCTTCACGGTCACTTACGAGAGTGAGATCTGATAGATATGATAGGGTAATATTTTTGGTATTTTTATGATAAAGATGCAAAGTAAAATAAAAGCAAAGGCAATAACAAAGTGTTGGAAGATTAATATGATGAAGATAGACCCGGGGGTCATAGGTTTCACTAGTGGCTTCTTTCAAAAGCATAAGTATTTTACGGTGGGTGAACGAATTACTGTTGAGCAATTGACAGAATTGAGCATAGTTATGAGAATATCTAAGTATGATCATGTATATAGGCATCACGTCCGAGACAAGTAGACCGACTCCTGCCTGCATCTACTACTATTACTCCACTCATCGACCGCTATCCAGCATGCATCTAGAGTATTAAGTTCATAAGAACAGAGTAACGCCTTAAGCAAGATGACATGATGTAGAGGGATAAATTCATGCAATATGATAAAAACCCCATCTTGTTATCCTCGATGGCAACAATACAATACGTGCCTTGCTGCCCCTACTGTCACTGGGAAAGGACACCGCAAGATTGAACCCAAAGCTAAGCACTTCTCCCATTGCAAGAAAGATCAATCTAGTAGGCCAAACCAAACTGATAATTCGAAGAGACTTGCAAAGATAACCAATCATACATAAAAGAATTCAGAGAAGATTCAAATATTGTTCATAGATAATCTTGATCATAAACCCACAATTCATCGGTCTCAACAAACACACCACAAAAAGAAGATTACATCGAATAGATCTCCACGAGAGAGGGGGAGAACATTGTATTGAGATCCAAAAAGAGAAAAGAAGCCATCTAGCTACTAACTATGGACCCAAAGGTCTGAGGTAAACTATTCACACTTCATCGGAGAGGCTATGGTGTTGATGTAGAAGCCCTCCGTGATGGATGCCCCCTCCGGCGGAGCTCCGGAACAGGCCCCAAGATGGGATCTCATGGGTACAGAAGGTTGCGGTGGTGGAATTAGGTTTTTGGCTCCGTATCTGATCGTTTGGGGTACGTAGGTATATATAGGAGGAAGAAGTACGTCGGTGGAGCAACGTGGGGCCCACGAAGGTGGAGGGCGCGCCCTGGGGTGGGGGGGTGGGCGCGCCCCCTACCTCGTGGCCTCCTGGAAGCTTCTCTGACGTAAGGTCCAAGTCTCCTGGATCATGTTCGTTCCAAAAATCACGCTCCCGAAGGTTTCATTCCGTTTGGACTCCGTTTGATATTTTTTTCCCGCGAAACTATGAAATAGGCAAAAAAAAATAGCAATTCTGGGCTGGGCCTCCGGTTAATAGGTTAGTCCCAAAAATAATATAAAAATGGATGATAAAGCCCAATATTGTCCAAAACAGTAGATAATATAGCATGGAGCAATCAAAAATTATAGATACGTTGGAGACGTATCAAGGCGCGACTCATTTATTGAACGGGGCCAGGGCGCGGTCTTCAAGGCATCCACTCCCCACGATCACGGGGTGGGGAGAGGTTGCTTCGCCCGTCCCCTCGGTTCTGCATGTATGCCACGCGTCCTCCATGCACCTAGGGTGGCAAGCGGTGGAGGCGGGAAACCGGGCCGTCGCTGGTTGGGGCAGCGGGTCGGTCCTGATTCCCCGTGGCTTTGGTGGCTGGATTGGCCGAGTGAGGCGGCCGAGCCCCGTCCCCGCCTCCTTATAAAGAGGGGGAAGGGGGGATGGCATCCCACACTCTTCCGTCATCTATCTCCACTCGCTTCTACTTCTTCCTTTCACTCGCCATGGAGAAAGGGAATCATGGTCCCTCAACGGTGGCGGCGAGGGTCGCCGCCCGACAGCACGTCCCTCCTCCTCCTGAGCCCGCGGTGGTGGAACCGGCCGCGTGGGGAAGGGGGAGGGGGCGAGGTCGTCGGCGAGGCCGGGGCAGAGGTCGTAGTGCTCGGGGAAGAGGAGGACGGGGCGGCGCACCGGCTTCACCCCCGCCAATGATGCCTTTTCCAATGGAAGGCCATGTTGGAGACCAGCCCCGTGAATTTTTCATCAGGCTGCGCTGGCCTTCGCGTCGCCGTCTTCGTCTTCCCGCCCCGTTCGCTCGGGAGATGGAGTGTGACCCGCCCCAGTCCCTCAGATTGCACATGAGGGGTTGTGGGAATGGGGGCACGCGGGTCGACGTCGACTTCCCGGCTCCCCGGGTCATGTACCTCCGTCATGGGTGGAAGACGTTCGCTCGCATCCACAGCCTAACGGCGGGGCTCGTCCTCTACTTCAAATTAATGGAGGACGACCTGCTCTCCGTCAAGGTCTTCGGCGACTTCGGGACTCGCCTGAAGTGCTGCGTGGAGAGCTCCTCCGATGGAGATTCCGACGATGGAAGCTCTACCTCGAGCGAAAGTGATGAGGAGGACAACGGGGCAGACGGCGGGGACGAGTCCGACTAGGCGTCGGACGCCTGGTGCCTGGGCGGGTGCGGCAGCAGCAACATCTGCACTTGGCCGCTCCTCCGGCAGAGTTTTGCCGGGGGTGGGGCCAGCTCCTTGAACTTCTCGGGGCCGTCTCCTTGGGCGGCTGGCGTCGAGAGGCTGCGGAAGAGGAAGAGGGCGGGCGGCAACGCCGTTAACTCGGAGTACGCGGGCACCGACGCCTTCGTGGCGTACTGCCGGTCCTGCCGCCTCGTCTTCCAGCTCCTTTCCCGGCACCGTCATCACCGGCCCGCCCCTGGGCGGTCACCAAGGTGTTCTCTTGGTGCTTTCTGCCGCTCGTAGCTCGCCTAGGCGCCCCTTTTGCCCTTTCGCCTCATTGACCTGCCTCCTGAGGAGAGGGACAAGAAAGGGATTACGGGCATCTTATCCTTCTTCTTTAGTTTGTAAGCCTGCGGGCCTTTGTTAAATTTAGAACTTGTAATCCCCTTGCTCATGTTTTTCATTTCGTACGAACTGTACCTGTATGGGATGTTTTTAATGAAAAAGGGATGCTTGCCGGGTTTTTCGTTCGTGGGTAAACCCCGCGACAAGGAGCGAATCCTTGTTATTGTTTAAGATAAACGTTTTTCGCCCGGCAACAGGCCTTGCCGCCCCCCACTCCACTCGACCGTTCTCGCGCTCTTGGCGGAGGCAGGGATGAAGTGGGCTTTAGGCTCCTCGTTCTACCTCCTTGCCGCCGCGGCTACAACCAAATCCGGACCTAGGAAATAATCCTTAGGTATAGGAAAAAGGGGAGCACGACAGCCTAGAGATAAAAACGAGGTTTCACATGCCCCAGTCCTGTTCTGAAATGCATGACAGAGGATAAAAGACTTATCTGGATCTGCAGCCCCCAGCAATCTCATCTTGCCGCGGTTGGAACCTTGTGCTTGCAGCCCCCGGCAACTCTGGTTTACCGGGGTCGGGACGCCGGTCCGTTTTCTTTCTTCCAAGTAGCTCGACAGAAGTGCTCATGTGCCCTGCGAACCAAAGGAGGACGGAAGAGAAACAGATAGACGCGCATTCGACCTCTAAGCTAGGGGTTAGTCGCTGCTGAGCACTATCAACCCTAACCAAGGAAGAGACTCGACCTAGCATGCATGCTATGACTGAGGGCGCCAGCGCTTCATTTATTTATGCTCAGGGTCTGTGCCTGGCTTTGTACGAAGGGTTACATGCCTTGCCGGCAAAGCTTGTACAAAAGGTGGCTTGCCGGGAGGCCCAGCAAGCCGCGCCTTATGGGTAAAACTTGCGAAGATGCTCGATGTTCCAGGAGTTCCTCACTGGGATGGCATCTTCGGTCTCCAGGTGGACTGCGCCGGGCCTGGTGACTCGTATTACCCGATAAGGGCCTTCCCACTTCGGCGTCAACTTGTTGGCATTCTCGGCCGACTGAACGCGCCGAAAAACAAGGTCGCCTTCCTCAAAGCTTCGGGCATGAACCTTGCGGCTATGGTAGCAGCGCAAGGCTTGCTGGTAGCGCGCTGCTCTCACAGCCGCCCGAAGACGATCTTCCTCAAGGAGCGTCGCATCATCTTGGCGCAACTGCTCTTGCTCAAGCTCATCATAAGCGAGCACTCGAGGTGACCCGTATATGAGTTCCGTGGGGAGAACTACTTCTGCCCCGTAGACCAGGGCAAAAGTTGTCTGGCTGGTGGCTCGATTTGGCGTCGTCCTGATCGACCAAATAACCGCCGGCAATTCATCAATCCAGCGCCTTCCGCTCTTGCGCAGCTTGTCAAAAGTCTTTGTCCTTAGGCCTCGCAACACTTCAGCATTCGCCCTCTCCGCTTGGCCGTTGCTCCGTGGGTGTGCCACGGAAGCAAAACAGACCTTGCTGCCGAGGTCTTGAATGTATTGCATGAAGGTGTGGCTCGTGAACTGCGTGCCGTTGTCGGTGATGACTCTATTTGGCACACCAAAACGGCAGACCAGTCCTTTAAAAACTTGACAGCTGACTGAGCAGTCACCTTTCTCACTGCTTCCACCTCCGGCCACTTTGTGAACTTGTCGATTGTAACGTACAAGTATTCAAAGCCCCCGACAGCGCGGGGGAAAGGGCCCAGTATGTCGAGCCCCCAGACCGAGAATGGCCAGGAGAGAGGGATTGTTTGAAGGGCTTGGGCTGGTTGATGAAGCTTCTTTGAATGAAACTGACACGCTTCTGTAACGCCCCGGATCCGATGCGCCAGGTGTCACACAGTTATTCGCTGTCGTTGCCATGTCATTTGCTTGCGTGTTGCATTTTGCCATGTCATCATATGCATTTCATATCATGTCATCATGTGCTTCGCATTTGCATACGTGTTCGTCTCATGCATCCGAGCATTTTCCCCGTTGTCCGTTTTGCAATCCGGCACTCCTATGTCACCCGGCGCCCCCTTTTGTCTTCTTCTCGTGTGCGGATGTTAAACATTTTCGGAATGGACCGAGTCTTTTCAAGTGGCCTTGGTATACCACCGGTAGACCACCGGTCAAGTTTCGTTCCATTTGGAGGTCGTTTGGTACTCCAACGGTTAACCGGGTAACCGCAAAGTCCGTTTTGGTATTGCAGCAAACCCCCCTTTCAAACAGCCACAAAACCCCTCTAAGTCCCTGTCATGCTCTCGGTCGTTCGATCACGATCGCGTGGGCGAAAACCGCACCCCGTTTGGACTCTCCTAACTCCCTCTACCTATATAAACACCCCCTCCCCGAAATTTCGGATCAATTCCACCCTAACCCTAATATTTTTCCCTCCGCGCCGCCGGACGTTTCGTCCTCCGCAGCCGGACATGTCCATTTCGCCGCCGCCGCCGCCCGCGGCCAATCGGCACGCGCCACCTGTCC